>NC_091065.1:10847734-11447734 GCF_000393655.2 Nicotiana sylvestris
AGTTCGTGAGGTTATGGGTAACACCTTTCTTCAAAAAATTTCAGAATCCGGGCTCGTAGGCTGGGCGGTAAATTTTAGGAATCTTCCATTAGGGTTGGGTAATTACTTTAATAGTAAATTTTGAACTTGTGAACAGGCATTGATTATTTTATATAACATTTAACTAGTTTCGAGTCGTTTGGCACCGAGTTGAGGATTTAAAGCATATTTGTGGATCGGAAGTGAACTTTACACGAGGTAAGTCTCTTTTCTAATCTTGTAAGAGGGAATTAACATCATAGGTGAATTGAAATAATATGTGCTTCTAATTGTGGGGGTCTACGTACGCATGAGGTGACGGGAGTCCGTGCCTAGCTACTAATTATGCTTATGTCTGGGTAGTTTAGGATCCAAATCATGGAATACTTGTAATGTTTACACCATACTCATTAATTTAAGTGCTTAAATTATGGCTCCGTAATTATGATACGGATCTAATGCTTCAATAAAAACAGAAATTGGAGCTCATTTGCTTAATTTGGTGTCATTTATGCTTGAAGAAACGATGTCGAAACATAAAAAACAAGCGCAAACACAACTCAAACCTATATGAAACTCACCGAGCCCCTCGGGAACCCGTCTGAACATACTAACAAGTCCCAAAACATAATACGGACCTACTCGAGGCCTCAAATCCCGCATAGCAACATCGAAACGATGAATCACACCTCAAATCAAACTTAATAAACTTTCAACTTCCAAAAACTCGCGCCGAAACATATCAAATTAACTCGGAATGAACTCAAATTTTGCACACAAGTCCCAAATGACATAACGAAGCTATTCCAATTCATGGAACCACAATCCGAATCTGATATCCTGAAATTAAACTTCCAGCCAAACTTATGAACTTTTCAAACCTTCAAATTTTCAACTTTTGCCAATTAGTGTTGAGTCCTTCCAGAAATATCCAATTGCAAATTCGGATATATGCCCAAGTCCAAAATCATAATCCGGAACTAACGGAACCATCAAAACTCCATTCCAGGGTCAAATTCACATAAGTCAAACTTGATCAACTCTTTCAACTTAAAGTTTCAACAATGAAATTCATTCTTCCAAATTGATTCTGAATAACCTGAAAACCAAAATCGATAATTCACACAAGTCATAATTCATCATGCAGATATACTCGTACCCTCAAACTATCGAGTGAAATGCAAATGCTCAAAACGACCGATCGGATCGTTATACACTCACTCTCTCAAAGAAATTACATGCATGCAAAAGGTACCATATGTTTGCCCATTATGTAAATATTTACTAATATAGGCCCACTCGATCCGAAATCAAATAGGACTTTATTAGGGTTATAATGTGGTCTAAGGGGCGGGTGGGATATATTTAGGATAGTGGCTAACCCTCCTATGCACTTTAACACATCACCTATTCAATTTTAAGCGCAAAATTTCTTCAATCCACTTAATCACAAGATAACTCACCCCAGAATATTTTCCTTCTTCCTTACGCATTACTTCATATCACATCCACTAGCAAATTACGAAACCTTTATTTATATATTTATTTCTTCTCTTTTATTTTCTTTTATTTTTGTATTTTTTTCCGCTAGTGGAGTTTTATTAAAATACAAGTGCACATTTCTTCCTTCTATTGGTTCCGCTAAAAAACTACCCCAAATTTCCTCATTACTTCTTCGTACCGCTCACTTTACAATTCAAGTTGTCAGAGAGGTATAGGGATCAAAATGATTTAATTAAGAACAAAAGGGGATAGGCTTGTAATGCCGGTGCAAAAAGAAAGGCTTATAGGATCAAAAGGGTAACTAGGGATGATTTTATTTGTGATAAGTAACAAAACTCAAAAAGATCAAAGAAAGCCTAACATCAATTTTCAAACCGAGCAACACCTAGGATTTCGCTTCACTTCATATTCCGGGCAAGTTCTAGACTTAAATGCTTTAACGCGGACTAAATAATGAACTCACTTTACCACATGGCACATGACTTTCTCTGATGACGATTTCATTCGAACTCTCAATCAAATAAGTATTCATAAAGCCAAGAGATATATTAAGCATAAAGCACAAAATGAACACAAGTCAAGCAAACGAGACATAAGAGTCATAACACATGGTATTCCTTTTTACCAAGGCATCAACATATATTTAAAATCAAGGAAAGATGAAACACATACCAGAACCTAAGTATGCAACCATCAAACAAGTCAAAAGGTGCGAATCACATCAGCTATTCTCTTTTATTTCCTACATACTACTCTAAAACAAAAAACTACTACCTAGTTCAAGTTATGTCCCATGGAAAAGAACCGAGGCACGAAGAAAAATCACGGGGGATTATTACTCCTAAGGATAATAAATAAATAAAAAGAATGTTTTTTTTATTATCCTATTTTCTAATTTTTTGTATTTTTTGTTTAGACTTTAATCCTTCAAGAAAACTGTCTAGGAGGTCCATCGTCGGGAAAAGTCATTTTTCTGTTTTTTTCTTCTGTTTTTCTATTTTTCTATTTTTTTTCAAAAATAAAAAAATAAAATAAAAACTACTACACTACTAAATAGTATTCTATAGTATCATCAAATAATAAAGCAAGAAGCTAATAATAAAGAAAATAAGAAGCTAGAAATTAAAAAAATACTGTAAATTAAAAACATAAGAAGCTAAAAGTTAAAAGCATAAAAAGCTAATATAGTTACTAATCTATTCCTGCTATGCACACTGAGTCTTACCCACCCCAAACTTAAAACATGCATTATTCCCAATGCATAATTAAAGTAAAAAGGGAGAATATAAGAACTCCCTGATCAATCCTCGAAACGATGACCCTCATCGAAGAAGGCCCGGTCAGCCTCATCCTAATCATCAATATCATCACCCGGATCCTCATTAGTAGCATCAATCACAGGCTCAACTACTGGACCAATCTTCTCCTCGTCACCTGTACCGAATGCACTGGAGTGTTGGTATCTTCTTCTAGTGGTAACCCCTGACCCGCAGCTAAACCAACCAATCATTATGCCGGTGTGGGGCACACGAATCGCTCAGTCAACCGAGTCTTTTCCTTTGAAGTAGCAGGCCTACTCCCAATCCTCAACTGCAAATCCATCATCCCATACAAATGAGCCAGGATGCTCTCATCGCGAGCCTGACGCTCCAATTTAGTCAATATCGTATCATCTTCCTCGTCTGGACTACGTATAATAGCAATGTTGGTAGCTTGAGATGTGGCTCGAATCAACATGTCAAATTTGGGCTCCCCATCCACTTGCTCTCGATGCAAGTATTGCGATATCCTAATAAGCGTGCCCTTTCTAGATTATGCCATATAACTACGTATCAACTGGCCCACATTCACCGGCCACCCTTTCATCAAGAAATACACTAGACATAATCTCTCTCGGACAACAACAAAATCATGATCACATAGAAATAGTCTCATGTTCAGCAAACCAACCACACTTTAATAATTTTTGTAAACTTCACTTTAGGAAAAGAATTACGAGTATTGTATCTCTTATCCCGTGTCCACACCGCATTCGAATTAACCCCACATAGTATGTGTGCCTAATTTTCTCTATAAGCAGACCGGTCAATAAAGTCACACAATAGACTACATGTGACATCAGGGGCATCCAAAAATCTTCATAGTACACTATCCGAAATATCAATCAGCCTCCCACGAATAGGTACCAATTTCTCCTTATTCCCAAGGTTCCACCCGGTACAGAAGTCGCACACTAAGCTAAAGTTTGCCTCTCCCGGATTCTTAAACACAAAATCCAATCCTATTTCATGTATTCTTTCCCAAATCTAAGGGTAACAGGACTTCAATTTGTGCTCGTCAACTGCAAAATTAGGGAGATATGAGTTTGGGCGACACTTCATGTAAAATGCTCTCCCAGATGGGGCACACTCTTGATGCCATACTCACGAGTAGCTCTCTCTCTTGAGGTTTTGCCCCGATAGAAGAAGAAGCTACTTGCTTTCCTTTACCACTGTGACTACTAGAAGTAGCCTCAACATTGGTCCTTTTCTTTGGCGGTGGGCCAGATGAGGTAGCCTTTGCCTTTGGTGGAGCCTTGGACTTAGATGGTGCCTTAGAACTAGCTGTTGGACGAAACATATTGCACGTACATGTCAATCATGCCAATTGTCAATGCAAGGAAGCAACAACTATCACACAAATAAGGTCGGAGTGACTCCACATTTACTGCTCTAAGATATGTTAATTACTTTAAACCATAGGCTACTCATACTTCGCCTTTATCAAGTGACCATATTAGCATCTTAATTTCGACACTACACATAGCCCGTATGTCATTGCCAACTCACTTTATCAATCCACCCAACTCTGTAGAGTCACCTCACACTTAGTTTTTCATATCAATCATGATAACCTAACACAAAACAATCAATCCAGAGACTCAGGCTCCAATTGGGACTAAAATCGCCAATGAGGCATTTTATCGAACACTTTGTATGCATTATTTGTGTGTGAGTTTCTTTATGGGTGAAGGAATGTTACACCCTCCCAAATCGGCTTAGAAATCGAGTGTGAAACACTCGTTACAAAATCATAAGATAAACTATGGGGTAATTGGTTTGGAATTTTTTTAAGCATAATTGCACCATTGTTGTAACTTGTAGAGCATATTACCGAACACTAAAATTTGCATAGAATAAGAGAGAGAAAAGTAGAGAGAGAGGACCATACATGGTGGTTATGAGAGTGGTAAGGCAGTGAAGTGAGATGATATTAATGTGTGTGTGTGTTTGTGGAGGGGACGGTACAGTGGGGTGGGGAAGTAAAGGTTTAGGTATGAAAGGTGTCTGTTGTGAGCGTGTGTGTGTTTAATGTTAAATATGGGGTTATTGTGATTGGGTTTTGAGGGGGGGGGTTAAAAGAGAAAATACCAAAGATATTAAACACTTACCTGGGCCTTAGAGCGAGGCGACATGAGGAGCAGCAAGAATTTCACGTGAGGTGCCATCAAATAGGATAAAGTTACCACACTAGACATAGCCAGGTGGTGTGAGGGGTGATATCCAAGCTTCGCGAGGCGCTAATAGCTGCACGCTAGACCCTGCGAGGCATCATGTGGGGCAGTGAAAAAATAACGCAGGGCAGGGTGTGGGGCACTGTACCTTTGTGCTAAGCAATGCGAGGTTCGCTCATTTTGCGTACTCAGCTTTGTCCCACGATGGCTTGGTATTTTCTTGATCATTTTGCAACATTAGTTTTACCCTCAAACACATATTTCTCCCCTTTAGCACCCCAACCTATCAAAACACTTCACATGCATACTAAACTCACTAGTTAGTCTGCCTTAACATCAAACAAAATCAAAAACTAAAACTAAACTGACTCTACGCTATGAATTGGGTTTCCCCCAATAAGAGCCTTAGTTAACTTCATGACATGACAAATACAACACGACCATGGGTTGAATCCCAGGAAGTACCTACTTTAGCTTTGTGGCACGACATAGGCTTTCAGGATTACACTTCTCTCACATATTGGGGCTCTTCCAAGTACATCACATTTTTCTCCCCTTTTTCTTCAATCATTCCAAGGTAGTGTTTCAACCTTTGCCCATTAACTTTAAACCTATTCGTTCCATATTCGGACTCAGTTTCGATTGATCCTCTTGGGTATACTTGCACAACTCTAAGTGGTCCCGACTATCTAGATTTCAGCTTACCTTGAAATAATCTCAATCTTGAGTAGTATAACAACACTAGATCTCTGGGTTTGAAGTTCCTATCTAGAATGTGCTTATCATACATCATCTTCATCCTTTCTTTATATGATTTCATACTCTTGAATGCTTGGAACCAGAACTCCTCGAGTTCATGTAACTCTACTTGTGCCTGCAGTTTCCATATCCAAATTCAACTGCCGCAGTGCCCATAAGGAGTTATGCTCAAGCTCTACCGGAAGATGAAATGCTTTTCCAAACACCAACTTGTATAGAGACATATAGATTGGAGTTTTAAATGTTATGCGGTACCATAATGCATCATCCAACTTCCTTCACAATCAATCCGAGTTGAATTCACTATCGTGGTCAGGACACTTTTGATTTTCCTGTTGGACACTTCCACTTGCCCGCTCATTTGCGGGTGGTAAGGTGTTGCAACCTTATGGAGAACTCTATGTTTTTCTAACAGTATGGCGAACTCCCTATTGTAGAAATGGGTTCCATCATCACTTATTATAGCTCTTAGAGTGCCATTTTCTTAGAAATCCTATCACTTTCTTGGCTTCATTTGTTGGAAGATCCACCGCTTCAACTTATTTGGAAACATAGTAACTATTACTAATATGTACTTGTTACCATGCGAGTTGACAAACTGTCCAATATAATAAGTCCCCCATACGTCAAACCCTTCCACCTCTTGAATTGTAGTCATTGGCATCTCATGACGGCGAGATATATTGCCGGTTCTTTGGCATTCATCACAACTTTTAACCAGGCATGTGCATTCTTGATTAGAGTCGGCCAATACAAACCCTACTCCAACACCTTCACTGATGTCCGAATTCCTCTAAAGATGGTGAATCATGGCAAGCCTGCAAAACAGTAGATTGATCTTTCTCGGGGATACACCTCCGGATCATGCTATCCCCACATATTTTAAAAAGTACAGGTTCATCCCAATAATAAGACCGACAATCACGAAAGAAATTTTTCTGTAAAATCGAAGAGAGTTCATAAGGAATATCATTTGCCAAATAGTTAGCAATATCATCATACCAAGGAATCTCCTCATTACCACTACTAGTAATGGTTCATCCGGGAATGTCTCTATTATATCTTCAACTTCTAATTTCTTTTCAGTTCCCTCCACCCTTGAGTGGTGGTCTTCCACTTGGTTCCCCATTCCTTTCCTACTACGGATCTTCAAATTAAATTCTTGTAGTAAAAGAACCCAACGGATCAGGTGAGACTTTGACTCCTTCTTTGCTATCAAGTACCTAGTGCTCCATGGTCAGTATAAACAATCACTTTTGAACCTATCAAATAAGACCTGAATTTATTGAATGCAAACACTACATCCAACATCTCTTTCTCAACCACGGTATAATTGAGTTGCGTACCACTTAGCGTTCTGCTTGCATAGTAAATTGGGTGCACCATTTTTTCCTTTTACTGCCCCAAAACTCTCCTATAGCATAGTCACTCGCATCACACATGAACTAAAAGGGATGATCCCAATCTGGTGCAATGGTGATTTATATAGTCACCAGTTCTTTAGCTCCTCAAATTCTAAACTGCGATAATCAAAACACACGAAAGGGTGATCCTTCTCAAGCAGTTTACATAAGGGATTAGCAATTTTAGGGAAATCCTTTATAAATCGCTTGTTGAAATCGGTGTGCCCAATGAAACTTCTTACTTCCTTTACTGTAGTGGGTGGTGGCAGCTTCTCAATCATGTCAAACTTAGCATGGTCGACCTCAATACCTTTACTTGACACTCGATACCTCAAAACTATGCCTTCTTGTACCATAAAATGACACTTCCCTAGTTCTGCACCAGGTTGTCTGTACACACATTTTCAACGCTCTTCTCAAATTATGAAGACAGTTATCAAATGAATTCCCCACCACAGATAAATCATCCATAAAGACTTCAATAATATCTTCAGCCATATCAGTGAAAATGGCTAACATACACCTCCGGAAAGTGTCTGTTGCATAAAATTGCCCAAACATCATTCTCTAACAGGCAAAGATACCATACAAACAAGTAAATGATATTTTCTCTCTATCCTCAAGGGCTATTGTGATCTGATTATACCCCGAATATCCATCCAAAAAGCAAAAGTGAGACCTTTCTGCCAACCTATCCAACATTTGGTCACTGAATGGTACGGGAAAATGGTCTTTCTAGGTGGCCGTGTTTAGTTTTCTGTAATCCATACAAATTTGCCAACTCGTGACTGTACGAGTAGAGATAAACCCATTATTATCATTATGTACAACAGTCATGCCACCTTTCTTTGGAACACATTGGAATGGGCTTACCCATACGCTATCTAAAATCGGGAAGATAATGCCCGCATCCAACCACTTAATCACTTCCCTCTTTATCACTTCCTTCATATTAGGGTTCAGGCTTCTTTGATGTTCCCTAGAAGGTTTGTTCCCCTCTTCAAAGAGAATCTTGTGCATGTAAAAGGCCGGGCTGATACGCTTAATGTCTGCCATGGTCCAACTAATAGTAGTCTTACATTTCTGCAACACCTGTATGAGTTGTTCAACCTACACAGCTAACAAATCAGATAAGATAATAATAGGTAAAATAGAGTTAGACCCTAAGAAAGCATACCTGAGGTGAGTTGGAAGCGATTTCAAGTTCAACTATGGTAGTTCCTCTATTGACGACTTTGCAGGTGGTGTTTCTCTTTCTTCTAAGTGTAGTGGCTCAAACTGAATTTCCCTTTTCCAAAACCCTTGGCCTTCGAGAGCCATAATCCACTCTGCCAACTCTTCACCATTCTCTTCGTTCAAATTCATAAAACAACCTTCTAATGGGTCTCTAACATTAAGAGTATTATCCTTCTCTTGTAGTATCACATCAACGGCCTCCACTAGCGAATAATTTGCAAATTCACCGGGCCTCCTCATAGACTGTTCAACACTGAATATTATTTCTTTGTTATTCATCCTCATTTTCAATACTCTAGTCTCATAGTCAATCAATGCTCTCCCAGTGGCTAAAAATGGCCTTCCTAAAATTATTGGTATTTCTTCTTCAACCTGGTAGTCAAGAATCACAAAATCAGTAGGAAATACAAACTTCCCCACTTGGATGAGCACACAATCCAGGATTCCTGTTGGCTGTTTCATTGTGCTATCAGCCAGTTGCGGCTACATTGAGGTTGGCCTAGCCCTGCTAACACCTAACTTTGTGTAGATTGCTAAGGGAATCAAGTTAATACTGGCTCCCAAGTCACACAATGATTTAGGAAAAATTGAAACCTCCAATTGTGCATGGGATAGTGAAACTACCAGGATTAGACACTTTTGGAGCCATATGTATTGTCACTACGACACTACACGTTTATGTCATAGTTATAGTAGACAGGTCCTGGAAGTCAAACTTTCGAGACATTAAATCCTTCATCATTTTTGCATAGCCTGGAATTTCCCTCAAAGCATCCATCAACGGAATATTCAATTGAATTTTTTTGAGCATTTCCATGAATTTCCTATATTGATAATCTTTCTTTTGCTTTGCCAAATTTTGAGGGAATTGTTTTAACTTGTAGAGCATATTACCGAACACTAAAATTAGCATAGAAAAAGAGAGAAAAAAGGAGAGAGAGAAGACCATACATGGTAGTTTTGAGAGTGGCAAGGCAGTGAAGTGAGATGATATTAGTGTGTGTGTGTGTGTGTTTGTGGAGGGGACGGTACATTGGGGTGGGGAAGTAAAGGTTTAGGTATGAAAGGGGTCTGTTGTGAGCGTGTGTGTGTTTGATGTTAAAGATGGGGTTATTGTTATTGGGTTTTAAGGGGGGGGGGGTAAAAGAGAAAATACAAAAGAAATTAAACACTTACCTGGGCCTTAGAGCGAGGCGACGTGAGGAGCAGCAAGAATTTCACGTGAGGTGCCATCAGACAGGATAAACTTACCACACTAGACATAGCCAGGCGGTGTGAGGGGTGATATCCAAGCTTCGCAAGGCGCTAATAGCTGCACGCTAGACCCTGCGAGGCATCATGTGGGGCAGTGAAAAAATAACACAGGGCAGGGTGTAGGGCAATGTACCTTTGTGCTAATCAATGCGAGGTTCGCTCATTTTGCGTACTCAGCTTTGTCCCACGATGGCTTGGTATTTTCTTGATCGTTTTGCAACATTTGTTTTACCCTCAAACACATATTTCTTCCCTGTAGCACCACAACCTATCAAAACACTTCACATGCACACTAAACTCACTAGTTAGTCTGCCTTAACATCAAACAAAATCAAAAACTAAAACTAAACTGACTCTATGCTACGAATTGGGTTTCCCCCAATAAGAGACTTAGTTAACTTCATGACATGAAAAATACAACTCGACCATGGGTTGAATCCCATGAAGTACCTAGTTTAGCTTTGTGGCACGACGTAGGCTTTCAGGATTACACTTCGCTCACATATTGAGGCTCTTCCAAGTACATCACATTTTTCTCCCCTTTTTCTTCAATCATTCCAATGTAGTGTTTCAACCTTTGCCCATTAACTTTAAACTTATTCGTTCCATATTCGGACTCAGTTTCGATTGATCCTCTTGGGTATACTTGCATAACTCTAAATGGTCCCGACTATCTAGATTTCAGCTTACCTTGAAATAATCTCAATCTTGAGTAGTATAACAACACTAGATCTCTGGGTTTGAAGTTCCTATCTAGAATGTGCTTGTCATACATCATCTTCATCCTTTCTTATATGATTTCATACTCTTGAATGCTTGGAACCAGAAATCCTCGAGTTCATGTAACTCTACTTGTGCATGCAGTTTCCATATCCAAATTCAACTGCCGCAGTGCCCATAAGGAGTTATGCTCAAGCTCTACCGGAAGATGAAATGCTTTTCCAAACACCAACTTGTATAAAGACATACAGATTGGAGTTTTAAATGTTATGCGGTACCATAATGCATCATCCAACTTCCTTCACAATCAATCCGAGTTGAATTCACTATCGTGGTCAGGACACTTTTGATTTCCCTGTTGGACACTTCCACTTGCCCGCTCATTTGCGGGTCGTAAGGTGTTGCAACCTTATGGCGAACTCTATGCTTTTCTAACAATATGGCGAACGCCCTATTGTAGAAATGGGTTCCATCATCACTTATTATAGCTCTTAGAGTGTCATTTTCTTAGAAATCCTATCACTTCCTTGGCATCATTTGTTGGAAGATCCACCGCTTCAACTTATTTGGAAACATAGTAACTATTACTAATATGTACTTGTTACCATGCGAGTTGACAAACTGTCCAATATAATAAGTCCCCCATACGTCAAACACTTCCACCTCTTGAATTGTAGTCATTGGCATCTCATGAAGGCGAGATATATTGCCGGTTCTTTGGCATTCATCACAACTTTTCAACCAGACATGTGCATTCTTGATTAGAGTCAGCCAATACAAACCCTACTCCAACACCTTCGCTGATGTCCGAATTCCTCCAAAGATGGTGAAGCATGACAAGCCTGCAAAACAATAGATTGATCGTTCTCAGAGATACACCTCCGGATCATGTTATCCCCATATATTTTAAAAAGTACAGGTTCATCCCAATAATAAGACCGACAATCACGAAAGGAATTTTTCTTTAAAATCGAAGAGAGTTCATAAGGAATATCATTTGCCAAATAGTTAGCAATATCATCGTACCAAGGCATCTCCTCCATTACCACTACTAGTAATGGTTCATCCGGGACTGTCTCTATTATATCTTCAACCTCTAATTTCTTTTCAGTTCCCTCCATCCTTGAGTGGTGGTCTTCCACTTGGTTCCCCATTCCTTTCCTACTACGGATCTTCAAATTAAATTCTTGTAGTAAAAGAACCCAACGGACCAGGTGAGACTTTGACTCCTTCTTTGCTATCAAGTACCTAAGTGCTCCATGGTCAGTATAAACAATCACTTTTGAACCTATCAAATAAGACCTGAATTTGTTGAATGCAAACACTACATCCAACATCTCTTTCTCAACCACGGTATAATTGAGTTGCGTACCACTTAGCGTTCTGCTTGCATAGTAAATTGGGTGCACCATTTTTTCCTTTCACTGCCCCAAAACACTCCTATAGCATAGTCACTCGCATCACACATGAGCTAAAACGGATGATCCCAATCTGGTGCAATGGTGATTTATATAGTCACCAGTTCTTCATCTCCTCAAATTCTAAACTGTGATCATCAAAATACACGAAAGGGTGATCCTTTTCAAGCAGTTTACATAAGGGATTAGCAATTTTAGGGAAATCCTTTATAAATCGTTTGTTGAAATCGGTGTGCCCAATGAAACTTCTTACTTCCTTTACCGTAGTGGGTGGTGGCAGCTTCTCAATCATGTCAAACTTAGCATGGTCGACCTCAATACCTTTACTTGACACTCGATGCCTCAAAACTATGCCTTCTTGTACCATAAAATGACACTTCTCCTAGTTCTGCACCAGGTTGTCTGTACACACATTTTCAACGCTCTTCTCAAATTATGAAGACAATCATCAAATGAATTCCCCACCACAGATAAATTATCCATAAAGACTTCAATAATATCTTCAACCATATCAGTGAAAATGGCTAACATACACCTCCAGAAAGTGTCTGGTGCATTGTATTGCCCAAACATCATTCTCTGACAGGCAAAGATACTATACAAACAAGTAAATTATATTTTCTCTATATCCTCAAGGGCTATTGTGATCTGATTATACCCCGAATATCCATCCAAAAAACAAAAGTGAGACCTTTTTGCCAACCTATCCAACATTTGGTCACTGAATGGTACGAGAAAATGGTCTTTCTAGGTGGCCGTGTTTAGTTTTCTATAATCCATACAAATTTGCCAACTCGTGACTGTACAAGTAGAGATCAACCCATTATTCTCATTATGTACAACAGTCATTCCACCTTTCTTTGGAACACATTGGAATGGGCTTACCCATACGCTATCTAAAATCGGGAAGATTATGCCCGCATCCAACCACTTAATCACTTCCTTCTTTATTACTTCCTTTATATTAGGGTTCAGGATTCTTTGATGTTCCCTGGAAGGTTTGTGCCCCTCTTCAAAGTGAATCTTGTGCATATAAAAGGCCGGGCTGATACGCTTAATGTCTGTCATGGTCCAACTAATTGTAGTCTTACATTTCTGCAACACATGTAGGAGTTGTTCAACCTACACAGCTAACAAATCAGATAAGATAATAATAGGTAAAATAGAGTTAGACCCTAAGAAAGCATACCTGAGGTGAGTTGGAAGCGATTTCAAGTTCAACTGTGGTAGTTCCTCTATTGACGACTTTGCAGGTGGTGTTTCTCTTTCTTCTAAGTGTAGTGGCTCAAACTGAATTTCCCTTTTCCAAAACCTTTGGCCTTCGAGAGCCATAACCCACTCTGCCAACTCTTCACCATTCGCTTCGTTCAAATTCATAAAACAACCTTCTAATGGGTTTCTGACATTAAGAGTCTCATCCTCCTCTTGTAGTATCACATCAACGGCCTCCACTAGCGAATAATTTGCGAATTCACCGGGCCTCCTCATAGACTGTTCAACACTGAATATTATTTCTTTATTATTCACCTCATTTTCAATACTCCAGTCTCACAGTCAATCAATGCTCTCCCAGTGGCTAAAAATAGCCTTCCTAAAATTATTTGGATTTTGTTTCTTCAACCTAGTAGTCAAGAATCACAAAATCAGTAGGAAATACAAACTTCCCCACTTGGATGAGCACACAATCCAGGATTCCTGTTGGCCTTTTCATTGTGCTATCAGCCAGTTGCGGCTACATTGAGGTTGGCTTAGCCCTGCTAACACCTAACTTTGTGTAGATTGCTAAGGGCATCAAGTTAATACTGGCTCCCAAGTTACACAATGATTTAGGAAAAATTGAAACCTCCAATTGTGCATGGGATAGTAAAACTAACAGGATTAGACACTTTTGGAGCCATAGGTATTGTCACTACGACACTACAAGTTTATGTCATAGTTATAGTAGACAGGTCCTGGAAGTCAAACTTTTGAGACATTAAATCCTTCATCATTTTCGCATAGCCTGGCATTTCCCTCAAAGCATCCATCAGCGGAATATTCAATTGAATTTTTTGAGCATTTCCATGAATTTCCTATATTGATAATCTTTCTTTTGCTTTGCCAAACTTTGAGGGAATGGTGCTGGAATGAGCTTCTGCCCGCCGTTTTGTGTCTTTTCCTGATTAGAAGTCTTCTACTACCTATTCTGGGAGTTATTCAATTTCCTTCGTTTGCCTTTGTTAACTTGTGCTTATTCAATTACAACGTAACTGAGCCTCGTCGACTCATCAATATTGAATGGAACTGGAGTAAGTGGCCCCGCGTCTCTATTAGATTGAGCAACTTCTTGCTCTTTGTCCAAATCCCTTTCATTCCTAAGACTCACTGCCATTAACTGATTCAAATTCTGCTATTTTGGATTAATATTTGTGTCTGCGAGCAGAGTTCCTTGTGGTCAAGATTTCAAGGACATGGAAAACTGGCCTAACTAAGTTTCAATTCCTTTAATAGCCGAGTTATGTGCAGCTAACCTTTCTTGCATCCTTTCATTTGTCCCAATGATTTGTTGCAGGGTGCCCTTGATTTCTATCATATTACTATCATCTTGTTTGGTCACCTGCTGTTGATGAGGTTGTTGGTAAGCCAAATGTTGTTGGTGCTGCTGATTGTAACCCTAATGCTATTGATAGGGCATAACTTGGCATTGTGGCCTTGCTCCCCCATGATTGGTATTGTACTATTATTGGGTTGGTCTGTACTGCTGATTTTGAGGTCCCCATTGCTGTCCACCTTGCCTCTGACCCCCAAAATTATTTATGTAATTCATGTCTTCTCTGAAGCTCTAGATATCACTCTCTCCACTCCATTAGCAAACATACGATTGATTTATGCAAGGAGTTCATAGGCCTCCATATGTTATGTCAACAATATGAACCTGTTTCGTGCCAATCAATTTTCGTTTTCAACAAGCTCATCTGGGTCATGAGAGTGGCTATATTTTCTATATTTGTATTGTTTGGGTCACAAAAAATAGAATGCACTATGATGTGAGTATTTTATCCCTTTTTATCCAGCCTAAATTTTGGCCATTGCTCAAGAATGCAACCCCGACAGAAGCATCTACATTGGCCTTCAGACCGTCTGCCAAACCCATATAGAATCTATGTCCTAACATCTTACCCAGGATGCCATGGTGTGGACACTTCACCAACATGCCGTTAAACCTTTCCCAAGTTTCTTGGAAAGTTTCAATTATTTTTTGCCTGAACTGCAATATTTCATCGATTTGCCTTGTAGTCTCATTGGGTGGATAAAACTTGTTTACGAACTGCTTGACTAGTTCCTCCTATGTAGCAATGGAGTTTATTGGGAGCAAATTCAGCCAAGTTTGAGCCTCCACAATCATTGTGTCATGACCCAATTTCTCCTATAGGCTCTGATACCGCCCAACTTTACCGCAAGGTAAGCCAATAGTGAACTAATCGTGTGATGGTTATTTTAAAAATTTGAAGTAGTTGATTTTTAATTATTGAATAAATAAGAAGTGAAAAATTTAACGAAATGAGAAATAAAATTTTTTTATAAGCAAATGAGTGAAGTAAATAATCAAAACCACCAAGTGTCTACTAGCATAATTTTCAAGACCTGGTATCACCAGTTTATGAGCTACTAATAAGATATACAAAAATACTAACTACTATCTGAAATAAAGTAGACAGAACGTAAAAGCAAAAGAAAGACTTCAGGAGTTACAGAACAGGCTCGGAAGGCAGCTGACCATAGAGTCTCGTAATATCAAAAGTGTGTGCCGGGATGATAACCAGATGTACCTGCCACAAATCATGCACGATTAGTACAGAAGTGCAGCGTGAGTATATAATAATATGCATCCAGTAAGTATCTAGTGTAGTCTCTAAGAATTAGTGACGAAGGGTTGACTTCGACACCCACTATGATCTAACAATAAAATACCAATATTCTAATTAAGCATGAACTACATAAATGAAACTGAAAACTCAATAACAATAAATAAGTAAATAATTATTTCACTGATAGTAAATTCCAAATCAATTTCCATCATTTAACAATTTAACTTCTCAATCCAATAAAACGATATCAAGTATAATTGGGCTTCAAGTATTATTACGCACGAATTATGCTGAGGTCGTATGGCCTGATCCAAAGTACAAATATATATATTGTGCACTACCGAGGGTCGGAATGACACAAACTATAGATGCATCTATTCTACTGTCGAGGCATTCAGCCCACTACAGAAGAAGAGAAGATACTTTATAAACATCCGATTTAAGGGTTATAAAGAGTCTAATATACAAAGAAGCACAAATTCCTGTTAATGGTCAAGTTACTCGCCACAATTCAAGTAAATGAAATTCAATCCTTTACAATTCCTTTATCATGTTCGAATGTCATTTAAGTACTTAAATTAATAAGTAGGGTGCAAACATTATAAGTATTCCATGATTTGGGTCCTAAACTATAGGAACATAAGCATAATTAGTAGCTACACACGAATTCTCGTTACCTCGTGCGTACGTAGCCCCCACAATTAGAAGCACATATTAATTCAATTCACCTATGAGGTTAATTCCCTCTTACCAGGTTAGAAAAAAATACCTACCTCATCTCAAGTTCATTTCTGATCCACAAATATGTTTGAAGTTTTCAACTAGATGCCAAACGACTAAAAACTAGAAAAAAATGTTATATAAAATAATCAATGCATGTTCACAAGTTCATAATTTGACTATTAGGGTAATTACCCAACCTGAAATGGAAGATTCCTAAAATTCACCCAGGTCCACGTGCCCGGATTTCGGAAAATTTCGAAGAAAGTTGTTACCCATAACCTCACGAACTCAAATATATAATTTTCACCAAATTCCATAACCATTTTCGTGGTCAAATCCCATTTTATCAAAACCTAAAATTTTCATCAAAACCCATGATTTCACAATTTTTTACATGTTAAATCTACCCATAATATATGTATTTAACTCACATTGTATAGAAATTACTTACCTCGAAGTGTTAGGTGAAAACCCCTCTCTAAGAGCTCCAAAAATCGCGCAAGGAATGCATTAAATGAGCTCATAATGCTTAACACCCAACTTAAATGAAGGTTCTGCCTTCTGTGATTTTTGCATCTGCGGTCAATGGGCCATATTTGTTGTACTGCTTCTACAGCACCAATCCCGCTTCTACGGAACTTCACAGGACTAGTGCTGGACACATCTGCGGACGTGTTTCCGCTTTTGCAGTCTCGCTTTTGTGGCTTCTCATCGTAGAAGTGAGGTCGCTTATGCGCATACCCATTCGCTTCTGTGGACCACTGGCCAAGGCTCCTGGTCTCTTCTGCAGCCACAATGGCGCATATGCTGGCTTGCATCTGTGGCCAAAAGCTCACAGGTGTGGGCACACCAGAACTGGTGCACCAGCAGCCCTTTTGAGTCTTAACTCAAACCAAATTAAATCAACTTATGAACTTCAAGTATTTCCAACTTACTCCGAATGCGCCGAAACATACTTAAACTACTCGGAATGACACTAAATTTTACGTGGAAGGCTTAAATCACCATACGAAACTATTCTGGTCAGGGAATCCCAATTGGACATCAATATCACCAAATCCGGCTTCAAACCAAATTTAAAGAATTTTAAAACCTTCAAGGTGCCAACTATAAATATTTAGCGCTAAAACGCACCCGGGTCATCCAAAACCCGATCCGAATATACACCCAAGTTCGAAATAACCATACTAAACCTATTGGAACCATCGAATCCCAATTCTGAGGTTATTTACTCAAAATGTTGACCAAAGTCAAACTTAGCCCTTTTTGTCAACCTCAAGGAACCAAGTGTTCCGATTTCAACCCGAACCCTGCAAAATACCGAATTAACCATCCCCGTAAGTCATGAAAAAGTAAAAGCACATACAAATGAGTATTATTTAGGGGAATGAGGTTCTAGAAAGAAAAACAACCCGTCGGGTTATTACATTCTTCTCCTCTTAAACAAGCATTCGTCCTCGAACTGGTCTACAATCATATCAGGCATACTGAATAAGTGTAGATATTTAATCTGCATTCCCTCCTCAGTCTCCCAATTTACCTCCTCAACTGGTTGGCCCTTCCGTTGAACCTTTACCGCAAAAATCTTCTTAGACCTCAACTGGCGAACTTGCCTATCAGCAATGGCAACTAGCTCCTCCTTTTAATTCAGGCTCTCATCTAGCTAAACTGTGCTGAAGTATAACACATGCGACCTGTAGGCATGATACCACCGGAGTATAGACCCGCAGAAAACAAGATGAACTTCCGATAGACTGGAAGGCAAGGCAAGCTCATAAGCAACCTCCCCGACTCGCCTCGAATAGGGAGCTGCGGAATACACCAGCTACGCCAAACATGCGAAATGGGTGCATAAGGATGTTGTGCTCAGCCTGGAATATAATCATGAAATTGAAAGTTGGCCTCTAGTTCTCATAATTAACATTCTGGCAATTCAGACACCTTGCAACATACTCAACTATGTCCTTCTTCATCCGCTGCCACCAATAATGCTGCCTTAAGTTCCAATACATCTTCGAAGCACCTGGATGAATAGAATACCGAGTTGTGTGCCTTTTCTAGAATCCTTTCCCTTGGCCTATCAAAATTAGGAACACATAGATGACCCTGGAGTCATAGAATACCATCCTCACCAATAGTAACCTCCTGGCACCACCCTGTCATATCATCTCTTTGAGAACCGACAAGTGCAGATCATCAAACTGGCGAGCCTTGATCTACTCCAATAGTAAAGACTAGGCAACGATGCACGTAAGGACTCGACTAGGCTTTGAAATATCTAACCGCACAAGTATATTAGCCAAGGATTGAATGTCCAAATCTAGTGGCCTCTCCTCTGCTGAAATGAATGCTAAAGTACCCATACTCTTCGCCTGTCTACTCAAGGCATCCGCAACTACAATTGCCTTGCCTGGATGATAAAGGATGGTAATATCATAGTCCTTTAGTAACTCAAGCCACCTATGCTGCCTCAAATTGAGACCCCTTTGCTTGAACAAGTGCTGCAAGCTACGATGATCCGTGTAAACCTCACATGATACCCCATAAAGATAATGCCTCTAGATTTTATGATCATGAACAATCGCGGCCAAATCCAAATCATGCACATGGTAATTCTTCTCATGGGTCTTTAGTTGACGTGAAGCATATACAATAACTCGCCCCTCTTGTATCAATACAAAATGTAAGCCAATGCATGAAGTGTCGCAATACATAGTATACATCCCTGAACCGGAAGGCAACACTAGAACTGGTGTCACAGTCAAAGCTATCTTGAGCTTCTAGAAGCTCACCTCGCAATCATCAGACCAACGGAACGGAGCAACCTTATGGGTCAATCTAGTCAAAGGTGCTACAATAGATGAGAAGCCCACCACAAATCGACGATATTAACCTGCTAACCCCAAGAAGCTCCTGATCTCAGTCGCCGTAGTAGGATGAGGCCAACTCTGAACTTCCTCGATCTTCTTGGGATCCACTTTAATACCCTCACCTGATATGACATGCCCAAAGAATGCCGCAAAATCCAACCAGAACTCACACATGGAGAACTTAGCATATAACTTCTATTCACACAAGGTCTGAAGTACCACTTTCAAATGTTGCTAGTGCTCCTCCATGTTGTGCGAGTTGATCAAAATGTCATCAATGAAGACAATGAAGAACGAATCAATATATGTCATGAACACCATGTTCATCAAATCCATAAACTCCACTAGAGCATTATTCAAATTGAAGGACATCATTAGAAACTCATAATAGCCATATCTAGTCCAGAAAGCAGTCTTCGGAACATCTGAATCCCGAATCTTCAACTGATGGTACCCTGATCTCAAGTCGATTTTAGAAAACACCCTAGCACCCTGCAAATGGTCAAACTAATCATCAATATGCGACAACGAGTACTTGTTCTTAAAGGTGACTTTGCTCAACTGGCAATAATCAATGCACATCCGTATATTCCCATCTTTCGTCTTCACAAATAGAACTGGTGCACCCCAAGGCGATACACTTGGTCTGACGAACCCCTTCGCTAGCAACTCCTCAAGTTGTTCCTTCAACTCCTTCACCTCTTTCAAAGCCATGTGATATGGTATAATAGATATAGGCTGGGTACCGAGAGCCAAATCAATGCAAAAATCGAAATCACGGTCTGGTGGCATGCCTGGAAGATAAGATGGAAACACATCAGAGAACTCCCAGATTACGGGCACTAAATCAATCGCTAGAGTATCTACAACAGTATCCTAAAAATAAGCTAGGTAAGCCAACCAACCCTTCTAGACCATGTGTCGAGCCTTCATAAAAGAAATACCTGGCTAGATGTACTAACAGATGAACCCTTATACACCAATCTAGGCAACTTTGGCATCACAAGGTAACAGTCTTGGCATGGAAATCGAGGATGGTGTAATATAGAGATAACCAGTCCATGCCTAGGATGACCTCAAAGTCGGTCATATCAAGCTATAGAAGATCCGCTCTAGTCTTATAACCATAGAATGTGACAACACATGACCAATATATTCGATCCACAACAACAGAATCGCCCACAGGAGTGGACACATTAAAAGGAGTACCCAAGGACTCATGAGGAATACCTAGGAAATGAGCAAACAAAGATGAAACATATGAATATGAATACCCTGGGTCAAATAGCACTGAAGCATCCTACCACAGGCAAAAACAATACTTCTGATCACGGCATCCGAGGCTACTACATCTGGTCTGGCCAGAAAAGCATAAAACTTAGCTGCAACACCGACTGGTTAGCCTCCACCTGACTAGCCTGTAGTTGGTTGGCCTCCACCTCCCTGGACTCCACCTCCAGGATGGCCCCTGCTCGCCTACCCTCTGCCTCTTGGTGGCCGAACTACTGGTGCTGTAATCATAGGCTGATAACCCTGCTGCACTACCTTACCCTGAAGTCTAGAGAAGAACTTCTGAACACGACTAAGATCCCTACACTCGAAAAAACCTCTCAGTACAGTGGACTGCTGACCTGAAGTCTGACCCTGATGGCCTGAATACCCACTAGAAGAACATTGAATAGCTGGTGAGCGGTAGGAACTCTCTAACGTGCTTAAATAAGGTCGCGCTAGAGCACCCCGAGGAGGCGACAGTGCTGGATATGTGGTCCTGCTAGGCTGACCTCTATGAAAATGACCTCTGCCCCCAAACAAAGCACCACTGAACCCTCCGGAATAATGGAACCACTTGTCCCTCGATATCTGCTCTCAGCCTTGCTGACGAACATCCTCGATCCTCCAAGCTATCTCCACAACTAGATGGTAAAAAGTCCCTATCTCAACCTTTTGATCCATAGTGGCCTAAATACCTAAGTGCAACCCTATAACAAACCTTTGTACTCTCTCCGCATCATTAGGAAGTATCATAAGTGCATGGTGAGACAACTCAAAGAATCTCGCCTAATAATCAGTCACTGACATCTGACCCTACTAGAGCTGCTGGAGCTGCTCAAACTGAAATCGCAACTCTTCCTTCTGAGAGTGGAATATACCTATCCATAAAGGAATGTGTGAACTAGTCCCAAGTCATGGGAGGAGAACTTGCTGGTCTGCCAAAAAGATAAGAGTGTCACCATCTACGGGCCCTACCCTCAAGCTGGAAAGTAGTAAAATCCTCCCCGTGGGACTATAATGTCCTTATGTTATGTGGTCTGCCCCTGTACCGATCACTGAAGTCCTGGGGATCCTCATGTCGCACACTTCCAAAGACATGAGGGTGTATCCTGGTCCATCTATGCAATAGATTATGCCGCTCCAGCTGGGCGCCGCCCATGGGTAGTGCGCCTGGGGTCTAATACATGACAACTGCATGCCCAGAAGCCTGACCTATAGGGGTCTGTGAACCCCCTCCCACATGAGATGTGGCTGGGTCCGCTGGAAATAAAGCAATCTCGATCATAGTGTCCATGAACCGTAGCAACCGCCCATGACCTCCTGGATGATCGTTGCAGACATAAAATCTATCGGGGTTGGCTCTGCTACAGGAACCTCGCCCTGCTCCTCAATAATGGGATCCTCTACTAGATCCGCTAGTTGCATAGCTGGAGCAACCCTAGTGTTGATACCCAATTTTTTTTATATATTTTCAATATGCAAAATACCTTCAAAATAACATATATATATATATATATATATATATATATATATATATATATATATATATATATATATATATATATGCATATATAAGCATGTCAAAATGTTTTATTATTTTTCGTATTTTAAAAGGTTTAAATTGATTTATTTTCTCCCCTTTTACCCATAAAATCCCCAATAATTATTTCCAAAATTATTATTTTGATAATTCATATATTGGATTTTTATATTTATGCCAAAATATGGCTAAAGTAATTTTTACATATTTTTACAATTATATTTAGTATTTTTAAAGCTAAATTGCACGCAATTGCAATATTAGCCCTTTTTAAGGTTTAATTGTGTTTTATATGCACAAAATCGGATACGGTATTTTTAAATTGTTAATTAGGTATTATAAATTACTTTAGTACTTTCAATTTATTTTTCAGAAACTATTTACTATTTTTTATATATTAAGAAGGGAAACTGGCTATTTAAATAACAGTCCCTTTTGTATTTCAATTATAGCCAAATCAAGACCCATTTCCCAGCCCAATATTAATTAAAAAAATTGGACCCCAACCCAATTGAAAACCCACCGGACCCAAGCCCAAAACTGGAACCCCAGCTACCCCATTCAATCTTGACCGTTGATCATTCAGATCAACGGTCCCCATTTCCCTTTCCATAATTAAACCCAAATGACCCACTAACCTAATTCATTTCCTACCAATCCGCTGCCCTTGAATCCCCTTTCCTCTCCAATTCTCTCAAACCTAACTCAAACCCTAGCCGCTGCCACCCAAACTAACCCTAATCCCCTTCGATTTGCACTCAATCCATGGACTTCCATGGTTGTTTGAGAGGTGTACTTGTCTCCTACGTATCCTGATGGCCCGTTTTTGTAATTTCGTGGAAATATCTCGAAGAGATATAGTCTAGACCTTGCTCAACTTCTGTCCATGGTTTCTTATGCTACTTTCCAACCATCTATGGTTGTTCGAGTCAGGTCCATGGCTTTTTCGGCTGAAACAGGTAATGATCTATTGTTTTCTCATCCTCTTTGGGTTCTTTGAAACCCTAGCTCTTGAGACTTGTTACTTACCTTTAGATCTGTCTTTGATCTAGGTGTATCCATGGGTTTTAACCGACTTTTCTTCTTCGTCTCCACTATTTTCTGAAAAACAAGTTATAAATCTTCCAATCTTTTTAGATCAGTGATGGATCTATGGGTTTCTTAAGCATTTCACTTGTTTTCCTAAAAATGTTTCTCCGATTTCAAATAGCTTCTTCATTTTCCAAACTAGGGTTTCAAAACCCTTTTGCAAAAAATGATTTCTTTTTGATTACTGTGATTTTTAGCATGTTTAAACATTACCTGAGTCTTTCCTTTTGGCTCGATTCATTTTTTGTCAAGAAATCCTAATACTTCTGGGTTCGATTCGAAGTTTGAATTTGTTTGCGGTGTGTTTGCATGACTATCTTGGACATTCTGGACCTTATGTGTGTTCTATGGGCTCTTATGCTTCCTGTTTCGATTTGTTCTTAAGGTTTCTTTAATTTTGTCCAAACCCATGTTATTTATGGGTCCGACCATTTGTTTTACTGATTGTTCACATAATTTATGGTGATTCTGTGTAATCTCTTTAAACCTACAGCTTTGATTTTGTGTATTTTCCTTGTAACTCTGTACTGATTTTTCGAAATTACTTCCTTACTTTTGTGATACTTTCCTTGGTTAAGTACTGATTCCCCGTGATTTTCAATTTCATCCATGATTCTTTGAACTAATTTTTAGAATCAAATCGTACTATGCCTTGTTTATGTGTTGTTAATTAACGCATACTTTCCTTATGTTGAAACTACTCTGTACCTAGTTCTTATTATATGCTTCATGCTTTACTTTTCCTATTATAGTAAAATCAGTCTTACAAGCAATTCTTTCCTTATTTTGATACAACTTGTACCCGTTTGAACTATGACTCCCTAATTGAAGGAAGTCTGAGTCTTTAATTTATTCTAATTTACATTATTTCTAAAATTATGATAAGTCAATACTTGTTACCTTATTTTCCTGCCTGTTTTATAAATACTCTACCATCTCTTCTTTAAACTGAGGAACAATTAGTTCAAAACTCACACATATAAACTGAAACTCTCTCTTCTTTCTCTACTACTTGTGCTACCGCTTTGTCTATCCAGTTGAAAGTCAAAGCTAGACTGTGGAACTTTGATTGCTTTACTTTTTTCTGCACATTACTTCTTCAACTGGTATGTTCCTGTCACAACCAAAAATCCAACTAGTCGTGATGACACCTAATCCATCATGCTAGGTAAGTCAATTCATCAAGTCCAATATAAATATAACATACTGAGTAAAAATAAATGATCTCTTATACACCTCTCAAGGACTGGTAGTACAAATCATGAGCTTTTAAGAGTAGAATTTACCAAACTGATATGAAACAAATACATCTTCTGTTTGAAAAGTTACATAAACAGAGTTTAATGAATCTAAGGCTACCATGAACAAGAGGCAGCTACAATAGGGACGCCGGTACATTTTCCAAGTCAGCTCCCATCGAACATAGCAACGTCGACATCCGAAATCTGCACGCAATGTGCAGGAAGTGTAGTATGAGTACAACCGCCCCATGTACTCAATAAGTAACAAACCTAAACTTAGGTTGAAAGTAGTGACGAGCTTGTACCAAGGTTAGAGTCCACTCCAATATCTAGTAACATCTCATAACAATATAATTAAAGCAACACAAGGAATAACTCAATAATAAAATTCTCAGCTTATTTACAGTCCCAAAAAAATATTTTCTTTTCAAGTATAATAGTGAAACTCAACTCTTTTCACTGAAATCACCAAAATATGAGTAAGTCTGAAGACTATAATTTTTCCCATAAAATTTTCTTTCAAAATAGGAGATTTTATTTTTAAAATGGCATGAGGAAAGTACATCTCTATGCCTATATTTCATTGTGCATACCAATGCAATGCAAAATAGTGACAAAACCATATACATACTCTTAGAGTATCAATTCACTCAGTCCTCCCTGTCACTCAATCCTCTCAGTCACTTAGTCCTCCCAGTCACTCAATCTTCACAGTCACTAATGCCTCACAATCACTCACTCGGCACTCGCACTCAGCAGGTACCTGCGCTCACTGGGGGTGTGTACAGACTCCGGAGGGGCTCCTTCAGCCCAAGCGCTCTAACAAGCATTTCATGGCATAAATCAATCAGGCCCTCAGCCTCTCTCAATCATAAATTAGTAACAACAAGCTGCGGCATGCAGCCTGATCCCATAATCATCCTCACAATTAGGCCTTCAGCCTCACTTAGTCATCAATCTCTCTAGTCTCTCGGGCTCATATGTCATGAAAATCAGCCCAAAAATGATGATATAATGTATCAATATTAACAACAGAGACTGAGATATTATATGAATAAGTGAATATGAGTGAGTAAGAAATATCAATGAAATCGGTAAAATAACAGCAATAAACGACCACTATGGGTCCCAAAAATATCGACATAAAGCCTAAACATGATATCTAGCATGATATACAACTCAATTTACTTATCACATGGTGAAAACACAGATATTAACAAAGTAGGACCACTATACAGTGTCCTGAAAACAACAGTCACCATTCACAGGGTGCACACCCACATGCCCGTCGCCTAGCATGTGTGTTACCTCAACATCAATCAAATAATACATATTTCGGGGTTTCACACCCTCGACACTAACTTTAAAAGAGTTACTTATCGTAAACATGCCGACTCCAAT
Organism: Nicotiana sylvestris; assembly: GCF_000393655.2. Taxonomy (NCBI): domain Eukaryota; kingdom Viridiplantae; phylum Streptophyta; class Magnoliopsida; order Solanales; family Solanaceae; genus Nicotiana; species Nicotiana sylvestris. The sequence goes on from NC_091065.1 coordinate 10,873,523, forward strand.
GCCGAGTAAGCTAACAATACTCCGAAAATTCCATTATATGCGTATCAACCTTTGAACGCCTTCCAATCTCCTCAATTCCAAGCCAAACGATTCAAAACTAGTCAAACAACGTGCAAATTAATCAAAACATACTCCAATTCTTACAATTTAACAATTTATGAAAATTCCCAACTCCGCTCAAAAAATTTGACAGTGGGGCCCATTTCTCGAAATCCGATGAAACTTTCAAAATCTGACAACTCATTCGATTACAAGTCCAACCATACTAATTTTACTCAAATCTGACTCCGGATCGATGTTCAAATCTTGAAAATTCTTTTAATGGAATTTTAGAAAATCCCTCCATTTCTCTTGAAATATCAATAATCTTACCCCAAAAATGATGATTAATTCATATAATATAATCACAATGGAGTTACGAACACTTACCCCAAGTTTTGTGGTGAAAATCGCCCAAACTGAGCTCCATAGCTCCCAATGTGTAAAAATGGCCGAAACCCCTGTTTTATAGCATTTTACCATTCGGGCGCCACAGGTGGCGCTGGTTCCAGTAGCTAAAAACAATCTCGGCACCAGGGATAGCGCCCAGCGCTACCCTAGGCACTGGCGATGGGAAATTATTTTTTCCCGACACGAAAATAGGCACAACTCTCTTATACGATGTCCGAATTCGACGATTCTTTTTGCTATGGCTCTGAAATTTCAATACGGATCTAATGCTACAGTCAAAACAGAATTTGGAGCTCATTTTCTTAATGTAATACCACTTATTCTTGAAGAAACGCGTTGAAACGTTCTTGAAATGCCCAAATCCAACTCTATTACCCATCCGAAATTTACCCGAGGCCATTGGGACCTCAACCAATAATACCAACAAGTCCTAAAGCATCATGCAAACTTAGTTGATGTCTCAATTCATATCAAACCCCAATAAAACACAAATCACACTCCAATTCAAGCTTCACAGAAACTAACAAATTCCAACTTCTACATTTGATGCCAAAACCTACCAAATCAATCCGGAATGGGATCAAATTTTGCACACAAGTCATAAATGACATAACTAAGCTATTCTGATTTTTTGGAAATGAATTTCGATCCCGATATCGAAAAGTCAACTCTCGGTCAAACTTCCGAATTCCATTTTTTCAACTTTTGCCAAAATGCTTCAATTTATTCTACGGTCTTCGAAATAAATATCAAAACACACTCCTAAGTCCAAAATCATCATATAGAGCCACTGAAACCATTAAAACTCCATTCCGTAGTCGTTTGCATAAAATGTCAAACTCGGGTAAACTCTTTAAACTTAAGCTTTGAACCTTAAATTTCATTCATTCAAACTAACTCCGAAATAACTGAAAATCAAAACTGACAATTTACACAAGTCATAATACATCATAAGAGGATATTTAAGACTTAAAATAGTTGAAAGGAGGGTAAATGTCTGAAACGACTGGTTGGGCCGTTACATTCTTCCCCACTTAAACATACGTTCGTCCTCGAACGTACTAAGAGTTTTTCCGAAAGCCATCAAACCGCCATGTAGCCTTACCAGACACATAACTGGGGTGATCCCACATCACCCTATCCTATATAGGTCTAATAATACCATATAACTGAAATTTCTTAATTCAACCTGGCCTATAAGCCTTAGAATGCAATTTTCAACATCCGAAATTTTCTTTAAGATTAGGATATCGCTCTACACGTTGTATAAGTCTGAACAAGTTGTACCAAGTTGAACCATAACTCAAATAGTCAACTCAAATACCACATAACTTAATGCTCGTAGCAATTATTTCAATTCACAATAGCTGACCAAATTACCTGATACCTATATTAAACTCCATATTAAAAAACACCTCATTACAAAACCTTCGTATATTGTCGGTAATGAAAACAATGCGTGGAATTACCTAACTCCAATCAAATCAACATGCCATGGAGCTTTCCCTCGTTCAACAAGTACCATAGCCAATTATTTAAGCTGAATTCTAAATTATTCTTTTAACACGCTGTTATCAAACCTGATATTATCCATTCTAGGTCCAATGACCTTATATCACCAAACACAACTACTCTAGATATTCCGATGTAATCCTGCCTTTCTGGCACATAACACTATTTAAACCAACTCCTCAAACTCCGTGAGAAAAGCATACTTTTGTTTATGTGTACGATTTCCTCAAATTGCTCTATAGAGGAAGGAAACAATTAACCATATAAATGATCGAGGAATTACGAATCTCGCATGCTGCACAGATAACTCATGCGCTAACAATAATACCCGCATGGATAGTTCACGTGACAATAATATAAATATATATCTGCACGGACAACTCACGTGCTAAAAATATCAACATATGGATTTGCACGGATAACTCACGTGCAAATAATGTAATCCGCCTGGAATGTCAAAAAACTCCAGTCCCAACATATCATATAGGAACAATCCAATGAGCACACACGTATAGGCTAAATAAAATGAGATTCACATGCTCCTGGACTAGCATAAATAACACATTATACTGTATACGTGAGCAAATTGTGCTATTTTTGTCACGCCCCAAACGTGGGCCTGGACGTAACACGGCACTCGGTGCCTGACTATATGTGACCGAGCGAACCAACTGGCTGGCGAATCAACATGTTATATCATAACATACTAAATACGGAAGATAAACTAACATATGCTGATATACTGAATGTCTGGATGATATAAATCAAAGTGCGGAAATACTAATACAATTCTGAAATATATTTGTAGCCAACATAGCTCAATATGAAAAGTTTGAGACTCTGTCTAACTGTTACTCTAGCCTATGAAACCTCTATTTGAGTACTGAAAACATTGACTGTATGTGAATACTGAAGACTGTAGTAATGATAATGCCCCGAAAGAACTGGGGATCACCAAATAGCTGGTACGAGAATCCTAGCACTTTGAATCATCAACCTGTAATTCATTGTCTGCATTGTGAGATGCAGGCCCTGAGCAAAAGGGACGTCAGTATATTTGAATTGTACTGGTATGTAAAGCAACTGAAAGAAAGAATTATACATGCTGAAACTGAAACTAAGTTTATAACTGAGAATTTATAATTGATAACTGAAATGATAACTATTCAAACTAAAACTGAAATGATAACTGATAACTAGTAATTGGACTGATAACTGATAACTGAACTAAATAAAGGAAGTAAGGATATGAATACTCCCTCTTCTGAATGATGAACAACCTGTTTATCTGAATAAGCTACGGCCTCGGGCCCAATATATATGTGCACAAGCTATGACCTCAGGCCCAAGTATACGTATACATAACTGCGACCTCAGGTCCAAAATGCATAAAGCAAAACTACGGCCTCAGGCCCAAACATGCATAAAGCATAAACTACGGCCTCAGGCCCAAGTATGCATAAAGCATATAAACTACACCCTCAGGCCCAAATACAGGTGTTCAACATTCAGGAATTTAAAATCAAAAATTGAGAATCATACTGCAATACATGATAGTGAAATACTGAATCACATTGAGTTACATGATATTGGAATACTAGATCATACTGGGTTACATAATACTGGCATATTGAATGGGACTAGACTGAGACATGTATTCTTGAACTGGTTATGAATACTGAAATTTCAACTGTATATGGCATACTTAGTAATCTATACTAAGACTCGGGGGCATCAAACCCAAGTCTATATTGAATATGCACTGATCTCACAACGTTCAGAATGAAAGTGGTGAACGAGTTATGAAGCTAGAGAATAGAAGTTCTACAACTATTCAAGGAACTAGGCTTAACTATATTTCTGAGGCAATTGGTAGCATCGTAAAAGAAACGTAGTGTAGGGAGAATCATGAAAATTCCCAAACATAGAGAGTTAGCCTCACATACCTTAACTTCCTTCTCTTGAGCGTAATACGACATTCGTCAACCCTTTCAACTTTAATCTATAGCAATACAAGTCAAAGAGATTCCATATTAGCAATAATACTCATGTTTTGGTTACATAGGCATTTTCTCAAACACTTGGTAGCATAAAGCTTTATATTCCTTATTAATGGTGCCTCTACACCCAATAACCCATTCTCTTGCTCCTAGATAAATTCTAAAGTCTCAAATAGTTATAATTAACATTATTCTTTATCACCCAAAAGGTAAACAACACCCTTAACCAATAATCAACAATCAACAAGCCAAACCTATAATTATTCATGCTTTTCTATCAAACCTATCAACTCACATCTCATGAACTTGAGTCAATAATCATTAATCCAATGCTAGAATCAATTAGAGGGTGAAGTATTACCTTTTTGACGTTCAATCTTCTTGAATTCGAGTTCTAGGGTTTCTTCTATCAACAATGATGCCCCAAATGAATATCTAATGATATGGAGGGTTTACCCATGTTAATAAGATGTTGGGATATTTAAATTAACTTAGAATCACTATTAGAACTTACCTTGGGTAGTGGAAGGACCCTTAGGGAGTTAGGTTTTTGAGAGTTCCTCTTTCTAGAGCAAGTTTTTATGTTTTGGGGTTGTGGGGGACGGAATATATCTTTAAAACAACCCCCACTAGCGCGCTCGCGCACCTGGAGGCCTGCCCACGCTACTGAACGTGCTAAACGGCAGTCACACTGCCTCAAAATTAGCGCGGTCGCGCTTATGGGCGCGCTACCGGCGCGCATATCGCATATGGTTATATAAAATGCACATAACCTTTTGCACAGAGGTCCGTTTGGGCTCCATAATATATTGTTGGAAAGCTATTTCAAAGGTCTACAACTTTCATGCTATGGGTTTTCCCAAATACCATACACATTTTCACTAAAACCTGATGGAATATGAACCTTCTGCAAACTTAGTCGATTTTGTCAAATCTTATGCACCTCACTTTCCATCTTGGTTTTGAAACCACTATTTCCAACCATAATCATCCCGATAGGACTTCATACGTCTAAAATATCAAATTAATACCCATTTAGCATATCCACACCTAGTCTGAATGTACGAGGTGTTACATATCACAGCTCAATCGGTAAGTTAACGCAAAATTAGTAACTACCAAGTTTGTTCTGGAATTAGCCTCTTTGTAATCTCAAGTATAGTCCAGATAGTTCTCAACAAAGTTATGTATACGAGAAACATTATACCTTTAAGCTCAATATTCCACTCTAGGCATATCATAGCCTAAGCATTTTTCCGAGTATGAATACATGCCCCGATGCCCGCACATGGGCTCAACCTCACACATATGCACACTCACAACATGTAGCTATCACAACCAATTAGTGCAATCAGTGTCTCCACTAAGCTTAAATAAAATACTCACATCAAACATGCTGCAATTCTTGAAATACTATATTTCTAAGAACTCCAGTCTCTAAATTCATAGATCACATAAATCACTGTAACATCACAACCTCAGCACTCAAATGACAAACACATCCATCAAGCACGATCATCCCACGATAAGTATTTTCATAGTTCTTCCGTGCAACATAGCAAAATCTGAATATTATTAGTCAATCAATTAGGTGAGTGCCGTAATCAATGAATATCTGTTAGTCCAAATATAATGCACCCTTTTTTTTGTGCCCTCTTCTCAAGGATTACCGAGCAGTTATAACATTCATCTAAATATCTAAAACTGACTATTCTATCCAGAATTCATGACCTTCCCTTGAAGAATGAATTGTCACCTTGTACATGAAAAGCTTAATCCAGCACATCACACCACGTCCATCATGTCATAGTGTGACAAGCACAAGAATCTCATTATCAATTATGAGATACCAGCAATTTACATACCGATTAGTGAGAAACCTTCTAATTACTCCCATCCAGGGACAAATCATAATACACAACATGTTCCTCACATCGGTAGAAAATATCTATCTCAAACCATGGTAGAAACCACCAAGAACACCTTGCAATTTATTTGCACTAGCCAAGCTGTCAGAACTGAATTCCTCTAACTTTACCAAGTCATGTGGGTCGCAAAACCCATGAATATTGCCACCAAAGACAGAAATGATTTATTTGATATTATGGAAGACTGGTTACGGAGAGACCACTTCGTTTTTGTAGGCTGATCCTGTCTATTGCTCTTTCCTTATGCCTATTTTACTGTAGGGGGTTTGTTCACAAGTACAACCTTTGTAACTTCATGTTATACCCATGGATTGGCCAGTTCTTATTTTGAAGGCTGTAATTTCTTAACTGTCGCGGTTTCTATTCCTGCTAATAGTTTAGCACATTCGTTGTTTTTACTATGGGCCTCTGTAGAGCCTCACCACATCATAAGTACACCAAGAACCGATCATATTCATTATCGTGTTGATCCAACTCACTACCAAGTTATTTTATTTCTTTGATTCCTTTCCGAATTACCGTCAAGTCGTCACTCTTACTTGACATACACCACGAACATTACCCAAAGCTCAGTACTAGTGATCCCAGCATAAACCATACGGCCCTAAGGCTTATAAGCCATTGTATTCTCCTTAAGCATCCTCGTAAGTACCACAACCGAAACACCCATTCTGAATGTACCTTAGGTGAATTTAAAATCATTCTTTTGCCTCCCTTATACTAGAATACGAAATCTGTAGTCATACAGAATTACCGCAAGTTTCGTTACCATCCAATGCAAATAATTAGTTTTAGTGGTATACGAATACAAAACAAATTTCAATTGCTACATATACATTTTTTAATCCATTAGAACTCTATCAAGAGTCATCTACTCTGCTTAAATCTAAATTGCACCACTGAAATAGGCCAAATGACACATGTCCCATTAGCACAATAAGACTCAAAGAAGTAACCCTGCCTTAACACCACACGTCGATTTTATGTTACATATGCACTACATTCTTCACAATTAATAACTTACTCATTCCATGACTTTCATATACTCATAAATCGTAATATAATCCGTGTTAGGGAATTTCATTATTCTAGTCTTCCTCGATCTCAACCTATGCAAGTTATAACTAATCCACAAGTATGTCTTAGGCCAAAACCTAAATTTAGCATATAACCATGAAATCGAATTGTCAATAGCAGGCTCCCCCACTTGGCTTAAAGCCATATATCAAAAAATTCAAAAATTCCCAATACCCATTCATTTACTGCTATAACACCGCAGTGAGACTTAACTAAATTATTCACAAGCTCATGAAACACAACTTATATGGTTTCTCAAATCGTCCACAAAGTTCACCTTCATTCTCGTGACAGTCAGGTCAACTTCCTTAACTAATTCAAATTCAAATCCCAATACCACAACCTTAACTGTAGTAAAGAAAACAAAATTCTCCACACAATATTGTAAGGATCAAACATCTGTAGTTTACCTCACAGGTGATAACTCACCTGTTTAGCTTCAAATTGGCATCTCTCTATGACCTTTCACATCCACAACTATTAGTCCATCAATTAATCTTTCAGAATTTGGACTCATCAACAAGACATGAAAATTTTAATTTGTCCCACAATTTTACAATATGAAAGATGCTTCAACACATTCATAACTCGAGACCCTACATCAAAATCGAGACAGGAGTCATATACTCAAAAGTCTCTTTTTTCACGTTCAAACCATCTGAACACATCTCAAAATCATCTCGTACTCATCATATTACTATTCAACCGCTCATCGAGCCACATATTTCAACTCATAGAAACACTACCATACACATAAGTTCAATACACATGTTGTTACAACTGAAACTACTGAGCGTAAGTTGCGGTCTACACCTGGCCTCAAGTCCTCCAAACTAGCCCATTACCGAAAAACAAATTACACATCTTGAATATCGTTCATGGAATTACAAGCCTTCAATGCACAACTGATACCGAGCGCTCACATGCATACACGCGCATGTGTGTAAAGAATTCAAAGAGTTATCTTTCAAAGCTGAATCAATTCCGCACGATAAGGAAAGAAATATGGGAAGTTTATCCTAAATGCCCTGTAGCTTCTCAAATATAGGTATGGACGTCATCATACCGATCCGCAAGACTCTACTAGACATTTGCTCATGACTTGTAGAACCTATGAATCTAGAGCTCTGATATCAATCTGTCACGACCCAAAATCCAACTAGTCGTGATGGCACCTAACCCATCCCGCTAGGTAAGCCAATTCATCAAGTCCAATACAAATATAACATACTGAGTAAAAATAAATGATCTCTTATACACCTCCCAAGGATTAGTAGTACAAATCATGTGCTTCTAAGAGTAGAATTTACCAAACTAATATGAAACAAATACATTTTTTGTTTGAAAAGTTACATAAACAAAGTTTAATGAATCTAAGGCTACCATGAATAAGAGGGAGCTACAACAGGGACGCCGGTACATTTTCCAAGTTAGCTCCCATCGAACACAGCAACGTCGACATCCAAAATTTGCATGCAATGTGCAGGAAGTGTAGTATGAGTACGACCGACCCCATGTACTCAATAAGTAACAAACCTAAGCTTAGGTTGAAAGTAGTGATGAGCTTGTACCAAGGTTAGAGTCCACTCCAATATCCAGTAACATCTCATAACAATATAATTAAAGCATCACAAGGAATAACTCAGTAATAAAATTCTCAGCTCATTTACAGTCCCAAAAAAATATTTTCTTTTTCAAGTATAATAGTGAAACTTGATTCTTTTCACTGAAATCACCAAAATATGAGTAAGTCTGAAGACTATTATTTTTACCATAAAACTTTCTTTCAAAATAGGAGATTTTATTTTTAAAATGGCATGAGAAAAGTGCATTTCTATGCTTATATTTAAATGTGCATACCAATGCAATGCAAAATAGTGACAAAACCATATACATACTCTTAGAGTATCAATTCACTCAGTCCTCCCTGTCACTCAATCCTCTCAGTCACTCAGTCCTCCCATTCACTCACTCGGCACTCGCACTCAGTAGGTACCTGCGCTCACTGGGGGTGTGTACAGACTCTGGAGGGGCTCCTTTGGCCTAAACGCTATAACAAGCCATCTCGTGGCATAAATCAATCAGGTTGTCGATCTCACTCAATCATAAATCAGTAATAACATGCTGCGGCGTGCAACTCGATCCCATAATCATCCTCACAAATAGGCCCTCGGCCTCACTCAGTCATCAATCTCTCCAGTCTCTCGGGCTTAATATGTCATGAAAATCAGCCCAAAAATGATGATCTAATGCATCAATAATAACAACTGAGACTGAGATATTATATGAATAAATGAATATGACTAAGTGTGAAATATCAATGAAATCGGTGAGATGACAGCAATAAACGACCACTATGGGTCCCAACAATATCGACGTAAAGCCTAAACATGATATCTAACATGATATACAACTCAATTTACTTATCACATGGTGAAAACACAGATATCAACAAAGTAGGACCAATATACACTGTCCTGAAAACAACAGAGTCACCATTCACAGGGTGCACACCCACACGCCCGTCACCTAGCATGTGCGTCACCTCAACATCAATCACATAACACATAATTCGGGGTTTCATATCCTCAACACTAAGTTTAAAAGAGTTACTTATCTTAAACAAGCCGACTCCAATGCCGAGTAAGCTAACAATACTCTGAAAATTTCATTACATCGTATCAACCTTTGAACACCTTCCAATCTCCTCAATTCCAAGCCAAATGATTCAAAACTAGTCAAACAACGTGTAAATTAATCAAAACATACTCCAATTCTTACAATTTAACAATTTGTGAAAATTCCCAACTCCGCTCAAAAAATTTGATAGTGGGGCCTACGTCTTAGAATCCGATGAAACTTACAAAATCCGACAACACATTTGATTACGAGTCCAGCCACACTAATTTTACTCAAATCCGACTCCAGATCGATGTTCAAATCTTGAAAATTCATTTTATGGAATTTTAGAAAATCCCTCCATTTCTCTTGAAATACCAATAATCTTACCCCAAAAATGAATATTAATAAATGAATATAATCACAACGTAGTTAAGAACACTTACCCCAAGTTTTGTGGTGAAGTTTGCCTCTGAAAATTGCCCAAATCGAGCTCCATAGCTCCTAGTATGTAAAAATGGCCGAAACCCCCGTTTTATAGCATTTTACCATTCGGACGGCACAGGTGGCGCCGGGCGCTTCCTGTGGCACTGCTTCCAGTAGCTAAAAACAATCCCACCGCCAGGGATAGCGCCCAGCGCTACTCTGGGCGCTGACGATGGGAAATTATTTTTTTCCGACACGAAAATGGGCATAACTCTCTCATACGATGTCCGAATTCGACGATTCTTTTTGCTATGGCTCCGAAATTTCAATATGGATTTAATGTTTCAGTCAAAACAGAATTTGGAGCTCATTTTCTTAATGTTATACAACTTATGCTTGAAGAAACGCGTTGAAACGTTTTTGAAATGCCCAAATACAACTCCGTTACCCATCCGAAATTCACCCGAGGCCCTCGGGACCTCAACCAATTATACCAACAAATCCTAAAACATTATACAAACTTAGTTGATGTCTCAGTTCACATAAAACCCCAATAAAACACAAATCACACTCCAATTCATGCTTCACAGAAACTGACAAATTCCAACTTCTACATTTGATGCCAAAACCTATCAAATCAATCCGGAATGGCATCAAATTTTGCACACATGTCATAAATGACATAACGAATCTATTCTAATTTTTTGGAATTGAATTTCGATCCCGATATCGAAAAGTCAACTCTTGTCAAACTTCCGAATTCCACTTTTCTAACTTTTGCCAAAATGCTTCAATTTTTTCTACGGTCTTCGAAATAAATATCCGAACACACTTCTATGTTCATAATCATCATATATAGCCATTGAAACCATTAAAACTCCATTCTGGAGTCGTTTGCACCAAAGTCAAACTCCGGTCAACTCTTTAAACTTAGCTTTGAACCTTAAATTTCATTATTTCAATCTAACTCCGAGATAATTGAAAATCAAAACTGACAATTTACACGTCATAATACATCATAGGAGGATATTTAAGAATTAAATTAATTTAAAGGAGTGTAAATGTCCGAAACGACCGGTTGGGTCGTTATAGTTCCTATTTTAAATACTGAAACTCAACTCTATGTGTTCCCTTGTTTGTCAATCCCTGTCTCTTTCTACACTGACTTAATGGCTCATGCTCTTAACTTGCACTTCTTGCTTACTTCTCTACTCAGCATGCTTAAAATTCTGCCCTCCTTTGTTCAAAAAATGTAATCAACATGTTTCCTTGTTCCTGTTTATGTCCCTCAACTAGTATGTCTCCTAATGTACTTGATTAACATTAATTCATGACTAATTATGTGTTTCTGATTTGGGCCCTCTATGTCCCCAACCCTTACTTCCTTGTTTGTAACTGCTGAATCTGTACTACTCTCTGAACTTGTGTTGTGTGTGTTGTTGTTGCTCCTATCCCCTTTCCCTTTCAAAAACTATTTTCACTAAGAAACTCTTCTGCTGTTTTACAAACTTATTTCAAACATGCTATTTTCAAAACTATTTTCCAACTCAACTCCTTTAAATCTATGTCAAGCACTCTCACATATACTCTTAGACTACTATGTTCTACCCTTTTGTGTGAGCCTTACCTTGGGACCCTAGAGCTCCCTATGAACTTGGACATATAGGAGCTAGCCCTTCCATACTGCACTCACTCTATTTGGTTATGCAATCTGGGTGTGAGCACTACCCGTGATCCCTTGAGGTCCTTAGGGAACTCTGACACACCCAGATATGAGAAAGACTACTGAACAATATTGGCATTTTAGGTGGTTTATTACATAACTCAGAGAGGAAGTCAGAATCAGGCTTCCTATAGTTGTAACTTCTTATTTTTCATTTCTCATGTAATTCAATTATATGGTCTGTAATAATTTGTAAACAAGTATTGGGGTGGCTAGTGAAAAGGGATATGGTAAATATGCATGTTATAGTTGTTCAAGGGTAGAAAACATGCTACTAGGGTTATATTCATAATTATGCATTAGAAATCATGCTCTTAGGATCTTTGTTTCCTGCTTCAGCATCTCATCCATCACTAATCCATGTTTTATCACTTAGAAATCCTGCTCCTAGGACAATAACAACATTGGCATATAAGTTGTTACTATTGTACTTTGAGAAATTGTATTTCAACAATTCTGCAACTCTTGTGTACATTTAGAAATCGTAACTTAGGGATTCTGTTTTCAACAACCTTGCCATTTACATGTGCATATTAGATATCATGCTCTAGGATCTTGTTTGTACTTTGTTTAAAACTCCTAGTTAATTATTAATTCATGAAAAGGTAGTAAATAATAATTTTCACATTGTGATGTTTTCTAAATAATTGGTAATAATCTCTGTATTCGAACCAACTAGAACATCATGCTCTTAGGGTAAGAATAATTTCCAAACTGCCTTAATAATTCTGAATAACTATTGTATACTGCTTTACGCCTAGGCAAGCCTTAGGTTACTGCTTAAATAAAATTAGAACTGCCTTTGTTTAATTATCAACTGTTAAAATCAGTAGGCAAACCTGATTCGGACTTCTTTTCTGAGTCATGCAATAAATCTGGTTCTGATGTTATCACTTACACACCCTACTTTAGGATTCTAAATTCAGACCTTAATTGTGTATGAGTCATGCTATTTATGTGCATTATTTGTGGAGGCATATCTGAGCCTTCTGCTTGTTTCTATGTTTTCCCCCTTTAAATGCAGTCCTACTTGTTTTGTATGTCACCTTAGTATTTTGCCTTTAAACCTGAGGGTCTACCTAGAACCTCCTTATAGTATAGGAGTCTTAACTTCATCCGGGACTGATAGGAAGGGACGAGTGACAGCATGCAATAGGGGTCGAGACCAACCTTTTCTCTAATTACCTTCACGGGGTGGGAAAGGGTAGATATGGATATGATGACTGGTGCGCTAATACCACATGTAGCCCCTCTTTTTAGGAGTGTCATACCGGGTATTACATTAATGTAATCCATATTACAAACAAACCTAAGACATCCCCTTTACATTCATGAGCATGCTTAGATTGTAACTCTTTTAAAAAAAACCTTGCTTTCATTAATCATTTTCAAACACTTGTGCATTAAAATTCCGTATTATTTGAGCCCTACTTGTTTATTAGATAATTGCACAAATTCATAAAAAACTGTCTGGCCGGGAACCACACTAGTGGATCATGAGGGGTGTCTAACACCTTCCCCTTAGGATAATTTCAATCTCTTACCCTATCTCTGGTTATCAAACGTAGTTGTATATGAACCCCATAAGTGCCCTAACGCACCTTAAAATCGTTAGGTGGTGACTCTTCAAAAATGCAAACCCCGTTCCCAAAGGGAACGAGTTGCCCCATGCCAAAAATGTCATGAACCCGATTTCCGCGGAGGGAAAAGAGGGGGCGCTACACCTAGGACGTCCTCGTCCTCTACCACGGGTTGGAGTCATCCTTCGACCTCTACCTCGACCTCTGGAAACAGGGGGAGCAGCTCCTCCCGGGTCTGGAAAATCCGTTGTGTGCGTTCTCACCATCTATTAGAGAACAAGAGAAAAGATACTTAGTATAACATCAACTGCATGATAGGACATGAAGAAAGAGTAGTTTTCTAACACGCTATAACCTATCGAAGATAGGTACGGATGTCTCCGCACTGACCCGCAAGACTCTATTCCGTCGGCTCACAACTTGTGAGACCTACGTAAACCTAGTGCTCTGATACCATGCGGTCATGACTCAATTAATCATATAGGTTATGATGGCACCCAACGTTGCCGCTAGGCAGGACAACAGTGAACAAATCGTGTGATTATTTCTTTTAATAATTTGAAATAATTGATTTTTTGAAATTATTGAATAAATAAGAAGTCAAAAATTTAATGAAATGAGAAATAAACAATTTTAAAAGCAAATAAGGTGAAGTAAATAATCAAAACCACCAAGTGTCTTCTAGCATAATATTCAAGACCTGGTGTTACAAGTGTAGGAACTACTAGTAGAATATATAAAAATACTAACTACCGTCTGAAATGAAAGTAGACAGAAAGTAAAAGCAAAAGAAAGACTTCGGGTGCTGCAGAATAGTATCGGAAGGCAACTCACCATAGAGTCTTGTAGTATCAGGAGTGCACGACGGGATGATAACCAGATGCACCTGCCTCAGATCCTGCACAATTAGTGCAGAAGTGTAGCATGAGTACATAAACAATATATACCCAGTAAGTATCTAATCTAACCTAGAAGAAGTAGTTACAAGGGTTTTTTTTAGACACTCACTATGGGCTAACAATAAAATACCAAAATTCTAACTAAGCATGGGCTACATAAATGAAACTGAAAACTCAATAACAATAAATAAATAAAATATTATTTCACTGATAGTAAATCCCAAATCAATTTTCATCATTTAACAATTTAACTTATCAAGCCAATGAAATGATATCAAGTATAATTGGGCTCCAAGTATTATTATGCACGAATTATGCTGAGGTCGTACGACCCGATCCAAAATACAAATATATATATTGTGCACTGCCGAGGGTCGGAACAACACGAACCATAGATACATCTATTATATTGCCAAGGCGTTCGGACCGCTCCACAAGAAGAGAAGATACTTTATAAACATCCGATTTAAGGGTTATTAAGAGTCTAATATACAAAGAAGCTCAAATTCATGTTAACGATCAAGTAACCCGCCACAATTCAAGTAAATGAAATTAAATCCTTTACAATTTCTTTATCAAGTTCCATTAAAAAAATCATCAAATTTAGACATCGTATGAGGAATTTATGATTATTTTACTAAGAATTGGGTTGCCAAATTTTTCAAATTAATTATGAAATTACCATTGACTTCGTATTTAAAAATCTGCACTATTTTCAAATATTGAAACCAACATATCTCCTTCATTATAAGGTCAAATGAAGTGATTCAAAAGCCTAACTTGATTGAAATTTCACAAGAAGTACATTGGAGGCATAAAAAGCGAGTTTTAGTATCGTTTGGTGCATGAAACAAGGTAGAATACCTGGGTAAAATATTTAATATCGAGGGTTTGTTCATTTAGTCATATTTTGAGTTGAGCTCAGATGTGGAAAATTTATTAGGTGATTTTTACCATATGAATTGGGATAAGTGTTCTCTACATAGTTCTGATTATATTTCGTGAACCTATCTTAATTTTTGGTAATTGGATTGTGAATTTTAAAGAGAAAATTGGGGGGTTTTGTCAAAAGTTTTATAGAGTGCATTTTTGAGTTTTGAACATTCGATTTGGAGTCGAATTTGGGTGACACTAGTATGGTTGGATTTATAATTGAATGTGTTGTCAGATTTTGTAAGTTTTATCGAGTTCCGAGACACGGACCCGAGTTTATGTTTTTGGTCGATATTGGGATTTTGATTAAAAATTTGACCTTTATTGATTGGGTTTGTTTACTTTGGCATTATTTGATGTATTAGAGTTTCTTTTGGATAGTTTGGAGTCGTTCAGAGGTCAGTACTTTGGGAGGATGCTTATGGTATTGGGCTGCACGCCGTAAGGTATTTTATTGATTTATACCATGATTGACTTGTTATAGAGCTTGGGTTGAAGGATCTCCTCCAAGGTCTATACACACCCTAGTGAGCGCAAGTACCTACTCAGTGCAAGTGCTGAGTGACGAGTGATTGGATGACTAAGTGACTGGGAGGTTCGAGTGACTGTAAGTTCTGAGTGACTGTGAGGACTGAGTGATTGGGAGGACTGAGTGCATTGATGCATCGAGAGTATGCATATGGTTTTATCATTGTATGGTATTACAATTAGCATGCATACATTAACATGCAAGCATAGAGATGTAATTTTCTCATGCCATTTGAAAATGAAACATTTACATGTTGAAAGACTTTGGAAAAAATCACAGTTTTCAAACTTACTCATATTTTTTTGGTGATTACAGTAAAAGATTTGGTTTTTACTGATAAACTTGAAAAGCATACCAATTTTTCTGGAACTGTGAACGAGCTGAGCGTTTTATCTCTGGGTCACTTCTTTTATTACCTTCATCATGTTGTTGTGAACTATTTTTGGCTGTTGGTGTTGGACTCTAACCTTTGTTCCAGCTCGTCACTACTTTCAACCTATGGTTAGGGTTGTTACTTATTAAGTATATGGGGTTGGTTTTACTCATACTACACTTCTACATCTTGTGTGCAGTTGTTGGATACTAATGTTGCTTTGTTCGATGGAACCTAGCATTAAAGGAGTACCTACATTCTGGTTATAGATGTCTCTTATTCATTGTAACTCTAGACTTATGAAAAATCTATTTATGTATAATTCTGACAGATGATGTATTTATTTTACCCTAGCTTTATAAACTCTAAATCATAGAAGTTCATGATTTGTACTACCACTCCTTGGGAAATTCTTGTCTAAAAGCAATTGTATTATCACTTCTTTTGGGTCGTGACAAGTTGGGATCAAAGCTCTAGGTTCATAGGTTGTACAAGTCATGAGCAAGTGTCTAGTAGAGTCTTGCATATTGGTATTATGACGTCCATACCTATGTTCAAGAGGCTACATGACATTTAGGATATACTTTCCATCATTCTTTCCTTATCGTACGACATTGGTTCAGCTTCAAGCATAACTCTTTGAATTTCTTCCACGCATTGGTAAGCACATGTGAGCGCTCGATATCTGCTGTACATCAACGACTTGTGATTCCATGGATGAGATGTGAGATGTTATTTCAGTGTGCTAATGATGGGCCAGTCTGTAGGACTTGAGTCGGGTTTTTGATGTAGCTTGAGCATGGGAATTTCGATTATATAAGCACGTGCTTTTGAACTTATCGTCTAGTAGTGTCCCTATAAGTGGAATTCAAGGCTCGATGAGAGGCTAGATGGATACGTAATAAGTATGGTATGACTGTGAGATGTGTTCATATGGTTTGAATGTGATGGGAAGGGTTTGCTTGGGATGTGAAAAGGGACTATTGTGTACTTGTTTCCTATCTTGATGTGACGTATAGTCTTAAGTTATAAATGTATTGGAGGATCTTTCATGTTGTTTATTTGTGGAGAGAACTAGATTCTTAGGTCTTGTTGATGAGTTCAGATTCTTGAAGATTAAGTGATTGCGTAGTAGTTGTGGCTTTGAAAAGGTATATAGAGATGCCAGTTGAGGTCGAGTAGGTATCTTATCACCTGCGGGGTAATCTACGAATGTGTGATCTTTATGATGTTATGTGGAGGCTTTTTTTTATAGCAGTGGGATATATGTGTTGAGATTTGAGTTTAGATCGGTTGAGAAAGTTTCCTTGAGTGTCACGAGGATGAAAGCGAGCTTAGTAGATGATTTGAGGTATTATATGGTTTGTGTTACCTGAGCTTAGAAAGGATTTAGTTGAATCTCACTGTGGCATTATGGCAGTAATAGAGTATGTGAATTGTGAGTTATCAAGTGTTTTGATCTATGGCTTTGAGCCAAGTGGGAGAGGCTGCATTTGACTATTTGATTGCATGGTTATGTGTCGGGTTGGCTTCAATCCGCGTCACACTTGTGGATCGACTATGACTTGTAGAGGCTGGTTTGAGGATGACTTGAGCAAGGAATTTGTTGATGCCTAATGTATTACACTTTATGGGTATATAGGAATCATGGAATGATTGACTCTTTACTCATGAGGAATGTAGTGTGCGTAGTGTAGGAATTTGCTCGGTTACGTCAAGATGGGGTTACTTCTTTGGGTGTTGTCTACTAATGGGCCACAATTTGTTCTGCCCTTTTGGGAAGTGCGATTGATATTTGAGTAGAGTGGATGACTCTCGAGAAGGTTCTAATGGATCCAAGTTTTATATGTAGCAATTGAGAATTTTTTTGATTTGTATATGGCTAGAATATGAGATTTACATTGGATGGTATGGAGTCTCGGGGTATTTCTGTACCATTATGGATTCCACATTTCAGTATCAAGAAGTTGAAGAAAATCGCTTCAGATTCACAAAAGGTCTCTTCAGAGTGCGCATCTCATTTGTGGTATTTTTTGGGGTGGTTAAGAGGGAATACATCGACTTATGGGCCTTAGGGCGGTGTGATTTTATGCTAGGATCTCTTGTGGTGAGTTTTGGGTAAGGATCGTGGTGTTCTATAAAAGAGAAGTGTTAACTGGAAGGTAATTCGAAAGGAAGTTAGAGCAATAGGATATCTTAGTAGTGGGTTGGATTAGCATGATAATGGATATGGTAGGATAGGTTCTTTGGGTACTTGTGACATGGTAAGTCTTTACAGGTATTTTGTGGCATTACTCTTGGATTTGGTGACTTGCATGGCTTGGTTGAGTTAGAGGTATTTAGTTTTGATAGCTGGGTTATGTGCAAATAGATTTCAAAGTGTTATCGATGGTTTCTACCATAAGTTGAGATGTATATTTTCAATTGGCATGAGGAACCTGTTGCGTATTGTGATTCCTGGATGGGATCAAATGAAAAGTTCCTGGCTAATTGAGTATATAGTTTGCTCATAACTCAAAGTGGATTATGAGATTCTTGTACTTTTGATATGATGGAATGATTGATGTAGTGTGTTATGTGGGATTAAGATGTATGTGTGCAAGGTCACAGTTCAGTTTTGAAAGGAAGGTCATGAATTATTAGGCAACATGGACGGTTTTAGATGACTTGGGAAATGATGTTGCTATTTGGTATTACCCGTGAAGAGTTCTGAAAGCGCACTATGCTATGGCTTCTGGATACTTCATTGGTATTGTGGTACTCCTTGGGTTGATCTACTGCTGATATTTAGATTTTACTATGTGGCACGGGTGAAGTACAAAAGTATTCCAAGTGGGATTATCGTGTATGGGAGATGTGTTAGACATTCAGGCGGTGGATTTGGGATCAGATATGATATTTCGTGTGTTCTATTAATTTGGAGACTTGGAGTTCTCAGTAGCAGATTGTTTCAGGGTTGCAGACTATTAAGATAGGCCAAAGTTAGCCAAATGATAGTATGTGTTATAGCTAGGTCATTGTGAACTTTCAGATGGTTATTTATCTATTTGTGGATGATTAGGGTTGATTTGGGGGCTCATTGGTAGGCCTAATGACTATGTGTATCCTACACCGGGTCAAATTTGTTGACTTAACATCGTTATTGCAGAAAGGTGTGGCAATCAATTAGTGTGAGTGTGTTCGTGTTCTGATATGTTCTATGTGTTACTCTTCTATGCTACGAGAGGTTGTGATTGTTGGTTATATGCATGCATGATATGGTTCTGTATGAGCCTTATAACAGAATTCAAGTGAAAGGGTTATTGTGGTGTGGAATTGCTGATTGCACCTCGGTTATGGCCTTTAACGGTTATGGTACATTGTGTTGTTTTCTTCTTCATGATTATGGCCATGCACTTTGTGTACCTGACGTTGAATTGCTTGTGGTTGTTGATTTTGAGCATTGTGGCTTGAGGTATTTCATATGAACCGATGTTTGGAAAGGGTCAGGCATTGCAACAAAGTAATGTTGGGATATGATCCTTGGTGATTGATTCGTGTTTCTTGGTTCTACCATGTGTGATGGGTTCATAGCATTGCGTTGGTGGTGGTACTTGTTGAACTTGGGTGATGGTTCTCTCATTTGAGTCATTTTCGATATTTGCGTACATTTGGATTGTTGCTTATTGGTGCACGGATTGCACAGTTTGTGATTCTAGGTATTGTTGGCGTTGCATGTTAGTAGAGTAGCTTGTACTTGATGAGATGGAGTCTTTGGGCCTGAAGTGATTACTATCGAATTTGATTACAATATGTTTGAAGGATAATATCGAAAGTCGGCTAAGAAGTTGGCTATACTTCTTCTTAAAGGAAGGAGAGCTCTATGACTTGTTGATCTGATGAGTTGTTATAAGTTTCTGCATGTTTCTTTCATCATATGCAGTGTACGAAGGTTTTAGAACGAGGTTTTGTTTGATATGAGGTTTATTACCATTACCGAATTATTTTTAAGCAGCTACGGTGGTTAGAAATTACTGATACGAGTATTTGAGTTATGTGGTATATCATGTGATTATGTCTTGGGTTATAGTTAAAGCCCGATGCTATTTATTCATACTTATATAGGTATAGATGCGAGATTTGGGTCTTATAGGAAATTTTGGATGTTGGAAAATTGGATTCCAAGGTTTATGGGCTAAGGTTGAATTAAGGATCTTCAGTTAGTTTGTGTCGTCAGGCTTATATGGATTACGGTGATGTGGGATCACCCTCGGATATGTGCATGGATAGGTTACACGGTGATTTTATAGCTTTGGAGCGACTCTTGGCACGTTCGAGAAAGAACGTATGTTTAAGTGGGGGATGATGTAACAACCCAACTGGTAGTTTTGAGCATCTGCACTTTGCTCAGTAAATTGAGGGCACGAGTGTCTTTCATGATGTATTATGACTTGTGTGAATCGTCAGTTTTGGTTTTTAGGTTATTCGGAATCTATTTGGAAGAATGAATTTCATTGTTGAAGCTTTAAGTTGGAAGAGTTGACCAAGTTTGACTTTTGTGAATTTGACCCCAGAACGGAGTTTTAATGGTGCTGTTAGGTCTGGATTGTGATTTTGAACTCGAACGTATGCCCAGATTTGCAATTGGATATTTCTAAAAGGATTCGACACTAATTAGCGAAAGCTGGAAATTTAAAGGTTTGGAAAGTTCATAAGTTTAACCAGAAGTTGACTTTGAGGATATCAGATTCAGATTGTGGTTCCAGGAATTGGAATAGCTTCGTTATGTCATTTGGGACTTGTGTGAAATATTTGATTTAATTCCGAGTTGATTTGATATGTTTCGGCGCGAGTTTTTTGAAGGCAAAAGTTCATTAAGTTTGATTTGAGGTGCGATTCGTCGTTTCGATGTTTTATGCGTGATTTGAAGCCTTGAGTTGGTCCATGTTATGTTATGGGACTTGTTGGTATGTTCGGAGGGTGTCCCGAGGGGCTCAGGTGAGTTTCGGATAGGTTTGGGTTGTGTTGTGCTTGTTTTCGATGTTTCGACGTCGTTTTGTCAAGCATAAATAGTACCACACTAAGTAAATGAGCTCCAATTTCTGTTTTTATTGAATCATTAGATCCATATCCTAATTACGGAGGCATACAAAAAAGAATCATCAAATTTGGACATCATATGGGGAGTTTATGATCATTTTACTATGAATTGGATTAGAAGATTTTTCAGATTAATTACGAAATTGCCACTGATTTCATATTTAAAAATCTGCACTATTTCCAAATATTGAAACCAACATATCTCCTTCATTATAAGGTCAAATGGAGTGATTCAAAAGTCTAACTTGACTGAAAATTTACAAAGAATCCATTGAAAGCATTAAAAGTGAGTTTTGGGATCGTTTAACACATGAAACGAGAAAGAATATCTGGGCAAAAATATTTAATATCAAGGGTTTGTTTATTTGGTCATATTTTGTGTTAGGGAGCTCGGATTTGTGCAATTATTTAGGTGATTTTCACCATATGAATTGGGATAAGTGTTCTCTACTCGGTTTTAGTTATATTTTGTCAATCTATCTTCGTTTTTGGTAATTGGATTGTGAATTTTGAAGAGAAAATTGGGGGTTTTGTCCAATGTTTCATAGAGTGAATTTTTGAGTTTTTAACATAGATTCGGAGTCGGATTTGGGTGAAACTACTATGGTTGGACTAGTAATTGAATGGGTTGTCAGGATTTATGAGTTTTGTCGGGTTCCGAGGCGCAGGCCTATGTTTTACCTTTTAGTCGATTTTTGGATTTGGATTCAAAATTTGACCTTTATCGATTGAGTTTGTTTTCTTTGACGTTATTTGATGTATTTGACTTGCTTTTGGCTAGTTTTGAGCCACTCGGAGCTCGATACGCACGTGATGGCATTTTTGGAGCATCACATGGCTTGCTCGACATTGGATTTGACTTGTTCGAGGTAAGTAACAATTCTAAACTTAGTGTTGAATGTATGAATCCTGAATTGTGTGTTATGTGATTGGTGTTGAAGTGACGCACATGCTAAGTGACGGGCGTGTGGGCATACACTATGTGAATTGTGATTTCGTTATTTCTGTGGTACTGTATAGTTACCTTGTTTTATCTGTAACCATGAAATTTCTACGTACTTGAGCTATTGAGGTGTGATCCATGTTAGAAACCATGTTTAGGCTACATGCTTATTCTGCTGGGATCCACCGAGGTCATTTTTGTTGTTGAGTTATCAGCTTACATTGAATTTACATACTCAATCATACATATTCATGTGCATATCATATCTTAGTCTCTATTATCATTTATTGATACATCACATCATTCTTTTGGGCTGATTTTTCATGACATTGTGAGCCCGAGAGACTGGAGAGATTGATGACTGAGTAAGACCGAAGGCCTGATGGTGATGATGTTTATGGGATCGGGCTGCACTCCACATCATGTTTTATTGATTTATGCCATGATTGACTTGTTATAGTGCTTGGACTAAAGGAGCCCCTCCGAAGTCTATACACACCCCTAGTGAGCACAGGTACCTACTGAGTGCGAGTGCCGAGTGATTGGGAGGACAGAGTAACTGGGAGGACTGAGTGAGTGTGAGCACTGAGTGATTGTAAGGTATGAGTGACTGTGAGGACTAAGTGATTGGGAGGACTGAGTGCATTGATGCATCGAGAGTATGCATATGGGTTTATCACTGCATGGTATTATAGATGGCATGCATACATTGACTTGTAGGAATAGAGATGTATTTTTCTCATGCCATTTGAAAATGAAACATTTACCTATTGAAAAGCCTTTGGGAAAAATCACAATTTTCAAACTTACTCATATTATTTTGGCAATTTCGGTAAAAGATTTGGTCTTCACTAATATACTTGAAAAGCAAGCCTATTTTTATGGAACACGAAGGAGATGAGCTTTTTATCTCTGAGTTACTTCTTTTATTACCTTCATTATGTTGTTGTGAATTGTTGTTAGCTATTGGTGTTAGACTTCAACCTTTATTCCAGCTCGTTACTACTTTCAACCTAAGATTAGGTTTGTTACTTATTGAGTACATGGTATCGGTTGTACTCATACTACAGTTCTACATCTTGTGTGCAGATGTTGGATACTGATGTTGTTGTGTTCAACGGGAGCTAGCATTTAAGGCGTACTTGTATTCCGGTTATAGTTTCCTCTTGTTCATGGTAGCTCTAGACTTATGAAAAATCTATTTATGTATAATTTGAACAAATGATGTATTTATTTTACACTAGCTTTGTAAACTTTAAATCTTAGAAGCTCGTGATTTGTACTACCGGACCTTGAGAAATTCTTGTCTAAAAGCAGTTGTATTATCACTTCTTTTCTTGATGAATCTCATTAATTTGGATAGTTGTTTATTGGCTTACCTATCTAGTTGGTTAGGTGCCATCACGACTAGTTAAATTTTGGGTCGTGACAGAGTGATTCTTCTTCATATGGGTGAGTCCTTAAAATATATTCGATCATGTGATTTGGATGTGTGGATTGCTTACTCTTTGTTTTATTGTGAGGGCACATGGTTTCACAAAGGATAGGTAGTTTTTTTTTTGGTAATTGGACAATCATTATTACCAAGTAAATATGTACAAGTATAACAGTATAACTAAGTTTGGACATGCAGCCCCAAACTCAGTACAATACTTTTTCTCTAACAACTCTTAAGGATAGAAATTTAATTTTTTGAAGTTCTTTCCTTAAGTTACTCTGTCCATGTCCTATACAATGTATCTCATATATTATCTGTCTTGTGATAGCTTCCCTGCTTCTCTTTTCCTGCTGAAAAATTCTTCTATTTCTTTCCATCCATATCTGGTAAACAACATTTGCAATACACATCCTGTAAAGCATGATTTTCGACCCTTTGCCTTTCATATGTTCTGATGTTTTTTTGAGCTCCTCATTCCAGCCAGTTACCCTTCGTACCAGTCCTATCCATGCTAACAGTTTCCCCATACTTCTACTGAGAATGTACATATAAAGAACATGTGTTGATGACTCTCCAGCTCTTGATCACATTGTGGACAATTTGGATTAACTTTTAATCCCCAGCTGCTCAATATGTCTTTGGTATATAGCTTCTCCTGCACAACAAGGTATAATATTAACTTCCACCTTGGACAACCTTTGTTATTACATAATAGTCTGCTCCAATTTTCACTTGGGAAATCTCCCCTCAATTGATTGTACATTCCCTTGATAGAGAATGTTTTTGTTCCTAACGCCTTCCCAATATCCAACATTGCTTCATTTATATATTTCCCAGTCTGTAGTATCTTCCTAATAATCCGTGAAGCTTGCTTCATAGCTACTTTCCATGGAATCTTCCTTTTTATATAATAAATATGCACCCGCCTTATCCATAGTTTGTCCTTCTTCATACAAATATTCCATAGGTGCTTTAATAGTGCTGCTCTATTCCATGTACTGAGATCAATGATATTTAGTACTCATTTGGATTTAGGCCTGCACATCTTCTCCTAAGTCACCAAAGCTTTTTTACTTGCATTGGTGTCACCAGTCCAGAGAAATCTCCTGCATATACTTTCAATCATCTATATAATTTTCTTTAGCAGTGGAAAGACCTGTGACCAGAAAGCTTGGATGGCAATTAACACACGCTTTATCAACTATAGTTTTCCTGCATAGCTTAAGAATTTTACTGTCCATTGTTTGACTTTCCAAAATATTTTATCTAGTAGAGTCTAGCACTGGCTCACTGACAGTCGTTTTGAGCTCAAAGGAACTCCTAAGTATCTAAAAGGAAGTTCACCAATGGTAAAACCAGTAGCTTGAATAATTTCCTGTTGCACTTTTGTTGAAACTCCACCAAAATACATGCAACTTTTACTTTGATTTGCAACAAGTCCAGAAGCTTTTGAAAAATTATTGAAATATTCACATAATAGCTGTATAGACATCACATCACCTCTACAAAATAGCAGCAAATCATCAGCAAAACTGAGCTGAACAATGCTCAGTTTCTCACACCTTGGATGATAATTGAAATTAGGTTCCTCCTTCAACTTTTTTAGGATTCTAGTCAGGTGCTGCATTGCTAATACAAATAATAGTGGTGATATTGGATCGCCTTTCCTCAACCCCCCCCCCTCATTTGCTTCAAATGGCATAGTAGGACTACCATTAATAGATATGGAGTATGATATAATTCTGAGACACTCCATAATCTATCCTATAAATACTTTAGGAAAACACAGTCCAGTTAATAGTTGCTCCAAAAACACCTATTCAAGTGAGTCATATGCCTTTTGCATGTCAATATTAATCATGAATCTAGGTGAAACCCTTTTCCTACCATAACGTTTTATTAATTCATGACTGGGTAGTACATTATCTATCAAGCCTCTTCCTGGAACAAAGGCTGCTTGACTCTCATCCACTAGTGTATTCATCACTTGCCTCAACCTAGTTGTCAACATTTTGGATATGATCTTATATAATGTAGTGTAACATGAGATATAGGTCTATACTCTCTGATTGAACTTTTTACTTTAGGTATAAGGGTAATTACTGTGTTATTGATAGGCTTGAACATTCTCCCAGTAGTAAAAAAACTCTAATACTACAGCAACAATATCATCTCCAGTAATATGTCATGCTTTCTTAAAAAAATGCATTAAACCCATCACCCCCACCCCCGGTGCCTTCACATCATCTATACCTTTTAGTGCATCCATTACATCTTCCTTTGTGAAAGGAGTTATGAGATGCAAATGTTGTCTTCTAGTTATCACTGGTCCATTCCTTATCCAGCCAAGGTGAATAGCTGGTATGCTGCCACTTGCAGTTCCTAATAGATTCTTATAAAACTCAACCAATTCAGCTTCAATACTCTTTCCATCTGTCAACACATTCCTATTACTATTAGTGAGCTTTGTAATTTGATTTTGTACTTTCTTTCCTTTCATGCTAGGAAAGAAGTAGGCACTGTTAGTATCTCCCAACTTTAACTATTGAACTCTTGATTTTGCTTGTAGATGGACTCCTCAATTTTATCCCAATTTTCTAGTTGTAGTAGTAGTTCCTTCTCCTCTTCAAATAGATCACTTGTTGGATTAGCAATCTTCATTCTACCTTGTATATCATCCAGTTCCTTCCTTATGGTAGTTATCTTCCCTTTGACATTCTTAAACTCCATATTGTTTAATTGTTTCAAAGCAGCTCTTATAGATTTCAGGTTCTTCCATACAACTTCCATACCCCTATTCTTCATTGCCAGTTGCTTTCCACAATCTCCCCAAAGTCAGGGTGATCAGCCATACAATTATAGAATTTAAAGGGCCTTTTCTTGTTATCATAACTTACCTCTACCTTAATCCCCAATGGAGAATGATCTGAGAACAAAGGGTTCAATATTTGAACTTGTCTAGGAGGCACATTAATCATCCAGCTGTCATTAACTATTGCTCTATCAATTTTTCTATACATGTGACCATTTGTCCATGTATATGTCTTCTCCACTCTAGGTAATTCTGCCAAACTACAATCTTCTATAACTTCTTTAAAAACCCTTGTTTCATTATCCTGAACTTCACTTCCATGCATTTTGTCATCAACCCCTAATATAGAGTTAAAATCTCCCATCAGAAACCAAGGTCCCATGCATTATCCTGTTAAGTTCCTAATTACCTCCCATAGTGATTTTCTGTCTTGCACACTATATAATCCATAGATTGCTGAAAAATAAAACTCTTTATTAGTTTTCAAAATCTTCACACTGCCATGTATAACCTGGGAATGTCTATCTAACACTGTATACTGCAACACATTTGGATTCCATATTACCCAGATTCTTCCTTTACATGTATTTGACACATTATGACTCCATTCCCATCCTGGTAGTATTTTCCCAACTATTTTATCTGCTTTTGTATCTTTTACTCTATGCTCACATATTGCTATCATATCAACTTTATTATTCCTCATAAACACCTTTAACTCCTTGTGCTTAAACACTTTATTGAACCCTCTTACATTCCATGTGTCTATCAAGTTGATGTTGCTAAAGTGTTTTGTCCCAACCTCTCCACCTCCACCCATCTACTTGTACTACATTCAACTATTCCTCTTGTTATTTGTTCTTGTCATGTCTCCACTAGGCTGTTGAAACTATTCAGAACTTGAATGCATTGCCCAGCTTCTTGTGTTTTTTGCCCTTTAGCTGCAGATTTACTTTTAACTTGTTGTCATTAATCTCCACTTCTTTCTTTTTTATCATTATTCACTTGTTGCTTATCAATTTTCCTATGGGCCTCCTGCTGATGCTGGCTTTGTAATCCAGTTTCATTATTGATAGGCCTCCATTCTGTTCTCTGCTTTGCCACTGTCTTTTGTTGTCGCTGTCCTGTTTTCTACTCTACCCCTATTGTGTTGATCTGCGTTCGTTGACAATTATGGCCTATTTGCATACATTTTGAACAATATGTAGGTTTACTGTCATACTATATAAGTTGTGCCATGATTCTGCCCTTTGGATCTTTTATTTTAATAACATTTGGTAACTTCTTAGTAACATCAACTTCTATCAATATCCTTGCATATGAAAATGTCTCAGTATTTGAAGTACAAGTATCTGCATATATTGGTTGGCTGAAACCACTACCAATTTTGCTCAATGCACTTGCACTCCAACAACATAGAGGTAAGTTAGACAGTTTGATCCAAATGGGAATTGTCTTCAAATCCTAAGCATCAAAGTCAAATTCAGCAGTACATGCCTTCATAATAATTGGTCTATTGTTAAGCATATGTGGCCCTGAATACATCACCATGTCCCTCTCCTTCAAACATGAAAAATTAATCACAAAAATAACCAACATTATGATAATATAGTTTTAGTTTCATTGAGAAATCCCCTTGTCCTGCTATGAATTTATTCATATCCCCAATCGAAGGTGATCCCCTTATGACATATATTATTTCCGCATATTTCTGCTTGTGTACTTCACTATCAATATCCTCTTGTACTAGTTCTACAATCACCTCAGCCTCAACAATAGTAGGCGTATAAACTTCAGATCCATACCTCCTTTTGCCAATTTATTATCCTCAAACAACATCGACCATGTCTTAGCTAGCTTTGGTTCAGATTCAAACTGTAATTTCCTCTGTGCACCTCAAGTTTGAGCTACTATTCCATTGGTGTTTTCACTTAGAACAGACTTCAATTTCAGATCTACAGCTTGCAACTGTTATTGCACTGGTCCTTCTGAGCTTGATACCTTCTGCATGTTAGTCGGTGTTGTCCATGTACCTGATAATGCTTTGCTTTCTCCACTTCGAGCTAGTAGGGTTGGCCAGATCACCAAATTCGGTGTTGCATGCTCCTTTCCTTTGTGTATTGATGTTTCCTCACTCAATTTCCTTTCAATTGTGATGTTCGCCTCTTTGACCCTTGCTTTGTTCAATGTAATAGTACCATCACCTCTAATTGTTAGAGGTTTTGGTATAACTAATCTCACCATTTTTAGAGTCCTTCCTTCCATTGAGCTGTTGTCTTCCTCAATGAGCAGCTTAGTAACCTTTGATGGCCATCCTCATGCTCTCCCCATTACGGTGAGCATAGGTTAGCAATTCACGCTAAAATGCACCGAGAGAGAAAGAGAAGAGAGAGAAAGGTTTACTGGCTTGAGTCTATTGATTCTCAAATTGAGTCCAAAGGATAGGTAGCGTTATTAGACCTCTCTGTTAGATTAAGTATTCAATCCTCGACTGCAGTGTGACATTGAGTTAGTTTTTTGAGGGTAGGACTGCTATAATCATGTTTTTCCTATATTAAGAGTTTTGAAATTGGGCATAAGTATGCGAAGTGTATTTTGACAGTATACGTTAGTGCTTAATTCTTGCTATCAACCATGAGCATAGGTGTAGTATGTTGTAAATGTGAGGTTTGTTGGGTCCTTGAAGAGGAAGTGTTTAGTTGGTTGACTCGAGGGCTAGCAATATTTATGTGTGGGGTGTTGATGTCATATGATAATTCCATATATTTTGACGTTATTTAACCTAATTGCTTATTGTTTGGATGCTAATTTGTGCGACAATTGCGCTTAATAGATCTTATTTCACGTGTAGGAATGTTTGGATATGAATTGGAGAAATGTTGCACGAAATGGTACTTTAGAGCTACAAAATAGAGAAATAAAAGAAGATGTATAAGGCAATGAAAAGTCGTAGCCATAGACAGTGCAAGGCATTGTTTATGGCACTATCATTGGCGCTCCAGATAGTGCCTTGCATAGAAACAATGGCGTCATATATAGTTCCTCGCGTAGAAATATTGGTGCCCGAAATAGTGCATCACGTTGACGATGCTATCCGAGAAAATTTTAATTCCTCACTAGTTATAGACATGTAGAATTTGGCCCCTACCCTATAAATACCTCTTAAAGTTATTTTTTGAAGGGAGAGACATCATTAGAGAGGCAAGAGTCTACGAAGTACTTTGGATGCACGAGTCACTTGAGTTTTTCTCTCCTCTTCCCTTTATTTGTAGTTTAATGCTCTTAGATATTTCTATGATTATCTATCCAATTATGAGTAGCTAAACTCGTCATCTAGGGTTGATGGAACCAATTGTTGGATGAAGTCTTGGTTGTGTTTTGATATAATTGAGCTGTTATTACTCTTTAATTATTCAACTATTTATTTCTTGGGATTAATTGAAGGTCCCTTGATCCATCGTGTCTAGTTATCTTGTGTTGCTTGAGAAAAAAATACTTGATTAGATTGTTGTTGAACATCGCCACTTTTGAGTAAGTTAAGAGATTAATTACTAGAATTATAAAGCGGGATTAGAGATAACAAAGCTTTGGCACAATATAGATGAGTTGTGCGAATTGTCAACTAGAGTAGCTCGAGAGAATACTTCTAGTAAGTTTTTGTAATTGATTGAGAGATAATTGCGATAAGAAAGAACTCTTCATCTTTAGATAATGTTACGGCGAGATTATAGGAAACGTGTCAGGAATTAATCCGACAATTAGGGAAATCATAAACCATAGATCTTTATATCCTTGATTCAACCTCATTCTTGCTAACTGATAGTTTTTTTTGTCATTTTTCCTTTGTTAAGGAAATTTTGTTAGTCTATAAATCAACTCTTGAACTCTGAAAGTTGTCTGAGCTTATGATTAGTGATACTGAAAAGTTGTAGAAAATAGGTTAGTTCCTTGTGGGATTCGACTCCGGACTCTTGAACTGGATTATTTTTGCAGCGACCACTTAGTTCTTTTTGTAAGGCATAGTTCGGCATGATCAGGGGAGGATTCAAACTCCCTTTGTCGAAAATGATATTGTATGTTGAATTATCTCGATTTCTGTGTGTGCTTACTTTCATTAGTTTTTGAGGTCTCGTAGTGAAATTGGGTATTTGGATTGGCTTAAAGGCTGGTCAAATCTGCTTTTATGCTCTTTTTATTTATTATTATTTTTTTGGTGTTTGGAGAATAAAAGAGTGCTTAAAAAGTTTAAAATGCTTAAAACAAGTGAAAAAAACTGTAAATTGGGATTTCCCAACTAAAGACTTTTGGGTTTAAAAGATATTCTTGTTTGACCAACGAAATTACTTTTTCCCCCTTAAAAGTTTTCCTAATTTCAATATTCTCCCCAGTAACAAAAAGCCCTAGATTATCATTCCTATCTTTTCTTCGTTTTTTCCACAACCGTTCCTCTTCCTCTCCTTTCCTCTTCCTTTCCTCCAATTTGCATTTCTTTTTTTTGCTCACCCTTTTCAGCGTTGTAACGACCTATCGGTCATTTTGAGTTTTAGTAGTACTCCTTTCTTTTGTTTGAGAATTTCGTATGTTCATTTAGTGATTTGTAACGACCTATTTTATAAATAATGATGAATGTTTAATGACCTTAGATTGGAAATCTAAACGTAAATTTGGACTCATTATAGGTTAATGATATTTGACTTTGATTTTGAGTTTGACTATGATTGATGGGGTTTGACTTTGAGTTGACTTTTGTTGGCTTTCCTCAAATTCCCTCTTTGCTTTATGGAATTGAATTCTAAGGCTACATGTGACTTCATTGAGTATTCTTTGGCTAGATTCGAGAAATTGTGAAAGAAAAAGTAGTTCTTGAAACTTGTTTAAAAGTATGCACTTTGCCTAACCTTGATTTTGTACTTTGCCTAACCTTGATTTGATTGAATATTTGATGCTACGTGGTTGGAGGTAATATATATACAAGGTAACGAGCATATATAAGAGTACCAAGGGTTACTTATGGTCGGGGTGGTTTTACACATTATTATGCCTCATCTTACTACATGTCTTTACTTGTCGCATGTGTTTACTTGCTGTATGACTACTTGAGTATCTTATCCATGCTAAAATAATATTATTAACATCTTACACATGCTAGTTTAATATTATAAATTTTATGTACCTATTTTACATAGTGGAACTATGTAGTGATACATTGTTTTATATACACACCTTATCAGCATATATTTTGTTCGCACTGCTTATTGGAGATTATTGAGTGTTGTTGAGCTATTAGGGCGTGTGGACTCACGTTCATATTGAGGTATCAGTACGACATGTTATACCTACGTAGGGCGTATGGATTTATGTTCTTGTTTATGCACATATTTAAACCCATCCCTCTAGAGTCATTTGACACCTATTATACTATGGTTCGTGTGTGTAGACTAATTTTATAATACAAGCTGATGAGTTTGAGCATAAAGGTGTAAGATTTATCCGTTTAAGTGAATTCTCTATACATATTCATGTATTTTGTATGTCTTATTCATGCCTATAACCTATATTTGATTTTGATGCATTCTTACACATGCATTGAACTTGTTAGTAGGTTTTAGGCACTTCGAAAGTGTCGATTTGAAGTAAAGATCAAGTCTTTATTATACATATCTAATAGTAGGATCTTGTTGATGCTTTTCATATGAATGTCACTTGATGTATATATATCCTTATATATGCTATTTGAATGCATCGATACATGCATGAGAATTATTTGGTCGAGATATGGTATTTTTTATTACATGCTCTATCTGTGCATATGTTATTATGTTAATTTTTGTGTCTCTTCTCTATTATTGTTATGTATAAAACTGTACAAATTTTGTGAAGTGAGTACCTTTTTGTCTAAGCATCACTACTACTTTGTTAGGGTTAGACTTGATACTTAATGAGTGTATGTTGATTTTTGTACTCATACCATATTTTTGCGTATTTTTGTGTACATACAAATCTAGGCACTAGTGAGATCTAGGAGTGAGCTTGTATTTACGATACCCTTTAGAGCTTCTGATATCATGACCCAAGTTCCTAGGGGTATTTTGGTTCATTTTTGCATTCTTTCAGACTTATTCTGTTTCTTATATATAATATGACGGTGAGACTTTATTTATATCGTCTTGTTATTGACTTGCCTAGCAGGTCATGTTAAGTGTTATCACTGTTCCGGTAGAATTTAGACAGTGACAAATACATACCAACAGTAAGTTCTTCTCCGTTAAGCCAAAATCCAAGAATTGAGAAGAAAATCTATTTGCAACAAAGGATGCGCTAAAATACTTTAAAAACTTATTTAAAATTTTAGAGTTACATATTATTCTTATTTTCCCATGTGTAGCAGTTTATTATAGTATATTTTCGCATACTTGTTGAAGCAATGATCTTTATCATTACATTCCAGGAGACAAGACCAAGAATGAAGTTAATTGACAAGTTAATCTGTATAGCTAATTAAGTGATTTGTTAAAGCTTAGAATTGAGAAGAAAATTATCAATTAATAAGTTATGGGATATGGCTTGTTTTATACCACAACGGAGGCTATTCAGCAGCAGTCTCAGACTCTCAGTTATGGGATATTTCCTAACCACATTGAAAGTACTAATTTCTGTATTGATAATTTGATGAAAACTGGACATGGGCTTGGAAGAGATTACTGCCAGTTTAGCCTATCCCCTGTCCTCGTCCACGTGCGATAAATGCACCACCGCCACCACCTCTACCCCATGCAAGGAAGTAAGTTGAGGGGATAGGTCGTGACATCGTGGCGCGACCAGGGGCGGATGTAGTGTATAATCAACGAGTTCAATTGAACTCATAACTTTCGATGCATAGTAAAATTTTATATGTAAAAGTTCATTAAAATTGCGAAAATAGTAGATAAGAACCCATAACTTTAAAAATATAATGGGTTCAATGCTAAAAACTTTAAAAGTTGAATCCATAGAGTTTAAATTCTGAATCCGCCTCTAGGCGTGACAGTTCCTTGTACTATATAGGAATCAGCTCGATAGCGTGAGTTCTCTCACATAATTTAGCATTAGTTATCTTGTTGTTTAATAAGTTGTTTTATTGTGTAATAGTTCGTATGGAGGTCCTGTTGCGGAAGCCAAATGTATATAGTGTGAATAAGTCACAACTACTATACCAAAAATTATGACAGCCACCAAATAATAAATAAGACAATAAAACAACAATAAAGGGAACACCAGAATTTACGAGGTTCGGCTAATTTTGCCTACTCCTCGGACACAACCAATATTTTATTTCACTCCAAAAATACAAGTGAAATAATACTAAAGAGAGAAGATACAAATGCCTTAAACAGATGAGAAGGCAAATGAGAGGTGTGTTTCAATCCTAAACATTAGGCCTTCTTTTATAGGGGAAAAATCCCCCCAAACTTAACTCCCAACCAATGTGGGACTTTGGCATTTTGCCAAACTTCAACAAATCTCCACCTTGGCAAAATTCCACATTTTCAATTCTCTCTCAATAACAAATTTTGGTTGTGTCTTCATCTTCAATCTTCAGTGTTCAACAATGTTGATCAAATCCAAACAATGTTGAAACTTGACCGCAGTCACCACCTTTGTCAGCATATCAGCAGGATTCTCTGTAGTATGAATTTTCTTCACCGTGACTCCACCTTCTTCTATGATTTCTCGTACGAAATGATACCGAACATCAATGTGCTTCGTCCTTGCATGATAAACTTGGTTCTTCGCTAATTGAATAGCACTTTGACTATCACAAAAAATTGTGATACCTTTTTGTTCAACACCAAGCTCCTTTAGCAATCCTTGAAGCCAAATTGCCTCTTTCACAGCATCTGTAATAGCCATGTACTCTGCCTCTGTTGTAGACAAAGCAACTGTTGACTGCAAAGTAGACTTCCAACTAACTGGTGCCTTTGCAAAAGTAAACACATAACCAGTAGTTGATCTTCGTTTGTCCATATCACCCGCAAAATCTGAGTCACAATATCCAACTACAAACTGATTGTCTTCCTGCTCAAAAACTAACCCGACATCTACAGTATTATGAATATACCGTAGAATCCACTTCACAGCTTGCCAATGCTCCTTCCCTGGATTGTGCATATATCTGCTAATAACTCCAACAGCTTGTGAAATGTCAGGCCTTGTGCAAACCATTGCATACATCAAGCTACCAACAGCATTTGCGTATGGTACCTTTGACATATACTCTCGTTCAGCTTCATCCATTGGCGACATAGTAGTACTTAGCTTAAAATGGGAAGCAAGTGGAGTACTAACTGGCTTAGTCTTGTCATCTATGCCAAAACGTTGAAGTACTCTCTTCAAATATTCCTTTTGAGATAAACAGAGTTTCTTTGAACGTCTATCTCTAATTATCTCCATGCCAAGAATTTTCTTTGCCTCACCCAAATCCTTCATCTCGAACTCCTTCTTCAGTTGAATCTTCAACTTATCAATTTCTTCCGAATTCTTGGAAGCTATCAACATATCATCAACATATAGGAGAAGATATACAAAGGAACCATCTTTAAGCTTGTGCAAATACACACAATGATCGTATTTGCTTCTCTTGTACCCTTGCCGCAACATAAACTCGTCAAATCGCTTGTACCATTGTCTAGAAGATTGTTTCAATCCGTACAACGATTTTTCAAGTTTGCACACCATATTTTCTTTTCCAGCAACTTTGAATCCTTCTGGCTGAGTCATGTAGATTTCCTCCTCCAAGTTTCCATGTAAAAACGCAGTTTTTACATCCATCTGAACTAGTTCCAAATCCAATTGTGCTACCAAAGCCAACATAATTCTAATGGAGGAATGTTTTACAACTGGAGAAAACACTTCATTGTAATCAATTCCCTCCTTTTGAGCATATCCTTTGGCCACCAATCTTGCTTTGTAGCGAACATCTACTTGGTTAGGAAATCCTTCCTTCTTTGCAAATACCCATTTGCACCCAATTGCTTTCTTTCCCTTCGGGAGATTGGCCAATCTCCATGTATGATTCTGATGAAGGGACTGTATTTCATCATTCATGGCAATCCTCCACTTATCTTCTTCTGAACTTTGGACAGCGTCTTTATAAGTAGTAGGAACATCATCAGCTACAATTGAGGTTGCACAAGCAACCGTCTCTATGAGACGAACAGGTTTCGTTATTGTTCTTTTTGGCCTGCTGGTTGCTATTGATTCAAGTTGTTGTTGAGATTCCTGAGTTGGAATCTCCTCTACTGGCTCTCCTTCCAGAGGGTAATCTTCATTTGTTTCCTCCTCTGCTTCTTGTGTAGGAAAAATAAATTTTCCCTCAAACTCCACCTGCTTAGAAGCACCTTCATTTTGTTTGGTATCTTCTGTTACCTTATTTACCATAGCAAATTCATCAAAGGTAACATCTCTGCTGAATATTACTTTCTTTGTCATAGGGCACCATAAGCGATATCCTTTGACTCCAGAAGTAATTCCCATAAAAATAGCCTTCTTTGCCCTTGGATCCAATTTTGACTCCGTCACATGATAATATGCAGTTGAGCCAAACACGTGCAAAGAGTTATAATCTACAGCAGGTTTTCCGTACCATTTTTCAAATGGTGTTTTGCCATCAATAGCAGCAGATGGTAGACGATTAATGAGGTGGCATGCATATGTAATTGCCTCAGCCCAAAATTCTTTGCCCAAGCCAGCATTGGACAACATACACCGTACCTTCTCCAGCAAGGTCCGGTTCATACGTTCTGCCACTCCATTCTGTTGTGGTGTATGTCTAACAGTGAAGTGTCGGACGATGCCATCATTTTCACAGACCTTATTGAAATGATCATTTTTGTATTCACCTCCATTGTCTGTGCGAATACACTTGATTCTCCTGCCTGTCTGATTCTCCACCATCGTCTTCCATTTGAGAAAAATTCCCAACACTTCATCTTTGCTCTTCATTGTATACACCCATACTCTTCGGGAAAAATCATCAACAAAGGTTACAAAATAGTGCTTCCCACCCAATGAAGGTGTTTTGGAAGGACCCCAAACATCAGAGTGTACATAATCCAAAATGCCTTTAGTATTATGGATCGTTGTACCAAATTTAACCCTTGTCTGTTTCCCTTTAACACAATGCTCACAAAACTCCAAGTTGCAAGCCTTTACTCCTTTTAACAATCCTTGATCTGATAGAGTTTTCAAGGATTTTCCTCCAGCATGTCCCAAGCGCATGTGCCATAGCTTGGTTGCTTCTGCCTCTTTGTCGTCACTGGATGTTACTGTCGCTATCCCAATAACTGTACTGCCACGATAGCGGTACATATTATTATTCTTCCGATTAGCCTTCATTACCACTAGTGCACCGGAGCATACTCTCATCACTCCATTTTCTGCAATGATTTTGAACCCTTTTGATTCTAGGGCTCCCACAGAGATGAGATTCTTCTTCAAATCCGGTACATATCGAACATCTATCAATGTTCTGATCATTCCATCATGGTTCCTTAATCGTATTGAACCAATGCCATATGAGGTAAGAGGGCTGTTATCCGCTGTGTGGATGACTCCATATTCTCCTTCTTGAAATTCCATGAACCAGTCCCTGTTGGGACACATATGATAGCTACAAGCCGAGTCCATCAACCATATGTCTGATGATGTTGATGACTCTGTTGTAACTAATGAGAAGTCTGAATCATCACAATCAGCTACATTTGAATCCATAATGGCCTTTCCATTGTTATGTTTGGCCTTATTCTTCAACTTCGGACAGTCTTTCTTCCAGTGCCCTTTTTCTCGACAAAAGGCACATTCATCTTTGCTGGGTCTGGATCTTGACTTGGATCTTCCCTTCTTTGTCCTCGTTTGATTTTGAGGACGACCCCTCACAAACAGTGCTTCTCCTTCTCCGCCCTTCTGTTTTTCTCGCTTTCTTTGTTCATAGCTGTACAAAGCCGAACAAACTTCTCTGAGAGAAACTTCGTCATTTCCATGGAGTAGAGTAGTTTCAAGGTGCTCGTACTCATCAGGAAGTGACGCCAACAACATCAAGGCCAAGTCACCATCATCATAAGTTGTATCCATATTTTGCAAATCTGTAACCAACTTATTGAAACTGGTGATATGTTCATTCATCGTGGTACCAGGAACATAGGTGAAGTGAAACAGTCTCTTCTTCATGTACAATTTATTTTGACTGTTTTTCTTCAAAAATTTATCCTCTAGTGCTTTCCATAATTTACTTGCAGAAGTTTCCTTTGTGTATGGATATTTCTGCTCTCTAGCAAGGTAGGATCGAATGGTACCGCAAGCAACACGGTTGATAATTCTCCAATCTTCTTCTCCAATAACATCTGGTTTCTTTTCTTCAATGGCCAGATCTAGCCCTTGTTGAAAAAGGACATCTAGAACCTCGCCTTGCCACATCCCAAAATGTCCGGACCCGTCAAATATTTCGACCGCAAATTTCGCATTTGACACAATTCTTGTCATAAGCGAAGATGCCAATGATGACGTATTGTTGACACTTGATGTAGATTCTTCTTGTTTATTGTCTCCCATCTTTGACACAAATATTATTTAATAGCTGACGACACAAATCAAGATTATTTCCTTTCTGGTGTGGAAGATCAGACTAAGCTGCAACCACAGAGCATACTCAGACAGAACCTTGACTCAGTTACCAAGATAAATCTTTTCTGATGTGGAAGATCAGACTATGCTGCAACCACAGAGCATACTTAGACAGTACCTTGGCTCTGATACCAATTGTTGCGGAAGCCAAATGTATATAGTGTGAATAAGTCACAACTACTATACCAAAAATTATGACAGCCACCAAATAATAAATAAGACAATAAAACAACAATAAAGGGAACACCAGAATTTACGAGGTTCGGCTAATTTTGCCTACTCCTCGGACACAACCAATATTTTATTTCACTCCAAAAATACAAGTGAAATAATACTAAAGAGAGAAGATACAAATGCCTTAAACAGATGAGAAGGCAAATGAGAGGTGTGTTTCAATCCTAAACATTAGGCCTTCTTTTATAGGGGAAAAATCCCCCCAAACTTAACTCCCAACCAATGTGGGACTTTGGCATTTTGCCAAACTTCAACAGGTCCTACAGCGATGAGCTCATTGCTGGATTGGTACATGATCGAGACATATGAATGGCGGATGTCCCACTAATTTTTCCGGATATTGTGGAGCAGCACGCGACTAGGAGTGTCTTGCGATAGTTTGGACCTGCGCAGAGTACCTGCTCCTCCCATTTGGGATCTCACGCATCATGAGCAAGACGGTCACTATAAGGTTGACCAGGAATTCTCTGCCTGAATTGAGGGACAGATTAAGGAGTGGGATAGGAGAGGCATGACAGAATTCTACATGATCCTCCATACATCAGGATGCTCGAGGATACATTTCATATGCTGGGAGGCACGAGGCATTGATCCACTATTTTTATCCAGCATTTTATTACGCTTTCGATGTTCGAGTTTTTTATTTAACTTTTTGGAATTAATATTTGTATTCTAATCATGCTAGGGGTTTAAACCACATTCACCTTATGGGTTTGTACATTTGGCTAGCTATCCTCTCGAGTACTAAAGTCAATGGATGACCCCATCATGAAGCAGGTTAGATTTTTATTGTATTTGATATGGTTAATATACTTTATTCGCGTCCATAATTTACTAATTCTTTAGTGTATTATTTTTTGCCAACAAATGGAACATGCTGACTCTGCTATAGATGTGGCCGAACTGGCCGATGATCCTACTGATTTCGATGATTTCATTGATCCCGCTAGTCATGATTGTTGCGTAAGCTAAATGTATATAGTGTGAATAAGTCACAATTACTATACCAAAAATTATTACAGCCACCAAATAATAAATAAGACAATAAAGCAACAATAAATGGAACACCAGAATTTACGAGGTTCGGCTAATTTTGCCTACTCCTCGAACACAACCAATATTTTATTCCACTCCAAAAATACAAGTGAAATAATACTAAAGAGAGAAGATACAAATGTCTTAAGAAGATAAGAAGGCAAATGAGAGGTGTGTTTAAATCCTAAACATTAGGCCTCCTTTTATAGGGAAAAATCCCAACCAATTTGGTCTTCCACCGATGTGGGAGTTTTGCCAAACTTCAACAAATCTCCACCTTGGCAAAATTCCACATTTTCAATTCTCTCTCAATAACAAATTTTGGTTGTGTCTTCATCTTCAATCTTCAGTGTTCAACAATGTTGATCAAATCCAAACAATGTTGAAACTTGACCGCAGTCACCACCTTTGTCAGCATATCAGCAGGATTCTCTGTAGTATGAATTTTCTTCACCGTGACTCCACCTTCTTCTATGATTTCTCGTACGAAATGATACCGAACATCAATGTGCTTCGTCCTTGCATGATAAACTTGGTTCTTCGCTAATTGAATAGCACTTTGACTATCACAAAAAATTGTGATACCTTTTTGTTCAACACCAAGCTCCTTTAGCAATCCTTGAAGCCAAATTGCCTCTTTCACAGCCTCTGTAATAGCCATGTACTCTGCCTCTGTTGTAGACAAAGCAACTGTTGACTGCAAAGTAGACTTCCAACTAACTGGTGCCTTTGCAAAAGTAAACACATAACCAGTAGTTGATCTTCGTTTGTCCAGATCACCCGCAAAATCTGAGTCACAATATCCAACTACAGACTGATTGTCTTCCTGCTCAAAAACTAACCCGACATCTACAGTATTATGAATATACCGTAGAATCCACTTCACAGCTTGCCAATGCTCCTTCCCTGGATTGTGCATATATCTGCTAATAACTCCAACAGCTTGTGAAATGTCAGGCCTTGTGCAAACCATTGCATACATCAAGCTACCAACAACATTTGCGTATGGTACCTTTGACATATACTCTCGTTCAGCTTCATCCATTGGCGACATAGTAGTACTTAGCTTAAAATGGGAAGCAAGTGGAGTACTAACTGGCTTAGTCTTGTCATCTATGCCAAAACGTTGAAGTACTCTCTTCAAATATTCCTTTTGAGATAAACAGAGTTTCTTTGAACGTCTATCTCTAATTATCTCCATGCCAAGAATTTTCTTTGCCTCACCCAAATCCTTCATCTCGAACTCCTTCTTCAGTTGAATCTTCAACTTATCAATTTCTTCCGAATTCTTGGAAGCTATCAACATATCATCAACATATAGGAGAAGATATACAAAGGAACCATCTTTAAGCTTGTGCAAATACACACAATGATCGTATTTGCTTCTCTTGTACCCTTGCCGCAACATAAACTCGTCAAATCGCTTGTACCATTGTCTAGAAGATTGTTTCAATCCGTACAACGATTTTTCAAGTTTGCACACCATATTTTCTTTTCCAGCAACTTTGAATCCTTCTGGCTGAGTCATGTAGATTTTCTCCTCCAAGTTTCCATGTAAAAATGCAGTTTTTACATCCATTTGAACTAGTTCCAAATCCAATTGTGCTACCAAAGCCAACATAATTCTAATGGAGGAATGTTTTACAACTGGAGAAAACACTTCATTGTAATCAATTCCCTCCTTTTGAGCATATCCTTTGGCCACCAATCTTGCTTTGTAGCGAACATCTACTTGGTTAGGAAATCCTTCCTTCTTTGCAAATACCCATTTGCACCCAATTGCTTTCTTTCCCTTCGGGAGATTGGCCAATCTCCATGTATGATTCTGATGAAGGGACTGTATTTCATCATTCATGGCAATCCTCCACTTATCTTCTTCTGAACTTTGGACAGCATCTTTATAAGTGGTAGGAACATCATCAGCTACAATTGAGGTTGCACAAGCAACCGTCTCTATAAGACGAACAGGTTTCGTTATTGTTCTTTTTGGCCTGCTGGTTGCTATTGATTCAAGTTGTTGTTGAGGTTCCTGAGTTGGAATCTCCTCTACTGGCTCTCCTTCCAGAGGGTAATCTTCATTTGTTTCCTCCTCTGCTTCTTGTGTAGGAAAAATAAATTTTCCCTCAAACTCCACCTGCTTAGAAGCACCTTCATTTTGTTTGGTATCTTCTGTTACCTTATTTACCATAGCAGATTCATCAAAGGTAACATCCCTGCTGAATATTACTTTCTTTGTCATAGGACACCATAAGCGATATCCTTTGACTCCAGAAGTAATTCCCATAAAAATAGCCTTCTTTGCCCTTGGATCCAATTTTGACTCTGTCACATGATAATATGCAGTTGAGCCAAACACGTGCAAAGAGTTATAATCTACAGCAGGTTTTCCGTACCATTTTTCAAATGGTGTTTTGCCATCAATAGCAGCAGATGGTAGACGATTAATGAGGTGGCATGCATATGTAATTGCCTCAGCCCAAAATTCTTTGCCCAAGCCAGCATTGGACAACATACACCGTACCTTCTCCAGCAAGGTCCGGTTCATACGTTCTGCCACTCCATTCTGTTGTGGTGTATGTCTAACAGTGAAGTGTCGGACGATGCCATCATTTTCACAGACCTTATTGAAATGATCATTTTTGTATTCACCTCCATTGTCTGTGCGAATACACTTGATTCTCCTGCCTGTCTGATTCTCCACCATCGTCTTCCATTTGAGAAAAATTCCCAACACTTCATCTTTGCTCTTCATTGTATACACCCATACTCTTCGGGAAAAATCATCAACAAAGGTTACAAAATAGTGCTTCCCACCCAATGAAGGTGTTTTGGAAGGACCCCAAACATCAGAGTGTACATAATCCAAAATGCCTTTAGTATTATGGATCGCTGTACCAAATTTAACCCTTGTCTGTTTCCCTTTGACACAATGCTCACAAAACTCCAAGTTGCAAGCCTTTACTCCTTTTAACAATCCTTGATCTGATAGAGTTTTCAAGGATTTTCCTCCAGCATGTCCCAAGCGCATGTGCCATAGCTTGGTTGCTTCTGCCTCTTTGTCGTCACTGGATGTCACTGTCGCTGTCCCAATAACTGTACTGCCACGATAGCGGTACATATTATTATTCTTCCGATTAGCCTTCATTACCACTAGTGCACCGGAGCATACTCTCATCACTCCATTTTCTGCAATGATTTTGAACCCTTTTGATTCTAGGGCTCCCACAGAGATGAGATTCTTCTTCAAATCCGGTACATATCGAACATCTATCAATGTTCTGATCATTCCATCATGGTTCCTTAATCGTATTGAACCAATGCCATATGAGGTAAGAGGGCTGTTATCCGCTGTGTGGATGACTCCATATTCTCCTTCTTGAAATTCCACGAACCAGTCCCTGTTGGGACACATATGATAGCTACAAGCCGAGTCCATCAACCATATGTCTGATGATGTTGATGACTCTGTTGTAACTAATGAGAAGTCTGAATCATCACAATCAGCTACATTTGAATCCATAATGGCCTTTCCATTGTTATGTTTGGCCTTATTCTTCAACTTCGGACAGTCTTTCTTCCAGTGCCCTTTTTCTCGACAAAAGGCACATTCATCTTTGCTGGGTCTGGATCTTGACTTGGATCTTCCCTTCTTTGTCCTCGTTTGATTTTGAGGACGACCCCTCACAAATAGTGCTTCTCCTTCTCCGCCCTTCTGTTTTTCTCGCTTTCTTTGTTCATAGCTGTACAAAGCCGAACAAACTTCTCTGAGAGAAACTTCGTCATTTCCATGGAGTAGAGTAGTTTCAAGGTGCTCGTACTCATCAG
Source organism: Nicotiana sylvestris (assembly GCF_000393655.2). Lineage (NCBI taxonomy): Eukaryota > Viridiplantae > Streptophyta > Magnoliopsida > Solanales > Solanaceae > Nicotiana > Nicotiana sylvestris. Next base: position 10,916,596 of record NC_091065.1, read on the forward strand.
GAAGTGACGCCAACAACATCAAGGCCAAGTCACCATCATCATAAGTTGTATCCATATTTTGCAAATCTGTGACCAACTTATTGAAACTGGTGATATGTTCATTCATCGTGGTACCAGGAACATAGGTGAAGTGAAACAGTCTCTTCTTCATGTACAATTTATTTTGACTGTTTTTCTTCAAAAATTTATCCTCCAGTGCTTTCCATAATTTACTTGCAGAAGTTTCCTTTGTGTATGGATATTTCTGCTCTCTAGCAAGGTAGGATCGAATGGTACCGCAAGCAACACGGTTGATAATTCTCCAATCTTCTTCTCCAATAACATCTGGTTTCTTTTCTTCAATGGCCAGATCTAGCCCTTGTTGAAAAAGGACATCTAGAACCTCGCCTTGCCACATCCCAAAATGTCCGGACCCGTCAAAAATTTCTACCGCAAATTTCGCATTTGACACAATTCTTGTCATAAGCGAAGATGCCAATGATGACGTATTGTTGACACTTGATGTAGATTCTTCTTGTTTATTGTCTCCCATCTTTGACACAAATATTATTTAATAGCTGACGACACAAATCAAGATTATTTCCTTTCTGGTGTGGAAGATCAGACTAAGCTGCAACCACAGAGCATACTCAGACAGAACCTTGACTCAGTTACCAAGATAAATCTTTTCTGATGTGGAAGATCAGACTATGCTGCAACCACAAAGCATACTTAGACAGTACCTTGGCTCTGATACCAATTGTTGCGGAAGCCAAATGTATATAGTGTGAATAAGTCACAACTACTATACCAAAAATTATGACAGCCACCAAATAATAAATAAGACAATAAAGCAACAATAAAAGGAACACCAGAATTTACGAGGTTCGGCTAATTTTGCCTACTCCTCGGACACAACCAATATTTTATTCCACTCCAAAAATACAAGTGAAATAATACTAAAGAGAGAAGATACAAATGCCTTGAGAAGGTAAGAAGGCAAATGAGAGGTGTGTTTAAATCCTAAACATTAGGCCTCCTTTTATAGGGAAAAAATCCCAACCAATTTGGTCTTCCACCGATGTGGGAGTTTTGGCATTCAACACTGATGAGCCAGCTTCAATGTTATGTTTGTTAGTTCAGTTTGAAAGCAGTATGTTATCACCCCAAAAAAAGAGGCATGCTCTTCCTGTTGATCATGCTATAGAGTATCATGTGATAAAGAGACGGGGGATGAGAATGATCCGATACTAATACTGAGAGTGGCCGGGAAAATTTTAGAACATGACTTTGTAAGTTTGTATGTATTACATTAGATCGTATTTCTTGTGTAAATATGCTTTGATGATGAATATATTTTTAAGCTTTCATACTGCACGCTACATAATACATGAAATAGTTGAAGTCTGAAAGATGCATAATACATAAATAACGACTAACACAAACAACAAAATTAAGACAGTCACATGGTTCTTGAGTCTCTATCACCTATTGTTCTCTGCTTCAGCCACCAAAATTTCTCTTGCAATCGATGTTCTCGTCTCAGCTTCTTTTAGTTTTTCCATCAATGCATCAACCTATTTTTCAACATTGTTACATTTTCTTCGAGTTTCTCAACCTTCTCTCACCTACATTTCCAAAGTTTTTGCGTTACTGATTTGTGACATTTCTACTGAAAGAATTCATCATACCACTCCTCAAAACTACATTGATCTGACTTATATATATACACACACGCACGCACGCACCAGAGCGACACACATCAAAATAAAAGTCAATCAGTGTATCAGCTTTTAAAATAATTATTAGAACAACAAAAATTAGATTTTCTTATTCATTATCCACATTGTATTTACAAGTCCAACACCTTCGACCTGGATTGGAAAGGCCTCAAGATTGCACGTTTTCCGCGGAAACACATAGGGATATCACCTCAACTGGACATAATTCGTTGCTGGAACTTAGAAGTATGATGAAGAGGAACTTGTGGTGGGAGCATAGAGTCTAAAATAGTGAAATAGCAGAGAAGGGTCTGTCCCGTCAGATTTATGGAAAAGCAGCGACATATAGCGCATGGCAGGCATGTGCTATACCAGACGACTGTTAGCCTGGTCAGTTAGGCACATGGTAGCCATGCGCTATAGGTAGCTTTGTTACCTTTTCTTTTCACGTTAGTTTGATTTTTCAAGTCCAATTTTACGCTACTTTGGGTTCCGAACTCCAGCACATCCTCATGAGATTCTTCATTCTCTCTTGATGTCCAACTATCCCCCTATCCATGGTAATTTTATTTTCTTCCTTTTATTCTTCTTATAAGCTAATCGTTCTTGATTTCCATTAGTATTTCTAGTATTTTGATAGTTTGTTACTACAGTCCTTCCAGTCTAATTTTGTCTCATAAAAAATCAAATTTTAGTCGTTTTGACACTTATTTCGCACAAATATTAGTCGAAGTTTGAGACTTTTTGGTTGTAGAACTAGACAAAGTTTGATTTAGCAGTCAAGCTAAGGGAATGATAATGCGTGGTTCCATTTATTGGAACGTCTCTTCATACATTTGCAAAAACTGAAGTGAAGAAACTTGGTATTCTTCCTTAATTTTGCTCTGCTTCATGGCCAGTATCAAAGGTTAATTTCTAATAAGGATTTTTTTTCACCAATTAAAAAAATAAGAAACTAGCAAAAAGAGGAGGGTGGTGGTGATGACCGGGTGAAAAGGGAGGTGGTGATGGTGGAAAAGCAGCGGAGGGGATAAATGTGATTAGGGCAATGAGGTGGCATGCATGCCATGTGGCGTCCAACTCAGTGAAATATCAGGCCCGTTGGATGGTATTTGCCATGGAGGGCCGTAATCGAATATAGGTATTTTTGCATCAGTTTAATAATGTCAGAGGCAATGGCGGACCGAAAGTATAAAGGAGGGCATATACAATCTTTTTCGCTAGGGATCTACAAAGAAAATTAATAAACACCAAACTGATAATTCGAGTCAAATAGAAGAAAAAAAATTCGATTGTAGTTTGGTTTGTACTGAAAAAAACCTCTATAATATTTGGCTTGCTTTGGTTTTAACCAAAAAAAAAAAAAAAAAAACCGAAACAAATTAACCCGACATCGTATTTATACAATTTTTAAAAATAATTTATGCATAAAAATATTTATTATATGCAATTTACAAATATTTCTTAAACTTTTTTACAGTTTTATCTCTTAACGTTATTTCAGGGTTGGACTTTGATTTTTGAATAATCCAATAAGTTTTATAGCCCATGAATATAGTAACTCAAATAAACTTCAAATCATTATTAATACTAACAAAAGAAATTCAATTCAATACTAGGAATGACAATAGTGTTGGACATAGTATTTTTTAGTTTTGCATTGATTTGTAATGAAAAGTCATAACTTAGTTTATTTTTTCTTTAGTACTTACTCATGTAACTAATAGAACTTATTAGTTGTACTTATTTTAGCATGACTTATATAGTACTTTTAGATATATTCATTTTTATTATGGCATATTAATTAGCAATTTTTATTTTATGTGATTTTGTTATTTTTATTATTATAATATTTTAGTATAATGCTATGACTTATCTCATATTATTGTCTTATTTTCTTGAAAAATATATTATATAGTTGTATTCCATTATGACTAAAAAAATATTTGGAACTCCAGTTATATATTTTGAGCTATGAAGACTTTATTAGAGAAAAAACTCGAAAGACTTTATTACTCAATCGACTAAGCCGTATCCTGCAAGTTAGTATACTATTTGACTTTTGCTCAACCGGTCAACTATATATCCTACATCCTGCAAAGTTAGTGAAATGTATTCTACTTCTCCCCCTTTGGCACCAATTAAAAAGAGGGTTAAGCAAGATTAACTACCAGCATATAAGATAAGCAAACATTACGCTTAATTACGGTCATCCACAAAGTATCCCAAAAAAATATGCAAAAAAGAATTATCCAGAGAGACCAAAATAAATTGTCTAAATAGCCAACAGAGATTAACAACAGAGGAAATAGGTAAGGATGTTGTTGATAATTTCTTTGAAGCGATCAAAGCTAGCGTCCATTGTGACTCAGACTCCATCCACTCGATCATGCACTTCCTTGAAAGCTTTCACTATCTTTTCTAAGGTTTTCAACACCGTAACTCTTAATTTTGACATGTCAGAACCTGTTTCCTTCGCAATTGCATAGATATCTCCAACTGAGGTCTGAGTGGCCAGCAACAGTTCTTTGATGAAAGTCAGCTTGTCATCAAGTGCAGTTATCTTTTCAAGAAGCTCTAGTTATTGATGGAAGTCTGAGGGGTATCAAGCTTTACCTTGGAACTGGAGGTGATGACTTTGGCTTCAACTTCCTGCTTTTTTACTCAAATACCATCCACAACAACATATCCTATACTGATAAACGCCCTATTTTTATAGCTCTTGGAAATAGATACATAGGGATATTTAGAAAGAGGGATACTGAAGGCCTCGATGAGGTGAGTAATGACGATCCCTTAGGGTAGGTTTGAGGGATCTTCAACACATTAAATCATGAAATTTATTACCAGGAGGACAGTTTCACCTTGTGCTTGGTAAGAAGACAGCATACCAAAAAGGTGTCCCTTTGAGACAGAGTGGTGTAGAAACTAGTTCTGGGAAGAATAGTGGTGGCAACAATATGGGCAAGAATACGGGTTTCAAAATTGTTGTCACTGGGTCATAACTGGTTTGGCAGGGAATCAGATAGGGAATCAGCAAGACATTCTTTAGTTTATTCAAATGACACTTCAAAATCATCAGGCCAAGAGTTCTTAAACAAAACAGAATAACCAGAACTTTTACACTTAAAAACGGTAGCAAAAGTAGAACAGTCAAGAATAATATGCTGACCTAGCATGAGTGACTCAATTTTATCAGATTTCTGGGAACAAAGATTTTCATAAAACATGCAAACTAAGTCTTTATAGACCTTTAGAGGAGTTAGAGCAAATAAATTTTCCCAACCTTGAAAAGTGAAGAAGATTGTTACTTTTCAATTTAGGGCATCTATCTCTTCCATGTTGATGATCCTTCCATTAGAGTTTTTCTTACCTTTGAAGGAGACGAACTTATCTTTATTGGGAGAATCCTAATAGTTTAGTTCGGACTCTAGTGCACTATCCAGGTCGATCTTTACCTTCTTTGGAGTGTACATTGCTGCTCCTTCTTCCATGTGTCACTTCCCTAGTGCCTTTTTTCCTCGAGAATTTTCAGAGATGATTTCTTGAGAAGACGAGAAACCCTCAGTTTGGTCAGATCCAATAGTGGCTAATTCTGATGGTTGAGAAGGGGTTTTTGCTTTGGCCTGGGTGGTTTTGCGAGTGGAAGCAGAAGGATTGTTTGAGGCTTTAGCCATTAGAGAGGATGATTAAAGGGAGTATGCATATAACTTCAAGGGATAGGCAGACTTATAGAGGTAGAGAGAGGATTGAAGTGACGTGAATGAATCAACATGACTGACGGGGCAGAGAAAGGCAAGAGACGTGACTGATTAATTCAGTTTCCATCTCGGTAAACCAAAAAGGAAGAAAGAAGGGCTAAAAACGGAGGCGCATAATTAATGCAACAGGCAGTAATAATAAAATAACACGGAATAAGAAGATTTTTAACTAAAGTTATTTTGATACACACTCTTTCATGTAAAATAAAAATTAAAGCCTTATTTGAAAAAGGGTAATAATGCCAAGTAAATCCCTAAGTATGAATAGAACTTTACAGGATATGGCAAGAACCATGATACTAGAACATTCTCTCCCTAATCATTTCTAGGCAAAAGCTGTTAGCACAGATTGTCACATTCTCAACAGGTGTTTAAGACTCCATTTTGAAAAAAACTCCATATGAATTACGGAAAGGTAAGAAATCCAATATTGGATACTTTCATCCTTTTGGAAGCAAAGGCTTTGTCCACAACAGTGGCAAGGGCAATCTTGGTAAGTTTGACCCAAGAAGTGATGAATGTATATTTCTCAGCTACTCGAATAACAATAGATCTTTTAGAATCTGTAATAACCGTACCCTATGCATACAGGAATCAATTCATGTTATTTTTTATGATAATAATTCTATAGACGAGAAAGGAGATTTTACAGGCGATGAAGAGATCAGCCAAAATCAGCCAAAGATCAGTGAACAGAATACTTCAAAAGAGACTGATGACAATACGATTAAAATCCTATAGTCGACTAATGAAGACATCAGTGAGCATGATTAACCTTAGAATAAGTCGACTAATCAACGTACTGAAGCAGTACCAAATATGTTGAGAAGCGAACTAGAATACCTTCATAAGTTCATCATTGGAAATCCAACAGATGCAATGAACACAAGAGGAGCATTAAAGAAAAAGGCCAACATCTCACTCATATCTCAAATAGAGCCAAAGAAAGTTGACGAAGCCTTGTAAGACTCAAGTTGGGTATAGGCCATGCAAGAAGAACTTGATCAGTTTGATAAAAATCAAGTTTGAATATTAGTGTCCAAACTAGCAAATGCATCAATCATAGGAACCAAATGGGTATTTAGGAACAAACTGAATAAAGAAGGTAAAGTTATCCGGAACAAAGCAAGGCTAGTCGCTCAGGGTTACTCTCAACAGGAAGGAGTCAACTGTGATGACACCTTCGCTCTGGTAGCACAGTTAGAATCAATTCATATCTTATTAGCATATGCTTATTTTAAAGGTTTTAAACTATTTCAAGTGGATGTTAAAAGTGCGTTTTTAAATGGCTTCATTGGTGAGGAGGTTTATGTTAAACAACCTCCTGGTTCTGAAAATTCACAGTTTCCTTGTCATGTGTTTAAGTTGAATAAGGCTATCTATGGGCTAAAACAAGCACCTAAAGCATGGTATAAAAGACTAGGCTCATTTTTGGTTAGTCATGGATTTTCAAGAGGTAAGATTGACACTATTTTTTTAATCAAAATATCATCTTATGAAAATCTTATTATTCAAATTTATGTTGATGATATTATATTTGGAATTGCTAACCCTGTTTGATGTAAAGAACTTTCACATCTCATGCAAAGTGAGTTTAAAATGAGCATAATGGAATGTCACACCTTCTTTTTCTGTGCCCGCAGGGGGTGCGAAGGGAGTTTTCTCCAATTAAAGGACAGTCGAAACGGGATTTGTTTATTTGTTTCAGAGTCGCCACCTGGGAATTTAAAGGCGTCCCAAGTCACCGGTTTTCATCCCTGAATCGAGGAGAATATGACTCTGTTTGTTATTCTGCGAACCAGAAATCCGAGTAAGGAATTCTATTAATTCAGGAGAAGGTGTTAGGCATTCCCGAATTCCGTGGTTCTAGCACGGTCGCTTAACCATTTTTATACTTGGCTTAATTATCTTGATTTACTAAATATATTTTTCTGTTGTTATATAATTCTGTTACCGCCTTAAAATATTTATAATTAGAGACCTTTAAACGAATCACGCGTACGTATATTCGTGTTATATATTTTTACAAAGCATGAAGAATCGTGTCACGCGTACGTGTACACAATAAGATTGACAATATTATTTTATTATTAAAATATCATACGTTCAAAATTAAAAATAAAATTAAGAACATCGTCGCCCTTGTATGATTAAACAGTGAACTGCACATCTCGGGTTATATGAAATTATTTTAACATCCTCGGAGAACCCCTTTTTTTTTAAAAAAAAAAATTTGCTCGAAGTTGCGCGAACGCATAATCCGAATTGCTTTTAAAAATATAATCAGGTTACGCGGACGCATCCCTAATCACGCAAAATATTCTGAATGGTATTATGGATTTTCCACAAATTGTTTATTACATCCATACATTTTTATGTGAAAATCATGAGAAATCCCCATTTGAGATGCCCTTAAATTCTTTGAAAGAATTCACAATTTATTAAATGTTGACCGCTGATTATATTTTCACGTGTGAATTATATTCTTCCGAGCCATTCAAATTATAGGAGTAAAAATAAACAAAGTGTGATTAAGACTATCATTTTTCTCGTAAATACAATATATGTATACCCAAAAAGTGAATTGCGTATGAAACAAAAAAAAAATTGATTTATGAAAGGAAGAGATGTTTTCGAAGAATTTTCATTATTTTATTTGTAGCGAATGCTATATTACATTCTTAAAATTGTTACAATTTATAAGCCTAATCTCCTTCCACATCACTTATTCTTAATCCGATATGCATGATTATTTTGGTTAATTCTGCTTATGATTGAGTTTGGGATATACATAATCGAAACGATTTTTATTCTCAACCTATGCGAACTATTGGCAAACATAACTTTACATGTTATAAAAAAATTGTTGACTTATCGTTTACATTATTTTTTAAAGAAATGAGGTGATTGCATTCAAATAACTAGGCCATTTGTTATTAAGAAAAGAACAAATCTACCTGTTGTCTTTAATAAGACGATATCATATATAACATGAATATACCCCTACACCATTCACCATATTCCAACATTGTGAACCTAACGGATTTTATCAATGCATCTTTCGACTATTGATTATAAACATAACCATTATTACGCCATATATGAACAAAATGCAACCAACATCATCTAGCCTTAAACCACAACCAAATAATTAACAAAATATGCTAACAATGTATTTTCTTGACATTTCCATACTATTCTGTACCTAACTAACAATGTCACAAGACTTAATTAATGGCCAACTTTATGCCATGTTACCTATCTTGACAATTCAATCATAACTATACTTTAATGAAATTCTGAAATAGATAACACTATTACAACACTTATACGAATTTCAAAAGGGAATGATTAACTAATAATTATCATGTCAAGCATACTACTATATTAACCAACATGAAACAAAACTGAAGTTTAAACTAATGAACTTAGATGAATAGAAGACAGAATTGTAATTCCAAACTTCATTTATTTGCCATGTTGAAGCCTTTCATGACATGGGTTTACAGATATGTACCTGGAAATAAGGGTAGAAAAGGTGAATTTCAGCAGTAACAACAGCAACAAAATCAGCAAAATATACCAGTATTTCCTCAGATTTGAGCAACAAAACAGGACCCGAGGAACCCAGAAGCACAAGAGCAAAGCTTCTTAAAGAATTTCAGATTTTAAAACCAAGCAGTATCAACAAACAGACCCGGACAGATTCCAGAAAACAATGTTTCAGATTTTCCTTTTCCTTTTCTATTATCTGTTTCAGACTATGTGTATATGAGTGCTCTATTTTCTGTTTCTTTTTCTATTTTTCTTCTTTCTTTTCAGATTTCTGTTTTCTGCTTCTGTGTGTTTTTCCTCTCTTAATTTCTGCGTGTATTAAAATCTGTCTCTCTCTGTGTTCAAATCTGGTTTTTTTTTTCAATCAATCCCAATCCCCTCTATCTTATACAGGTCTGCCCCCTTTTCTTTTCAGTACTGCCTGGACCCCCTTCTTCTTTTAAAAAATCAGAAAATCCCATAAAAAACTGCTTTTACTACTTTAAATCCCATTAAGTGATTTTTTTCCTGATTTTCAGCATTCCCATTACCTTTTGTTTCCCATTATCTCATTAAGTAATAGCCATTATCACTCCACTATCAGCACACTACTATTATCACATTACCCTATTGTTTCCATCCCAGAAATACCCTTGAAACTCCCTTAATATTACTGTTATTACTGCCCCAGACCAAAGACTGCCTAAACCTTAACAGATTTATCTGAATTAAACTGTTTAGTAGCTAATAACCAATTCCTAAATCAAAACAAACATTCTGTCTTTTCAATGATAGCTAATTGATCCAACACCCAATGTCTAATAGCTAATGGACAAAAAACTAAATTCAGATTGAACACTGAACTTGCATACAAATATATTAACAATACACAGAACTTAACAGAACAAAATCTGAATTGAAATTGAATTTAGCATAAATGCAGGGGCATTGTCAGTATATTGACACTGCCTGAAACCAACTGCTCAGAAATTAATACACAAATGTTTGGTAAACTTTCTGACTTATTAAACAAGAACCAACTAATTAGCAAGAACTAATTAACTGATTACAACAACATGATAATAGTCAATCAAAACAGGTGAACATGTTATTACAATGCATTATCAGAAACAGGCTTTTGTAATATAACTAATCGATGAACTTAATCGAGTCGATTACACACATTGTTAATAATCACAACCAACAGAAACCATGCCCTATCTGATCACATGAACGGCTACGAGACAGAATCAAATACACAAATAGGAAAATTACACAGACTACTAAAATAGGCAACTATATACACGTAGGAAACAAAAAGAAGTAGAAAAATACCTCTGAATCTTCGATTTTACTCAAACAACAAGCTTGACTTTGAATTCGGACCTTTTTGAGGCTGAACAGACTTTATTCGAAGTATTCTCAATTGAGAATACCTCGATTAAAGTCTCTTAGACCTCAATCCCTTATTTAATTCGGGCAAATTCCATGTTTTGAAATTTTTAGGGTTTCTGATTCTCGGATCTTAAATTCGAACACTTTTGGGCAGATTCGAAGGGAACCAAAGATGACACAAGGGTGAGGGAGGCCTGGGGGTCATTTGGTGTTAGTTTGGAACGAATCTGAGTGAGTTCATGTTTGGTTTGAACCTTCAAAAGAAGATTCGAAGAGCTCTGAGGTGATTCGAGCCAAACAAACACCAGATCCATAGCTAGGGTAGTTAGAGGAAGCTACGGTGTTAGTTTGGAAGTCATCGGAAAGGGTTGAGTTTTCAGACCAACCTTCGATTTAAGATTCGAAGAGTTGGGGCCTGATTCGAAGGAAACTAATACCAGATCTGTGAAGAGGGGGTTGTGAGGAGTCGAGGGTGTTAAGGTGGTGACCGACGGCGTTGTTGCCGCCGGGTTTCAGGCGATGGGGAATGAGGGCGGCTAGGGTTAGGGGTGTGCTTTCGGAGAGGATGATGAACAATAGAGAGGAGGGGGGGTGTTTAGTTAGGGGGCCGAGGTAAGGATTTGGATTTATATAGGGATGGGGTGAATTGATACTGACCGTTAGATCAGGCAGAATGGATGGCCAGGATCTACCTACTTACATGAACGGCGTCGTTTTGGTTTAGTTGGGGAATGGGTCGGCCCGGGTAATGGATCGGGTAGGGGTTACGGGTAAGGGATGTGAGATCTCAGCCGTTGGATGGATTTGATCCAACGGTCCTTGATGAAATGTGACCAAACGTCGTCGTTTGGATTTATTCCTGAGTTGGACCGACCTGGGTTGTTTGGATTGGGCTGTGGGGGGGGGGTAAATTTGTTTGGGCCTGTATTTCAGTCCAGGTCCGTTTTTTTTAGTTTTAAAACTTATTTTATATTTCCTAATTTTAATCCTAATTATAAAAATCCTAATTAAAATTATAAAACAATTTTAACCTTACAAAAATATTAATTGCCTTTTTAACAACTATTTAACACATAGACAAAGCGTTAATCACACAGTGAAACATTAAAACTAGAACAAATGCATATTTTTGTGATTTTATTTCAATTATCTTTTAAATGCATAATTAAATCCTAGATATGCATGCAACATGTATTTTTATTTTATTTTCGTTTAATTATAACAAAGTTAACATTTACGGACAAAACACAAACAATTAATAAACATCACATAAATTCTAAAAATTGCATACTAAGAGAATTTTGTTTTATTTTTTGATTTATTTTAGAGTATTTTTTGTGAGGTAAAAATCACGTGCTCACATGGAATAATTAACTTTCTTCCTTGGATTCCAAATTCATCAATCAGATGAAGGAATCTTTATTTGTCAGACAAAGTACACAAAAGAGCTAATACAAAATTCGAAATGGACAATGCCAAGGTAATTGGGACTCTTATGAGTCCAGCTACATCTCTCTGATAAATATGAGGAAGTAAAATCAGTAGATGAATAAAAATATCGTGGAATGATTGGATCTCTACTCTATTTGGCCGCTAGTCGCCCCGACATAATGTTTAGTGCATGCAGATGTGTCAGGTTCTGAGCAGCTCCAAAGAAGTAATATTTAATTATCGTGAAGTAAATTATGAGACACCTTATTAGAACTACTTCACATGGATTATGATATCCACGCCTTAACAATTTTAAGCTTGAAGGTTTTTCACATGCAGACCTTACAAGTGATAAAGATGACAAGAAAAGTACAAGTGGAACTTATCAATCGCTTGGCAAATCAATTATTTCCTGGAACAGTAAGAAACATGGATTAGTTTCACTGTTTACAACTGAAGCTGAATACATTGCCATTAGGCAATGCTGTGCTCAACTACTTTGGATTACTCATCAATTAACTGATTATGATCTTTCGTTTAAGCCTATTAAAATTTTCTATTATAATTCTAGTGCTATATGTCTTTAACAAAATACAGTGCATCATCCTAGAGCAAATCATATAGATATCAAGCATCATTTCATTAGAGATCATATTCTTAAGGGTGACAATGAATTATCTTTTGTTAACACGGAAAATCAATTAGCTGATATGTTCAGTAAGCCTCTTCTAGCGGATAGGTTTCAAATGTTCAACCACTCCATTTTGCTATGGTGACCTAGGTGGTCAGAAATTATGAGTGTATCCCTCACCTTTCTAGAAATCTTCAAAAGATCTACTTTAAAATTATCCTTCATGATCACTTTGAATAGTTGCTATAAGATGCCCCTTTTTTCATTCAATTCTTTTACAGAAAATCTCAGTGTTTTTCAATGCTTCATCTTATGAGATAAGAAAATCATCCATGTAAAATGCGAGTAGTCATCAACAATAACAAAAGCATATCGTTTACCTCCAATGCTGGCAGTTCTAGTAGGTCCAAACAGATCCATGTGAAGCAATTGTAAAGGCTTGGTAGTAGACACAATGTCCTTAGTTTTGAAAGAGTTTCTAGTTTATTTACCAATTTGACATGCACATTTTTAGAAAAATTAAGCTTGGGAAGACCAATAACTAAATCATGCTTGGAGATCTTTTCAATTAGATGCATGCTTACATGATCAAGTTTTTTATGCCAGAGACATAAATGATCAGATATGGCTATCAATATTTTCAATGCCATCAAGAATGTAAATGTTTCCACACCTTTTACCAAGGAGAATAATCGTACCTGCCTCATCTTCAATAGCACATCCTATTTTCTTGAATTTAACTTCGTACCCCGAATCACACAGTTGACTTATACTTAGAAGATTGTAATTGAGTCCATCCACTAGATATACCTCTGTAATATCTCAATTATTGTTGAATGGAACTATGATAGTACCAACTATCTTTCCTCTTGAATCATCTCCAAATTTGACATTTCCACTATTTATTTTTGTGACTTATTTGAATAAATTTTTGTCACCCGTCATGTGACTGGAACACGCACTGTCTAAATACCATTTTCCTTTGCGACTCTTTATGTGGTGTTCCTGCAAAATAAAATTATCACCTTCCTTTAGGTACCCAAGCTTGCTTGGGTCCTTGTTGGTTAGTATTACTAGAATCAAGGTTGTTTTAGGGTTTCCAAATCCATCCTGAAATATTTGATTTACAAAATCTACAAAATTCGTATTTATGACCAACTTTGTTATAGTAATGATAAATAGGGGTTGATCCAGTTTTCGATCTCCCACTTGTGTTAATACTTGTGGACCCAGTTCTAGCCACTTTTTTTCCAGTTGACTTGTAAGTCGTCTAGTTAGATTTGATAGAACTGATAACTTGTGGACTTGAGCATGCCATTAATTTGCATTTGCAATTTTTGAACTTCATCTCTTTCGATTTCACAGACTTCAAGCTTAAGTTCCCACTCCTTCTTTTTTCCTTATTGAGTCTCCTTAGTTCATTCAATATTTTTGTAACGGCCGGTCGTTTCGTGAATCATAGCCTCGTTTCTCCCATTTCTTCTTTCTTATGTGTTCCTTAGCTATACATCGTATCGTGTTGGTTAGTTCGGGTCTGGAGTGGTTTTGGTGTCGAATGAGACACTTAGTCTCCTATTTAGAAGTTTAAGTTAGAAAGTCAACCAGATGTTAACTTATATGTAAACGATCTCATATGTGAATTTTGATGGTTCGGTTAGCTCTGTTAGGTGATTTTGGATTTGGGAGCGCGTCCAGATTGTAATTTTGTGGTCCGTGGTAGAATTAGGCTTGAATTGGCGAAATTGGAAATTTGGCGATTTTCGGTCGACAGTGAAAATTTTGATATCGAGGTTGGAATAGAATTTTGGAAGTTGGAGTAGGTTCGTAGTGTCATTTGTGACGTGTATACAAAATTTCAGGTCATTCGGACGGGGATTAGTAGGTTTCGACATCGTTTGAGGAAATTGGAAAATTAGAAGTTCTTAAGCTTGAATTCGAAGGTAATTTGGTGTTTTGATGTTGTTTTTGGTATTCCAGAGGTTCGACTAAGTTTGAATATTGATATGTGATTTGTTGGTATGTTTGGTAGAGGTCCCGAGGGCCTCGGGTTGATTTCGGGTGGTTGGCGAATCAAGGATGGAATTTGAGGAATGCTAGAGATTTCATTCAGTTTTAGAAAGAATTTCTGTAAATTGGGCTGAATGTCATACTTGGGCCTTGTGCTAGAACTGTTTGGACCCTTATGGGCATTTTCTTATAATTCTCTCATTGTTTTGATTAAGAAATCTATACTCAGCCATGCTATGTTGACTGATTTCATAACTCAGTCTTTATTACCCCATTTTGATGCATATAAAATGTTATTTTTGGCCAAGCACCCTATTTTACTGACAGCCCGAGTGGCTTGAGAGGTTTATGACTGAGTGAGGCCGATAGCCTATTTTGTAAGGATATTATGGGATCAGGCTACGCGTCGCAACATATTGTTACTGATTCATAATTTTGTGAGGTCGAGGGGATGATTTATTTATGCCACGAAGTGTCTTGATATAGCGTGTGGGCTGTAGGACCCCCTCCGGAGTCTGCACACCCCCAATGAGTGCGTGTACCCTGAGTGAGTGATATGATGTTTGCCCGAGGGGCTGTTCTTGATTCATGTTGTGCCCGAGGGGCTGTTTAGAGTTATTATGAGGTATGCCTGAGGGGCTGTATATGAGTGATTGCGAGGTTTGCCCAATAGGCTGTTTATGATTCATGTTTGCCCCTGGGGCTGTTCACGAGTGATGTTTTGCCCGGGGGAATATTTATGTTTTCATCATTTTTACTCACTGTTTCATCACTTTGTTTGAAAATTGTTGAAATATGTTTTAAACGATTTTGCTGAAACTGAATTTAAATGAGCTGAGTTAATTCAAAACCCGGATTTTAAAAGCATGTTGTATCCTACTTAGATTTCATGATATGAACTGCTCAGTCTTTATTTACTTTTATTACTTATTGAGTTGGCCTACTCACATTATTAACTGCATTTTGTGTGCAGATCCAGAGGTTGCTGGACGTGCTAGCGATTGTTGATTTCATCCGTCGCGGATCTGTGGAGTTAGCGAGGTAGTTGCATGGCAATCACAACTCTGTTCTTCTCCCTCCTATCTTCATACAGATGTTATTAGTTATTTTCCAGACTGTCTTAGTCTTAGTATTATTGGACAGTTCTTGGTAGATACTCATGACTAGTGACACCCTGATGTTGGGCTTTTCTTTCCGCACTTTGTTATTTAGATTTATCTTATAAAGTTTTGTTAATTAAATAGCTTAAAGAAATCCTTATTTTAAAATATCGGGTTGTTTTAGTAAAAGAGTCGGCTTGCCTAGTTCCACGATAGGTACCATCACGACATGGTAGATTTGGGTCGTGATAACTTTTTGAGACTCCTTTAGGGTAAGGTCAAGAATATCCTGCAATTCATTACATCTATCATAAGTTATAGTATCTTACCTCGCTTGTTTCACCTCATGCCATGAAACAATTCTCATTAGTATCTTCTTTGCATTCATCGTCTGATGCATCTTCATCAGTCCAGCAACCAGAGTATCTGTTCATGTCGTTTTATAAGATGGTCATGAAACACAGATTTGCTATTTCTTCGTGTTCTAAAATATCTTCATCACTCCAGCTCCGAAGGATTTGTTTCTATTGAATTCTCTAGAGACTTTTCTTTTAAGATCTGGGCATTCAGCTTGAACATGCTCATACTCATAACACTTTTCATTATTCTTGTCTTGTTCATTATATTGTCTGGTTTGCCTGGATGGCATCCTTCCCCTTCTTGTGTTTCTATACCTTCTCATTAATCCATCCATGTTTCTTGATACCATGGCAATTTCTTCTTCAAGAGCCTCTAGGTCATCATCAATATCATTTTCAGGTCCTTCAGTTACAGTTTTGAAGGCAATTGTTTTCTTCTTTTCTTCCTGATTTGTTTTCTTGATATGGGTTTTCTCGAATGCTATAAGATCTCTTTGCAGTTCATCATATGAAAGTGTTTAGATCTTGAGATTCGAGTGCGACTACTTTTGTATGCCAAGTTGTAGGTAAACTCCTTAGAATTTTTCAAACTTGATCGCCACTTGATTAGCATTTACCAAAGGCTTTTAGATTGCCGATAATTTTGGTGAATCTTCCAAATATTCCTCAATGGATTCTCATTCTTTCATCTGGAAGAGTTCAAAATCATAAACAAACATGTTTATCCGAGTTTCTTTCACTTTGTTGGTTCCTTCATAAGTGACTTCATATTTTTCCCACATTTCTTTGGTTGTATCACAGTTTGAAATTTTCTCATACTCTTCTCCACTTGTAGCATTGTAGAGCAAGTTTCGTGCTTTAGCATTAACTTGAACAACCATCATTTGCCCTTCTGAGTATTTATCTATATCTTTAGGATTAACGGGTGGTTGAGCTGCTGCTGTAATGGATAGTTTCCTCTTTTGGTAACGGCCATACTTTGACATCGTAGAATTTTGCATAAATTTCATTCGAACTTTCCAGGGAGAAAAGTGTTGTTTATTGAAATATGGTGGCCTCACTTTCCATGTTCCTTCATGAAAAAGTGCTCCAATAGTTACTTGATTTACCATAATCTTTTCTCACAAGCAATTAAGCAAAAAGTGGGAGACTAGCTCTGATATCAACTGAAAGGTGCAGGGGGGGGGTGAATTATGATTTTTATTTTCTTTTGCGAGGTAGTCGACTAACTTGCATTCTAGTCGACAGGGCTTTTCAAAACTAAATATAAGAAAGTAAATTGCAAAAAGTAAATGACACAGAATATTTATACTGGTTCAGATTCAGAGTAAATTCACCTCCAATCCTCTTGGGTTGCGACGGTGATCTATTTAAAGTATGAAGTGGCTTAGTACAGATGAGTTAATATTATTATACACCAACAGCTTTTGGTCACCGTGTTCTCTCTCTTATAATCGATACAATGCATCACTAGTGTTCTTTTCTCTCTCTTCTCTTCTTAGTTATAAAGGAAATTTATAGCAGACTACAGTGCTTGTTTGAAGTAGAACTAAGAGACTGAAATTAGTTTGATCTAAGTATGTCCATCCTTGGCATCTTCTGTAGAATATATATGGCGAGTTGGTCTCCTTCTTCACGGCGTGATAGTGCAATATTTGAACGGCATTAATCCAAGGGAGTTGATTGTCAGAATCAATCAAGATGATTTTATTTCAGAAATAGAATGGATTTTTCCTTTCGTCGCTTCCTTGATTTCCTTTCCTTGCGAATCGTTGAGAAGAATATTCTCAGAAGATCTTCTGTGTAGATGATTGATCTTCTACCCTGATTGATTGATGCCTTCCATAAATAGTTGGTTCGAATATCTACACGTTTAATCTTCTATACTGATAGATTGATCATCTTATGCTGATAGATTGATGCATTCCGTAAATGGTTGATTCGAAAATCCAGTTTCCATAGAACATGCGGTCAGAACAGTTGTACTCCTTGATTTTGCCTTTGGATCTTGACTTGCATGTCTGCCTCCTTGATTTGTGCTTTTTGTTAGAATCTTTCCCATTCTCATGACATCATTTGGGATTGGTTTCCTGCAAGTAGAATTAAGTTATTGTCTATCATTAAAATTCATATTTAACAGTTACTACACTGTACAGTGATGAGGATTATCATATTCACATATTTGCCTACATTTGTTTGATTAAATGCCTTAGAGAATATTTTTAAGCTATAACATTTCCAATTGTTTACTCATTTAGAATATGAACTAGATTATGTCTTGGGGTTGTTAATACTTGAAATATCGAAGAGAAAATTTAAAATAATGAAGTATGGTGCCTTCTTTTGCTTAGAAGCTTTGTTGATTAAGTCCTTTTATGCTAAGGAGTTGTTGCCAAAGCAGTAACAACTTGATGGGAGGGTTGTTACTTTAAATATAATGTTTGTTTTGATTATTATTTAAAGTTTATTGTATTGTATCTTTAAATTCGTAGTTACGTAATGGCAAAAAAAATCCATTTTATGTAACGACCGATTTGATGTGCTCGCGTCGTTACCTTATTTTTTTTCTCATCTGCCCTTCCTTATTATTAAATAACCCTCTTTTATTCTTTTTCCTACCTTTTTATAATAATTCTACCTTCGTACATTACTTTTTCTTTGTAAAATTGCAAGTTTATTCTTCATATTGTTGGTGCATGACATTGCGAAACAACAACAAATAATAGAATCTATCCAAATATTATATATATCAAAACGATACAGTACAATACATTACAATACAATACGATACGATACGATACATTACGAAATGGTATATAACAACCATCGAAACAAGCTGTATGTTGTCATAATAATTCTGAAAGTAAGTTGTCATAATAATTTGGAAATCTTTGCTGAGGACTGCATGCAGTAACTGTAGAGTAGATATTCCAAGTTTGACGTTTCCATTGCTTGAGCTTGTATGTGACACGTACGCCCTTTATATTCTTTCTTGTTCTAATGCTTAAGGTTGCTGTTGTGATCTTTTACAGTAGCTTGTAGAGATATAGCTGATCATCGTGAACTAGGGCTGTCTAAGCAGAGGATACTGGGTTCTTAAGGATTAAGGGTACCAGGAGGGTACTGTGATGTTTTACCATAGCTTTTAGATTTTCTGTTAGTTTTAGGGGTATTTTAAGACCAAAAGATAACGTTGAAGACAATTATGGACCAATAGGTTGAAGAAGGACAAATTTAAGACAAATCCAATAGGTTAAGGGCGTTTTTGGTCCTTTTCCGTTAATCATATAACTCCCAAACCATCCTTTAAGGTTGTATACACGCTCATATTAATATTTAGAGACTTATTTGATGTACGGGTATTAGAAATATGTTCCTATTATCCTATATAAGAAGTTCAGGGATGGTACATAAACAGAATATGTAGTATAAAACACCATCAATTTATCTCCTGGATCGTCATAATACGAGGGATACAAGTATGTATAGTGTCCCCACCTCATTACATTCAAAAATTTGAGATCAACAAAAATTCTCATTCGCCAACTTGTATCCGAAACTATCATGATTTTTATTATATATGATAAAAGACATATATTAGAAATAGGTAAAACCTACAACACTATAAGAAGAATTAATACATTATTGGTGGGGTTGACAGAAACTCAAATTTTTGATATCATTGCATCACTTTTGAGAAGGTTGATATGGAGTAGCAGTCAAGTATAAATCACTCTTTCTAGAACAAGTTGCTCCTGACGACTCAATCATGTCCAAGTCACATGGATTGATTCCAGTAGGGAGTTTCCAATCAAAATGATATAACAATTGAGCTAGTGGCAAATAAACATTAGCCAAACCAAATGATATCCCAGGACACATTCTTCTTCCACTACCAAATGGAAGATATTCAAAATTATTACCAATAAAATCCATAGAGTTGTGTTCAAATCTCTCTGGCTTAAAGCTTTCGACATCATCCCAATATTTTGGATCTCTTCCAATAGCCCAAACGTTAACCATAAGTTTTGTTTTCAATGAAATAGTGTAGCCGTTTATGTCTGTTTCTTCTCTTGATTCTCTTGGGAGCAAAAGGGGAAACGGAGGATGGAGTCTAAAAGTTTCTTTGATGACTAATTTTAGGTATTTCAACTCCTCGACATCATTTTCATCAAAAGTTTCTTTTCCTCTGAAGGCTTTTCTTACCTCTGCTTGAGCTTTAGCGAATACAGTTGGATTCTTCATCATTTCGACCATGGCCCAATCAATTGTGGTTGATGAAGTTTCTGTGCCCGCACCAAACATGTCCTTCATTTTGTAGCAAGTTAAAGTATTAAAATCTCACGCATGCTATTTATTTCGTACAAACGTTTTGACCAATTTCAGCTGAATATTTAAATAACTTATTTATACTAGGTTTGTGCTACTACCTTTATTCTACATCGAAAGAAACTTTTAAAAGTTCTAGGCCAAAATTATTTTCTACTCATGATATTTTGCTACTTATTTCATTATTATCATTGAAAGGCTAAGTTGTGGTCGTTGACATATGTTTTTTCATGGGACTTTTCAAATGTGTAAATTTAGTCATGAAAATAAGAGTAGTAGTCCTATTAAGAAAACCAACTTAACTGCCTCTTTAAGTAGCAAAATAATTATAGAAAAATGACAACTATGCTATTAGAGAAAGTACTAGGTGTATGCTTAAATCATAATACTTCCTTCGTTTCATTTTATATGGCAGTATTTGATTAGATATATAATGTTTATAAAAAAAAAAAAAGACTTTTCGAACTTATGGTTTTAAACATGTCATGAATTTCTATAGCTATAAAGGCATGTCATTAAGGATATAATGAGAAGCTTAAAGTTAAATTATTTCTAATGGTAAAATTTGTCATTTTTTTGGAACAAACTAAAAAAAAAGTGTTATATAAAAGGGAACAGAAAGAGTAATAATAATGAGGGAAGAATGATGCAGTACACAATACTTACAAAAATAATAGCTTTGATGTTGTCGTTGGTGATTGGGAACTGAAGGCCTCCCTCTTTCATTAGTCTTAGCAGTACGTCAATTAAACCTTCACCTCCTAATTCATCATTATTCTTTCCAGTTGCAATTTTCTTGTGCTCATTGATAATTTTTTCAAGAATGGCATCTAACTCATGGTGTGCATCCATAACTTTAGCTTTCATCCCACTGAGCACATGAAGAAACTTCAATGAAGGAAATATATCAGCAATATCGAACCCTTCCATTAAGCTTGACACTTTTTTTACTAGTCGTGCAAATTCGTCTTGCTCCTTGTATTCTTGTCCAAAGGCTGATCTACATGTCATAGAGCTTGTGAATACAGAAATCCTTTTTGTTACATTAACAGGCTTACCAGAAGATGATCGAAAAAATTCAATCATACGAAAAACTTCATCTCGTCTAACTGAACTGAATGACCTAACATTTTTGGCACTAAGCAATTCCAAGAGACAAATTTTACGCATTTGTCTCCAGTAATCACCATAGGGGGAAAAGACAATGTCCGTCCCGTTGTAGCATACAATTTTGGCAGCTAAAAGTAAAGGCCGAGATGCAAAAGCGAGGTCATGAGTTTTTAGTACTTCTTTCGCCATCTCAGGAGAAGTAACAGCAACTACAGAAACTTCACCTAGTTGAAGGTGCATAAGTGGACCATATTTTTTGGCTAAATCTCCAAGGACATGATGTGGAGGTCCACCTAGCAAATGAAACATGTTTCCAAGTAAAGGTAATTTCCATGGACCTGGAGGCAATCTTTTGGTATGGCTATTGGAATTCTTCCATTTCCTTAATAAAAAGAGGAAAGACACAAAAAGGAAAAGGGAAAAGAAGTTGAAGTACTGCATTTTGGGAGAGTTAAATGGCTTGATAGGTTCTGCAATCTGTTGGAAATATATGCTCTTTTATAGGCTTTTTGTTGTGGCAAGAAATGGAATTCTTCTAGAGAAATATGACAGATGCACATTTCTGCAACTTTTTTATATTAATTTGGTGACGGAGATAGAAATAAAGAGAGAAAGAATTTTGGAACTTGTGACATTTGTATAGTTATTAAACTTTTAACTTGGAAATTGTAATCTTAAATGTCTCATGATATTTGTTTGGCTATAAAATCAAGTCATTAAAGGTAAAATAAGAAATTTAAAGTTAAATTATCTTTGAATACAAAGATGAGTTCATTCGTTTTGGAACAAATTAAAAAGAAAATATTGTCAGTTAAATGAAAACGAGGGAATAATTCTGTAGATGCCCCAATAAATTCATAGTAGACAGTCCTACTTACAAGGGTTTTGTGGCAATAATTAACTTCTCGTCCTAGTTATATTCAAATATGGCTGCTACAAAAGAAGGCAAATGTTTTTAAATCAATATAATAAAAAAAGTAGTCAAAAAATAAATCTGGTGGAGGCCAAAGACGCCATATCATATTTTTATTTATTTTTTGTACAGCCGGACTACAACTTGTGCATTTGTCTTATTTTGATTGTCATAAAGGCTCCATAAACATATATATATTTGGTGTATTTTGCATATGGTATGGACAATCGTTATGTCATTCATGAAAGGAACATATTTCTTATATAAGATGGTACCTCAATGGAGGTTAAAGTTAATTAAAGGTATAGGTTGTTGGAGTTAAGATTTTAAATTTATAGATTCTAAATTTTAGAGAAAAAATATATAAGTTCCCTTAAACTTGTCCGGAAAACTGGCTGGACACTAACTTTATTTACCCCTATTTTTGTTTGATGGAATAAATACCACCCCAAATATAAACATAACAAAAAAGAAAAGGACAAAGAACTAAAGGCACGTAAATTCTAAAAAAAGAATGTGGGCCCTCTGATATGTGTATTATCCAATAAAAAAGAAAAAAAAAGGGCCCCTAGTCCTCCTTTCTCCTTCTTCTTCCTCCTCCCCCCCCCCCCCAACCAACAAACTCATTCCCTCTCCTTCTTCCCCATCCTCTCAAGCTCGCCATAGCTGCTCTTCAATCACTATCTTCTTTTTTCTTTCTTTTTCTATTTTTTTCCTTTCTTCTTCTAGATAAATTAAGGAGAGAAGAAACAACATTTTTCTAAATTGAAATCCTCAAGACTTGTTAGCAAATGATCTCTATTTGTCTTGAGCAAATACAGTAAATATTTCATTTCATCCTTTATTAGGTATCACAAAAACTCATGTAAATTGGTTGTCCATTGCACATCTAATAGTAATTGGGCAAAATCATCAAACTTTGTCCATAATAAAATTTGAGTTAAAATGAAAAATTACGTTAACATATAATATTTCATCGAAAATAGAACAAACTACAGGAAAACTCAATTCAAGAAAATGAAAAAGGACGCTTCCAATCTTCTTCCCTGATGCCATTTTTGTGCTTGTTGATTTTAGTGATTAATTAGTGTATAAAATTATAAGTAAAGGAAAAGAAACAAAAAATCATGAATAAACAAAAAAAAAACAAAAAAGAATAAAAATCAAAATTTAAATTATCTTTGACGTGGCGCTGACATGGCACCAACATCTCACATTGTGAGACTGGTGTTATAATCTCAGGGTGGTATTTATTCTACTTCAAACAAGAATAGGGGGACAAATAAATATGCGTAAAGTTGCAGCGTGCAACCTAGTTTTTCGGTCAAGTTTAGGGGGAAACTGACGTATTTTTCCGATTTTAGAATGATAACTTGGTTCTAAAGTTAATATTCGTACATATTAATTGGTTGGACAATGTAGGATGTCAGTCACGGTCCTTATGATGTTGGGACATGGCACATGTCATACATTTGTGAGCAAATCAATATCAAATTATCTCGTGCGCATGCTATTTATTGTGTACAAAGTGTTTGATCAATTATACTGAATTATTCTAACAGCTCATTTATACTATACTTGTGTTACTACCTTTTGTTGTACATCGAAAGGAACTTTAATATTTTCAAGTCTGGAAAATTTATTTATCATGATATTTTGCTATTATTTCCTTATCTTAGAAATGCTAAATTGTGTTGGTACTTATTTCATTATACTTTTTCTTGTGATAGCAAAACTAATAGTCCTCTTTGAAGACTATCTGAATCAACTTTTTAAGTTGGTGGCTGGAAATCGAAGGCCTGCGTCTTTCATACTATATTCTTTGTCTATTACACAATTAAACTTTCTTCCAAGAAATAGTTCAGCTGGCTTTTAAGAACAAATACGAGGTAAGCGCGCAGTTCTTTTAATTGATTAATTATTATGGAGCTAAATAGAAATATAGTATCTTTTTATCAAAGCTTGTTAGTAAGCAGTTAAAGTAGAATTCAAGATTTTAAGCTTATGAGTTCTAGTTTGAGGCATGACAACATATTGAATCGGAATAAATTATATAGAATATGAACTAAAGTTATTAAATTCTGTTGAACTCGTAAGGAATGATGTACATCCGCCCTTGTAAGCACTGGAGCATGACCTAGAAGTCAATCAATTGCGGCTGCAAGAAGTTTGATAGGAACTTTTACATATTCAATAGCTTATTTACACTAGAATAGTGTTACACTACCTTCTGTTCAACACTCGACAGGAACTTTTACATTTTCAAGTCTGAAATTAATTATTTATTCTAATAATTTTGTCACGATCCAAAAATTACTAATCGTGATGGCACCTAACTCAATCCACTAGATAAGCCAACTAACAAAAAATATAATCCAAATGAGATTATGGGAAAAATAGTGAAAAATTATCTGAATATTTACAAATTAACCCAAGAACTGGTAGTACGAATCATGAGCTTCTAAGATTTGGAATTTACAAAGCTGATACAAATAAATACACGATATGTTTGAAAGTTATATAAGCATATTAGCAAAATCTAAAGCTACCAAAGACAAGTGACAGTTATATCCGGAGTGCACAAACATCTTTAGAGTCAGCTCCCGACATCACCAGCAGCTCCGCTCCAAAAATCTGCACGCAAGGTGCAGAAGTGTAGTATGAGTATAACCGATCCATGTACCCAGTAAGTATCTTGTCTAACCTCGTCGAAGTAGTGACAAAGATTTTTAGTTAAAAGATACTCACTGATAAAAGCCTGCACTGAAAACTAGCAATAGAACTATACTATATAACATAAAGGAATACATGAAAGGAATATACAAAACAATAACTGAGTGTTAATAGAGATCACCATTTAGCTACCTCCAATACCTCGACCAATCTTTCCCTTAGAACGAAAATCAATAAACCACGACAGTCACTTCATAAGTTTCATAGCATGAGGAATGTACTTAGATATCAAGTCAATTACACGGCAACACCCTTCGTACTTTTATCTCATTTTTACCCAATATACGTATAACAGTACCAATCGGATGACAAAAATACCGATAACAGAAATTATAAAGCAGGAAATACGCAAGTAGTAATAGTGAACGAGGATATACATGTGGGCAACAGAAATAGACTAGGCAGAAGGCATATGAGTAATGACAACAAATAAGAAAACACGGAATATCACTTCAGCTAACAAGTATGGTGGAGGCCTAGGTACAAGCATAACAAATAAGAAAGGAACACATGATCTTTACAAGTTAACAAGTAGAGACATGAATGACTAGCATGGTAGAAGACTTGTACTAAAGTGCAACTGAATAGATACGACATGAGTGTAATTATAACAACAGAAAATAGGCATCGTATTTGCAAGTTAAGCAAGTAGAAGGTATGAGCAACACAGTAAAAATTGAGATAGAGATCAATGACAGAACAATAGCAACAAGTCACATCAGATCTTTAATTACGACAATAACAGCTCAAGGTAACAACATGAACATATACACGAAAAATAGATATCACCACATACTGCATGTTCCTCATCCTCGCCTGCACGGAACACCCATCGTGACATGATCTCACGATAATATAAAAGCATAATAATATAAATGAAATGATATGTCATCACCTTTCATGCTTTTACTCTCAAATGATATGACACGACATCACCCTTCGAGCTTTTACTCTCAATAATGTGGCACGACATCACCCTTCGTGCTTTTACTCTCAATAATATGGCACGACAGTCACCCTTAGTACTTTACACTCTCCCTCACATGATAATGTATATACAATGGCCGACATCACCCTTCGTTCTTTACACTCTTCCTTACCAAGCACACGCATACTAATGACAAATAAGGCAGGAAACATAAATAACATCAAGGAGAGTGTTTAAACGAATATTCCAAACGAATCCCAATCACAACTTCCCAATGCCGACAATAGTTCAATAAACCCTCAAGAACCGTATTATTCAAGTGTTCAACATATCTCACGGATGATCTAAAACATGCGTATAGAATCTAGTATCTTAAGAATATCGATCGTAGCAATGTATTAATGATTACGCATAGTGATGGCTGAATTAGACACATCAATGTATTCTCAGAATTCCATCAAGTTTGATCAAGTTATAATAAGCTAAGTCTTAATATCTAACATTTAATGCTATGTTCTTAGTGTTTAGGAGTCAAGTAAGGCATGAAGCAAGAAGGTCATATGATTTACAAGATACAATTTATAACATAATTTACCCCTGAGCATGGTTAACCCTGGCACATCTATATATGCTCGTCACCTCATATATGTATCACCCCCGCATGTAGAAAACAATGTCAAATAGTATGAAAAATTCCCTCAGGAAAGTTAGGTAAGACACTTACCTCAATTCGGCTAACTCAATACTCAATTTAGCTTTTTCCTTTACAAATTAACTTCCGCTCGGATCAATCTGGCCAAACACGACTTAAATATATCACACAATGCAAGAAAAAATAATTTCAATTAACGAAGATGTGGTTATTATACAATTTTTTAAAAGGTCAAGAAAAGTCAAACCCTGGGCCAGCCGATCAAAACCCGGGTCCAAGGGTAGGTCTTGAATACCCATAGCCTCACGAGTCCAAATACATATTTTGTTTCCAAATCCGAGTCTTATTCAATTCTCAAATATCAAATTTTTATTTTTCAAAATATTGACAAAATCCCAAAAAGTTTCCCTAGATTTCTCATGAATTTGATATTAAATCTTATGTAAAATGTAGTTGAGAATTGATTAGAGGTACTTATCAATAATTTAGTATGAAAATCCCTTCACAAAATCGCCTCCTATCGAAGTTAGGGTTCAAAATATAACAAAAATGAGGCTAAGTCTCGGAATTCTCAGCTATATGCAGGCTGCAGATGTTGCATTTGCGACTTGTGCGAACCCCGCAAATGCAAACAACTCATCGTAAAAGAGAAGTTTGAAATTCTCTGCTGCCTTCGCAAATGCAATCAAAATGGTCGCAAATGCGAACACTAGTCCTTCGCTAAAGCGACCACTTGGTTGCAAAAGCGAACTAGTCTAGCCTAGGCCTTTATCGCAAATGCGATATTAAGTCCGCAAATGCGAACTCAACAGGCTTTGTAAAAACGGTAAGTTCTTCAAAAATGTGAGGCTGTTTCACAATTGCGATAGTCAGATTTGTAACAAATACATCGCAAATGCGATGGCACCAGTACCAATACTTAAAATCATGAAAAATCATTCCAGAACCAATCTGAAACTCACCCGAGCCCCCGAGGCTCCAAACCAACCATGAACCCAGGTCTAGAAACATAACACGAACACACTCGCATGATCAAATCATCAAACTAAACTCTAAAACCACGAATTGGATGCCAAAGCGCATGAAGATCAAATTAAACTTCAAGAACTTCTAGAATCACAACCAAGCATCCGAACCTTATCAAATCAACTCGAAATGGCGCAAAAATTTGCATACAAGTTCTATATGATGAAACAAACCTACTCAAGGCCTCAAATCGTGCATAACAACCTCAAAATGATGAATCACACCTCAATTCAAAATCAATGGACTTTGAAACTTAACTTCTACAACCGATGCCAAAACCTATCAAATCACGTCCAAATGACCACAAATTTTGCACACAAGCCACATTTGTCATTACGAACCTACACCAACTTTTAGAATGTGATGACTCAAAAGGTCATCTCATGTTTTAGAACCCAATTCGGGGTTCTGGGGCCTTCAAAACCTCATTTTACTTCATCTCGATTTGTGTGCACAATCCGAGCGCATTTCTGGAAAGACTTTATGTGAAAGTTTGAGAAAATCCTATCTTTTGCCTTTAAAAGTTGATCTTTGTTGACTTCGGTCAGCATTTTGAGTAAACGGACCCAAACCCATATTTTGATAGTCCCAGAGGGTCTATAGTAAAATATGGGACCTAGGCGTATGTCCGGAATCGAATTCCGAGATCCCTAGCCCGAGAAATGAATTTTTGATGAAAATTATTAAACTAAAATTTATAATGGTTTTGAGAAAATGGTTAATAATGATTTCGTTGGTACCGGGTCTGTATCTTGTTTTGGAGCCCAGTACAAGTCCGTTATGATATTTTTGCCCCTATCTGTGAAATTTGGTAAGAAACGGGACTGAGTTGATGTGATTCGGACCTTTGGTTGAGAAAATAGAAGTTTTGAACTATCTTGAAAATTTCATGCAATTTGGTGTTAAATTCGTAGCTCTAGGTGTTATTTTGGCTATTTGATCCCCCGAGCAAGTTCATATGATGTGTTAAGACTTGTGTGCATGTTTGGTTTGGAGCCCTGAGGGATTGGGTAAGTTTCAGATAGGCTATGGGGTGTCTAGACTTAGAGAAAGACATGGTGTTGAATAGTTGCAGAAATTGTAGGTCTCAGATCATAAAGTGCGGTCGCGGAGTGAAATTCGCGGACCGCAGTAGGAGAATGCGGCCTCGGTGAAGGTTTTGCAGACGCGGTAGGGTAAGGCCAATGTTTTGCGACCGTTCCCATAATTTCACGGACTGTGGTGGAGTTTCGCGGCTGCGCCCGAGATTTAGTGGACCGCATAGTAAGGATCCGGGGGTGCTATATAAATGGGACTTTTCATCCATTTTTCATTTTTTCAAAACCCTAAAACATAAGAGGCGGGTTTTCAAATATTTTTTCTTCTCCAAATCATAATTAAGTGATTCTTAACTCATTTCTTTCACTCTTTTATTTCTTTTTACAAGATTTCATTCTAGAATCTAGGGTTTTTATGGTGGAATTAGGGACTTTTGGGTAGAACATAGGAATTTCATAATTTTGGGATTTAGACCTCAAATTGAGGTCGGATTCCAAAACCAATTATATATCCGAGCTCGGGGATGAATAGGTAATCAGGTTTTGGTCCGAACTTCGAGTTCTGATCAAGTGGGTCCGGGGCCGATTTTTGACTTTTTGGGGGAAAATGTTGGGAAACTTATAAGTAGGTATTGTAATTAATTTCTTTAGCAATAATTAATATTATTAAGTTAATTATGACTATATACAAGTGCTTCGTAGGTGGAATCTAGAGGAAAAACAGTGATTGAGGCTTGATTTTGGCCTGGAATCGAGGTAAGTGTTGTGGCTAACCTTAGCTTGAGGGATTAGGTATTGTTGCCTTATTTGTTATGTGATTGATTGTTGAGTACATCGTATACATGACGTGAATAATATATATACATTGTTGTTGGGTCGTAGCATGCGAGTGAGTTTTATACTTATGACCATTGTATTCTTTATTCGTACGGTTCATGCTTAGACTGGTTATTCTTTATGTTAAACAAACCTTATCATGTTCTTCCTGAAATTTATATTTGTTGAGTAATGACAAGTTGAGATTTATGTTGTGAAGATAAATGTTGAACTGAGGTTGTTACTGATAATTCCCTTGCCGGGTTGATATTGTACTGTTGTTTGGGTGAGGAAGACTGTAAAGCACGAAGGGTGATACCGTGCAATGTATTTTGAGTGAGTGATAATGCACGAAGGGTGATGCCATGCCATATTCTGTGAGTGATAATGCATGAAGGGTGATGTCGTTCCATGTTGTGAGAGAGTTAATGCACGAAGGGTGATGTCGTGCCATATTATGAGAGAGTTAATGCACGAAGGGTGATGCCGTGCCATTTTTACCATTTTATTATGGTGAGAATGAGAGTAAAAGCACGAAGGGTAATGACGTGTATTTTTTGCTATGTTATTACTTTCGTTGGCGTAAAGCCTGTTATTTACTACGTTCCTTTACTGTATTATTTTCACGATTTGATATTCCCCTCAGCATGTTCTCCCCTTTCCTGTTATTATATGATGAATTTCCGTTAATGTTATTTTCTTGTATATGATTTAACTACACAGGTTTATGTTATTGTCATGTCCTAGCCTCGTCACTACTTCGCCGAGGTTAGACTCATCACTTACCAATACATGGGGTCGGTTGTACTGATACTGCACTCTGCACTTTCTGTGCAGATCTTGGTACTAGACCGCACTGATCAAAGTAGGGTTGCTGCCTTTAGTCCATCAAGAGACCCAAGGTAGATCTGCCGGCATTCGCAGACCTTGGAGCTCCCTTCCATCTTCTTAGTTTCCCTGTTTTCTTTTACTTTGTCAATAGATGTATTTTCTTTAAACTAGTATTTGTAGTAACTCTTAGACATTTGTGGATTGTGACACCAGATTTTGGGTAGTCGTGTATTGGTGCTTAGACTGTTATAAACTTCCTCATTTTATTTAAAACATTATGTTTTAAATTATTGTCATTTATTGAATTTCTTAAAGAATTAGCGTATTAATTTTATATGTTTTGCATGAGTTACCTCTCCATTTCCCCCATTTCTGCTTCTTATTTATTTTTTTAATCTATATTATGTGTTATCGAGTTGGTTGACTTAGGTTCGGAGAGGTTTTGGTAAGGTTTGAGACACTTACTCTCTTTTAAGTAAGCTTAAGTTGGAAAAGTCATCTGGACATTGACTTATGTGAAAAAGGGCCCGGATATGAATTCCGATGGTTCGGACAGCATCGGTAGGTGATTTTAGACTTAGGAGCGTGATTAGAATGTGTTTTGGAGGTCCGAAGTAGATTTAGGCTTGAATTGGCGAAATTGGAATTTTAGCATTTTCCGGTTGATAGGTGAGATTTTGATATAGGGGTCGGAATGGAATTTCGGAAGTTGGAGAAGGTCCGTTGTGTCATTTGTGACGTGTTTGCAAAATTTCAGGTCATTCGGATGAGGGTTTTATAGACTTTTTGATCGAAAACAGAATTTAGAAGTTTTTGGAATTCTTAGGCTTGAATCCGATGCAAATTTGGTGTTTTGATGTTGTTTTGAGCATTCCGGAGGTGGGAACAAGTTTTAATGGGGTCATGAGATATGTTGGCATGTTTGGTTGAGGTTCTGAGGGGCTCGGGGGAGTTTCGGGTGGTTAAACGAATCAAATTTCATGTTGAAAAGTTGAAGATTTTAGCTTCAGTTCTGTTGTAGGTTTTTCCTTCTTTGCGATCGCGTGAGGAGGCTAGCGATCCCATAGAGATTTTGTGGGGCAGTCCAGGTTGTTCTTCGCATCGCGTAGTTGGAGCTGCGATCACGTGAAGCTGTGAGATTGTTGTTCGCGAATGCGACCCTTTTTTCGCGATCGCATAGGTGTAGGATATCTGAGCATCGTGTTCGCATGGGAGATGACGCATTTGCGTAGAGTAAATTTGGGGTGCGGGAAGCTTGTGCTTCATGATCGCGATGAAGTTCTCGGGACCGCGATTAAGAAAATTTAAAAGTTGGGCAGAATGTTTAAAAGACCATATCCGTGATTTTGGGTCTAAGTGTCACCATTATTGGATGATTTTAGAGCTTTTTGAAAAGGATTGAAGAGGGAATCAAGGGGAAACACTTGGAGGTATGATTTATGGACTTAATACTGGATCCTAATGTGATTTCTACCTAATTAATCATGGAATTTGTGGAATTTAAACCTAAAAAGTGGAAGTTAGGGCTTGGAAATTTGGAGACCTAAATCTAGGGATTTGAGGAGTCAATTGTGGTCGGATTTTGATGTGTTTGATATGTATGAACTCGTGAGAGTGTAAGAATTTTAGTTTTGTAATTTTTATCGAAATTCGAGCCGTGGGCCCGGGAGTCAGGTTTTGATAAATCTCGGGATTCGAGTTTTGTGATTCTCTTAGCATATTTTGATGGTTTTATATTGATTTTGGTTATATTTGGAGCATCCGGAGACCGATTCGAGGGGCAAAGGCATCGCGGGCTAGAGTTTGGACCGGATAGAGGTGAGTAATGATTGTAAATGCTATCCTAAGGGTATGAAACCCCGTATTTCACATTGTTGTTCTATTTTGAGGTGACACACACGCTAGATGACGAGCATGGGGTCGTGCACCCTTGGGGATTGTGACTTAGTCTGTCCCATATGACTGTTTAATCGAGTATTTGATTGAAAACTATTTGCTATCATCATGTTTTGAGCGGAATGCCATCTTTGGGCCTCGTGCCAATTGTTTTGGACCCTTAGGGGATTCTTACTACTATCCCTCATTGTTTTGACTTCGTATTTGTACTCAGTCATGCTATATTCTACTGTTTTCACAATTCAGCCATCTTTACTTGTTTTTGATATTTCTCGAATAGTATTTTTAGGCTGAGCATCATGCTTTACTGTTGCCCAAGTGGCCTGTGAGATTATGACTGAGTAAGGCCGAGAGCCTGTGTTGTGAGGATATTATGGGATCGGGCTGTGCACCGCAGTGGTATTGTACTGATTCATGATTATGAGGTCGGGGGCCTAATTTGTTACGCCACGAGGTGGCTTGTTATAAGGCCGAGTGCCTGTTTGATTATGACACGGGATGACAGTTATTGCACTTGGGTCGTAAGGGGCTCCTCCCGGAGTCTGTACACCCCAATGAGCGCGTGTATCTAATGTGAGATGTGATATAGCCCGAGGGGCTTATGTTGTTCTATGTTATTTCCTGAGGGGCTCATACGAGTGATTGTGAGATAGCCTAAGAGGCTGATTCTATTGGTATTGTGCCCGAGGGACTAATTTTATGTATCTATCTTTCTCCATGTTTTTCATTCACTCGTTTAAACTGCTAAAAGTTGTTTAATTGGTTTTTACTAAACTAAGGTGTTTCTACGAGCTTTTACTGTTTTATTGCATTGTTCTAGTTTTATACTACCTCGTTGTAGCATATTAATGTGTTTTACATGTTTTCTTATCGCTCAGCTACCTTTACTTTTACTACTCACTGAGTTAGCATACTCACATTACTCCCTGCACCTTGTGTGCTGATTCAGGAGTCTCGGGTCACGCGCGATTGCTGATTTTCTCTCTAGCAGGCTGTTCGGAGTTGACTAGGTAGCTGTCGGCGTTTGCAGCCCAGTGCTTCTCCTTCCTATCTTTACTTTTCTTGTACTAGTTTTGTACTAGATTGTGCAGTCTTTTCATACCCTTAGATGGATGTGTAGATGCTTATGACTAGTGACACCTCGATGTCGGGCTGTGTTGTTTCTGCAATTGTTCTATTTCACTCTTTGTTTTGGGATTTATAGTTCATATATTACTTAAAATCAATTATTATAACTATCTTTAATGGTTTGAGGGTTTGTCTCGACTGGCCTTGTTTCACGAGAGGCGCCATCATGACTGGTTCCGGTTTGGGGTCATGACACTTGCCTAACAATCATTTGGTTAGGCGCCATCACGATCCCGATAGTGTAAATCCGGGTCGTGACAAGTTGTTATTATAGCACTAGGTTTCCTAGGTCTCACAGTTCACGAACAAGCTAGGTAGAGTCTGACAGATTGGTTCAGAGACGTTTGTGCTTATCCCCTAGAGGCTATAGAGTTTAGGAAAAACTTCACTTCTATTCTTCTCTGTCATGTGATTTGATTTCTCAATGCTAATTGAACTTTCTACTCTAGTTCTTTCACAGATGGCAACAACACGTACCGCTTCACCAGCTGACCACCAGCCCGAGCCCCCAATGGTAGCTCCTACGAGGGGTAGAGGACGAGGCCGAGGTCGTGCTAGAGGCTAAGGCTGGGGCAGGGCTCAGCCCAGAGCTCGAATAGTAGCGCCAACGCCAGAGCCTCAGGTAGAGTTTGATGAGGAGGCTCCCGCCAAGACAGTTCCGGCAGGACCAACTCAGGTCCCGGAGGGGTTCATAGCCACCCTAGTGCTTTAGGATGCTTTAGTTCATCTAGTGGGCCTGATAGAGAGTGTATCTCAGACCGACACATTTTCTGTAGCACCAGTCGTCTCTCAGGATGGGGGAGGAGCACAGACTCCCGCTACCCACACTCCGGAGTAGTTGGCTCCTTAGTTTAAGACTCCGACAACTCAGCCAGTTGGAGTAGTTCATCTAGCTATTGCAGCACGGGCCGCTAGTGGATCAATTATGTCTTCTGAGGCTTTGTTGAGGTTAGACAAGTTCACCAAGCTTTTCTCGGTTCATTATAGTGGGGCAGCTTCTGACGACT
The DNA here is from genome assembly GCF_000393655.2 of Nicotiana sylvestris. Taxonomy (NCBI): domain Eukaryota; kingdom Viridiplantae; phylum Streptophyta; class Magnoliopsida; order Solanales; family Solanaceae; genus Nicotiana; species Nicotiana sylvestris. Next base: position 10,950,920 of record NC_091065.1, read on the forward strand.
CACAGGATTATCTTGACCGCTGCCATGTAGTGTTATAGAACATGGTGATAGTGGAGACCTATGGGGTCGACTTTGCTGTACTCCAGATAATAGGGTCTGCCAAGAGATGGTGGAATGATTTTGTTTTGACTAGACCGGTTGGGTCACCCGCCTTGACTTGGGACCAGTTCTCTCAATTATTTCTTGAGAAGTTCTTTCCACTTACTCAGAGAGAGAACTATCACACGTGGTTCGAGTATGTGTAGGAGGGTTCTATGACTGTCACTTAATATGAGACTAGGTTTGTTGATTTGGATCATCATGCTCTTCTTATACTTCCTACCAAGAGAGAGAGAGAGAGAGAGAGAGAGAGAGAGAGAGAGAGAGAGAGGGTAAGGAGGTTTATTGAAGGAGTCACTCAGCCTATCAGATTGCAGATGGCTAAGGAGATAGGGAGCGAGATTTATTTCCAGGATGCGACCAATATGGCCAGGCGAGTGGAGATAGTTTTAGTCTAGGGGAGTGGCCAGCAGTCTGACAAGAGGCCTCATCATTCTGGTAGGTTCAGTTGTGCCTCGTCTAGGGCAGGGATTGTTTTGGTAGAGGTCATCCTTCCAGGCCATTTCATTCAGCACTTTAGGCTTCTCATAGTGCTTTAGATGGTTGTGGCTCTCATATGCAGTATTCTAATCAGCTACCCTATAGTGCACCACCAGCTCCTATTAGTGCACCTCTGCTCCTGAGTTTCCAAAGTAGTTACCCAGGCCGTCAGGGTCAGTTTCAGGGTCAGCAGTCTCCGCAGCTGAGGTCTTGTTATACTTGTGGCAATTTGAGGAACATTGCTAGGTATTGCCCTCGAGCATCGAGCAGTTCTCATCATTAGGGTTCTCGTGCTATGGTTTCGACACCGGGTGTTCCACCACCCACTCAATCAGGTAGAGGTAAGGGTTAGACAGCCAGAGGTCGATGTCGAGGTATTAGAGGAGGAGGTCAGGTCGCTAGAGGTAGAGGCCATCCAACAAGAGGACGTCCCAAGGATGCAGTTCAGAGTGGTGGGCCCCAACCCTCATGTTATGCTTTCCCTACTAGGCCTGAGGCCGAGGCATTTGATGCTATTATCACAGGTACGGTTTCAGTTTGCAGTAGGGATGCCTCAATATTATTTGACCTGGGATCTACTTATTGATATGTATCATCTTACTTTGCTTCATATTTTGTTGTACTTAGTGATTATTTGAGTGCTCCCGTTTATGTGTCCACCCTAGTGGGTGATTCTATTATTTTAGATTGTGTTAATTACGCATGTGTGGTTATTATTGGGGGTCTCGAGACTAACGTAGATCTCCTACTTCTCGGTATGGTTGATTTTGATGTCATTTTGGGGATGGATTAGTTTTTACCTTATCTTGCTATATTGGACTGTCACGCCAAGACCGTGACCTTAGCTTTGTCGGGGTAGCCTTGATTGGAGTAGAGAGGGAATACTGGTCATTCTACCAGTAGGGTTGTTTCTTACATGAAGGCTCGGTGTATGGTCGAGAAAGGGTGTTTGGCTTATTTGGCTTATGTACATGATTCCAGTATGGAGGTTTGTTCCATGGATTTCGTACCTGTTGTTCATGAGTTTCTAGAGGTATTTCCTGCAGACCTGCCAGGGATGCCACCAAACAGGGATATTGACTTTTGCATTGATTTGGCTCCGGGCACTCAGCCCATTTCTATTCTGCCATACCAAATGGCCCTGCCAGAGTTGAAAGAATTGAGGGAGAAATTACAATACTTTCTTGATAAGGGCTTCATTGGGCCCAATGTCTCGCCTTGGGGTACGCCGGAGCTATTTATGAAGAAAAAGGATGGATCGATGAGGATGTGCATAGATTATTGACAGTTGAACAAAGTCACCATTAAGAACAAGTATCAATTGCCGAGGATTGATGACTTATTTGATAACTTCAGGGCACCAAGGTGTTTTCAAAGATCGATTTGAGGTCTGGCTACAATCAATTGAGGATTAGGGCATCCAATGTCCCTAAGACAGCTTTTTGGACTCAGTATGGGTATTATGAGTTTCTAGTAATGTCATTTAGGTTGAGAAATACCCTGGCAGCATTTATGGATTTGATGAACCGAGTGTTCAAGCCCTATTTGGATTACTTTGTGATTGTTTTATTGATGATATCTTGATCTACTCCTGCAATCGAGAGTAGCATGAGCAGCATCTTCGAGTCGTTCTTCAGATTCTGAGAGACAACCAGCTATATGCTAAGTTTTCGAAATATGAGTTTTGGTTTAGTTCAGTTGCATTCTTGGGTCATGTTATATTACTAGAGGGTATGCAGGTCGATCCTTAGAAGATTGAGGCAGTCAAGGACTAGCCCAGACCCACATCAACTACAGAGATCTAGAGTTTCTTGGGGTTGTCAAGCTATTACCATCAATTTGTGGTGGGGTTTTCATCTATAGCAGCCCCGATGACCAGGTTGACCCAAAAGGGTGCCTAGTTCAGGTGGTCGGATGAGTGTGAGGTGACCTTTCCGAAGCTCAAGATAGCTTTGACTACGAATCAGTGTTGGTGTTACCCACAGGTTAGGGCCATATACAGTATATTGTGATACATTTCATCTTGGACTTGGTGCAGTATTGACACATGGTGGCAAGGTTATTGCATATGCTTCACGACAGTTGAAGACTCATGACCAGAATTATCCAGTTCATAACTTGGAGCTAACAACCATTGTTCACGCGTTGAAGATTTGGAGGCATTATCTATATGGAGTGTCGTATGAGGTGTTCACGAACCATAAGAGTTTGCAGTACTTGTTCAAGAAAAAGGAGCTCAATTTAAGGTAGAGAAGGTGTTTGGAGCTATTGAAAGACTATGATATCGCCATCTTGTATCATCTTGGGAAGGCCAATATGGTGGCCGTTGCTTTGAGTATGATGTCAGCTAGTATGGGCAGCCTTGCATTCATTCCAGATGGTAAGAGATCGCTTGCATTAGACATTCTGGCTTTGGCCAATCAGTTTGTGAGCTTTGATGTTTCTGAGCCCAGCCATGTTCTTGTAGGTACAGTCGCTAGGTCTTCCTTGTTTGAGTACATTAGTGAGCGATGGTATGGTGATCTCATTTACTTGTCCTTAGGGACACAGTGCGGCAAGGAGATGCCAAGCAAGTTACAGTTGGAGATGATGGAGTATTGAGGATGCAGGGTTGTGTTTGTGTGCCTAATGTGGATGGACTTCGTGAGTTTATTTTGGACGAGGCTCATACTTCCCAATATTCTATTCATCCAGGCACCGCTAAGACGTATCAGGACTTGCGGTAGCATTATTATCAGAGGATGATGAAGAAGGATATTGTTGTATATGTTTCTCGGTGTTTGAATGTCAGCAAGTAAAGTACGAGCATCAGAGACCTAGTAGTTTGCTTCAGAAGATTGAGATACCTGATTGAAAGTAGGAGCGTATCACCATGGACTTCGTTGTTGGACTCCCATGGACTCAGAGGAAGTTTGACACAATTTGGGTTATTGTGGATAGACTGAGCAAATCAGCATATTTCATTCCTGTGGCAGTTTCCTGTTCTTCGGAGCGGTTAGCAAAAATTTATATCCGTGAGATTGTTCGTATTCATAGTGTGCCCGTGTCTATCATTTCTAATCGAGGTATGTATTTACCTTATATTTATAGAGGGCAGTACAACATGAGTTGGGTATACGGGTCGGGTTGAGCACAACATTCATCCTCAGACGGACGGACAGTTTGAGCGTACTATTCAGATTTTGGAGGATATGCTTCGTGCCTGTGTTATCGACTTTGGAGGTTCTTGGGATCAGTTCCCGCTATTAGCGGAGTTTGCCTACAACAATAGTTATCAGTCAAGCATCCATATGGCTCCCTATGAGGCATTGTATGGTAGACAGTGTCGGTCACCGGTTGGATGGTTTGAGCTAGGATAGGCCCGGTTATTGGGTACAGATTTAGTACAGGATGCTTTGGATAAAGTTAAGATCATTCAGGATATACTTCATTCAACTCAGTCCAGGCAAAGGAGTTATACCGACCGCAAGGCTCGTGATGTGGCATTCATGGTCGGGGAGAGAGTGTTACTCCGGGTATAATCCATAAAGGGTGTGATGTGGTTCGGGAAAAAGGGAAAGTTAAGCCATAGGTTCATCAGGCCTTTTGATATCCTTGATTGAGTGGCAAAGGTGGCCTATAGACTTGTGTTGCCACCAGGCTTATCAGCAGTACACCTAGTGTTTCATGTGTCCATACTTTGGAAATATCACAACGATCTATCCCACGTGTTAGATTTCAGCGCAATCCAACTGGACAAGGATTTGACCTATGAGGAGGAGCCAGTAGCTATTCTGGACCGGTATGTTCGTCAGTTGAGGTCAAAGAGTTATCCTTCGATTCGTGTGCAGTGGAGAGGTCAGCTTGTTAAGGCAGCTACCTGGGAGTTCGAGCCCAACATGCGGAGCAGATACCCCATCTTTTCGCTAGCTCAGGTACTTTTCTATGTTCGTTTGAGGACAAACAGTGATTTTAGAAGTGGAGAATGTGATGAACCAAAAGGCCATCTCGTGTTTTAGAACCCAATTCAGGGTTCCAAGGCCTTCAAAACCTCATCTTACTTCTCCTCGATTTGTGTGCACAGTCCAGGCGTGTTTTCGGAAAGCCTTTATGTAAAAGTTTGAGAAAAATCAAAGGTTTTGCCTTTAAAAGTTGATCTTAGTTGATTTCGATCAGCATTTTGAGTAAACGGACCCGGACCCGTATTTTATCGATCCCGGAGGGTCCATAGGAAATATGGGACTTGGGTGTATGCCCGGAATCGAATTCCGAGGTCCCTAGCCCGAGAAATGAAATTTTGATGAAAATTGTTAAACTGAAATTTATAATGGTTTTAAGAACATGGTTAATAGTGATCTCGTTGGTACCGGGTCTATATTTTGGTTCCGGAGCCCGGTACAGGTCCGTTATGATATTTGTACCCCTATCTGTGAAATTTGGTGAGAAACGGGATTGATTTGACGTGATTCGGACCTTTAGTTGAGAAAATAGAAGTTCTAAACTATCTTGAAAATTTCATGCAATTTGGTGTTAAATTCATAATTCTAGGTGTTATTTTGGCGATTTGATCACCCAATCAAGTTCATATGATGTGTTAAGACTTGTGTACATGTTTGGTTTGGAACCCCGAGGGCTCGAGTGAGTTTCTGATAGGCTATGGGGTGTCTAGACTTAGAGAAAGACCTGGTGTTAAATAGTTACAGAAAATTGTAGGTATTGGATCTTAGGAGTGCGACCGCGGAGTGAAATTCGCGGACCGCAGTAGGAGAACACGACTGCTATGAAGGTATCGCAGATGTGGTGCGGTAAGGCCAAGGTTTCGCGGCCGCGCCCATAATTTTGCGGACCATGGTGGAGGTTCGCGAGCGCGCCCGGGATTTAGCGGACCACAGAATGAGGATCCGGGGGTGCTATATAAACGAGACTTTTCATCCATTTTTACTCTTTCAAAACCCTAAAACATAAGCGGCGATTTTTCAAATACATTTTCCCCAAATCATATGTAAGTGATTCTTAACTCATTTCTTTCACTCTTTTACTTCTTTTTACCACATTTCATCCTAGAATCGGGGGTTTTCATGGCGGAATTGAGGATTTTTGGGTAGATCTTAGGAATTTCAAAATTTGGGGGATTGGGACCTCAAATTGAGGTTGGATTCCAAAACCAATTGTATATCTGGTCTCGGGGGTGAATAGGTAATCAAGTTTTGGTCTGAACTTCGAGTTCTGACCAAACAGGACCGATGTCAATTTTTGACTTTTTGGGGGATAATATTGGGAAACTTATAATTATGTATTGGAATTGATTTCATTAGCAATAATTGATGTCACACCTCCTTTTTCACTATACCCCGCAAGAGGAGCATAAAGGAGTTTTTCCAATTAAAGGACAATCGGAACGGGATTTAGTTATTAATTATTCAGAGTCGCCACTTGGGAGATTAATGGTGTCCCAAGTCACCGATTGAATCCTGAACCGAGGACGTTTATGACTCTGTTAACAGTCCGCGAACCAGAAATCCGAGTAAGGAATTCTGTTAATCCGGGAGAAGGTGTTAGGCATTCCCGAGCTCCGTGGTTCTAGCACGGTCGCTTAACTATTGCATTTAATTTTATATGATTTTAATACATGCTAGCTCGTGTGACTTTTATTTGTAAACCGCTTTTTATTATTATTATTATTAGCAGAATTGCGACGTTGTGAAAACATGTTTCGAACCACGTCGCAATCAATTCACCCGTAGTTATCCACACGTTTCAACTTCGCCGAGATTTGGATTTGAGTCGCATCAATGCGCACCCGAGTTTAAAGAAGGTTATTTAATTAAACTGTGCCTAAAGATACTAACGTAGTGTTACTTTAGTGAAAAGCCATGAAGTTCGCTAAACGGCCATCCAAATTCTAGTTATTTTGATAATTATTTACTAAGGGCCCCATATTTATTTATTTTACGCGGTAAGGCCCGTCTCAATTTGGTAAACCTCTTTTCTACCATTACTTATTTTATAGGAATTACGATGTCGCGAAAACGCGTTTTGAACCACGTCACAATCAATGCACCCGCGGTTATCGACACATTTCGGCTTCATCGAGATTTGGATTTGGGTCGCATCAATGCGCACCCGAGTTTAAGAAGGTTTATTCAATTAAATCGAACCCAAAGATTATAACGTAATATGATTTTAAAGAGGACCATGGAATTTGCTAAATGTCCCTCCCAATTTCTAATCATTTTAGTAGCCCATTGTTGACAGTCCACGCATGTGACTTATTCCGGCAAGGCGAGTAGTAATTCCGAAATAGCTACGATTTTCTATTTATATGCATGCCTCTAAAAGACTAGTTAATTTGGATTGTAATGAAATAAAATAAGGACCAAATTTAAAAGAGAACTGGGCCTGCCCGTGGCCTCAGCGTGATCCAAGCGGCCCAATGAGGATGGGTTTATTTCTACTGTAGCAATGAATCTTTATACTGAAAATGTGAATTCTCAGAATCCCTAAATGATTTATCCTACACATTGCCTATCACGATCTGCTGTTTTCAATGAATTAAGTCAATCATGCATGAGTTTGCTTCATGATTTCCAACTGATTTCTATACCAATTCATTAACCGTAATTAAGATCTTCCAAACGATTTCAGAACCTTAAAAACAAAAGTGAACCTTCTAATATACTATAATGATAAGATACCAATGACTAAGCTAAATGTCATCAAACTTGCTCATGGGTTTTCATGTCATGCACACAAGTCTGATTACTTTTGATGACTAATGGAACTCACATGAATTTCCAGATCAGCCCAGGCCCATGTTCAAAGCTTTTTCAAATGTCCAATTTAACAGTTCTAAACTATGCATCATTCAACATGTAATCTACCTTACTGAGCAAGTTTTAATTATACACATTCTGCCAATTACACAACAGGAAACTATACTACTACTATCATTAAATATGCAGGCTACTTTCAGTTGAATAACAGGCCTTGGGATACCTCATTTCAACTTCAACGAACATATATCATTGAGATTCAGGGAAATGTACCTGGAACTGGAATGTGAAAATAGAGAAAAGGTGAGGATTTAGGTACTTGGAACAACAACAGCAACAAACCCAGCAATGTGATATCACATAAACACAGACAGAGTACTTCGAAAATCAGAAATGTGAGCCAATTCCCACAGATCCGTCTAACATACCCCCTGTCCCTTCAGCTGAAGTTCAAAGCTAGTAATGAGACTCTGAAACTGTTTCAGATTTCCATATTTCTATGTTTTATTTTTGAATAACTTCAGAATTGAAATGCTAGTAAAGAAATAAATGCTCAAGTTAAGGCTTAGGGCTCAAGGCAGAAGAACTAAGAGCAGCCCCTTTTCCAAGGCATCTAATGCCCTTTTATAGGCAATCCCCAAAGAGAATAAACTAAGTTCTGATTTTTCTAATTAGTCCCCCTCTATTTTCACTTTGGTCCCTATATTTTTATCTTGTTAAAGAAGTAACTGCAGTGTACTTATTAAGATTTACACTTGAAACCCATTCTAGAAGGTCCTAAAGCATTCCTCTACTCATACAATACCCATACTACCCCTCCATATACCTTGATATTACTATTCCTATCAGAACTACCCTTTTCTATACCCAAATTACCCCTGAAAGCCCTTCAGAATCACTGACCCTACCCTTATCCTTAATGACTAAACCCAATACCCTAACCCAGTCTGAAAATAACTAAAATCAAATAGCTAACAATCAGAAACCAGCTAAGATTAATCAACTAACAAACAGAAACCAACTAACCAGACTAACTGCCTCAATTACATTCAATTAACCAACTCAATCAAACTAAAAATGAAATTAAACGGAACTTAAGCCACTACGATTAACATTAAAAGAACTTAAACTAATTCCTAAACCAAAACTTATACTCATTCAACCAATTAACAAACTCAGAGTCAACAGTAATTAACAGAATCTAAATATCATAATTGAACCATAAAATTAACAGAACAATAATGAAACAACAATTGCAAATAAAATTTTAATCATGCGAGCTAAAGAAGCAGTAAAAAAAAGAAAAGAAAAACTCACAAATGCAGAAATGGGGTCCGGCCAGTCATAACATCTGAATCCTTTCAGATTTTTGACGCGTAACACCCCTAACCATGTGTTCTTACACAAGAACACATGGTTAAGGTTACTACGGTTCGAAATCAAAAGGATTTGTTTTTAGGGTTTGGTCCGCAATTCTTAGATCTAAGATTTGGGTCGTTTCAGGGTGATTTGAAAGAGAACAACCACAGATTGGTGCTAAGGAAGGGCTGGGGGTTGTAGGGTGTGAATTTGGGCCAAGTTGGACAAACTATCAACTGCCCGGAAAACTTCAAATCAAGATTCGAAGAGTTCCGGCCTTATTCGGGGCAAACCATCGGGTGTAGTAGCAAGAGGAGGGTAAGGGGAACCCATGGTGTTAATTTCAGGGTGAACGATCACGTTCACCGCCGGCAAGGATTTTTAGGGCGGCGCGGATTAGGGTTAGGGGAGAAGGGGTAGGGTGAAGAAGACGATGGAAATAGGGGTGGGGGGGACGGTTTGGACACTTATATACTGGGAACCTCGTTAGTTCCGGACCGTTGGATTGATAAGATCCAACGGTCCTGATCCAGAGGCCCTAAAACGATGCCGTTTCATTTTAAAGGAGGCGGACCGGGTAGGGATTGGGGTTGGGCTGAAACAGGGTGATTTTTGATGCATTTGGGCCAAAGGAGTATATGCAGAATGGCCCAAATTTAAATCCCAAACAAACCACTTTTCATTGTATTTTAAATTTTCTTTTTGCAATCTTGTATATATTTTGTATTTATTTTCTGATTTTTCACAAAGTAAACTAACAATTAAGCTACAACCAATTAATGCCTAAAATTAACTTGATAACCATTTGCGACTGTCTCACAATTAACATAATAAAACGTTAAAGTGAACTATTTTTGTCGTCTTCTTCATATCCTATTCTAAAACAAATTGACCCCTAATTAATACTAAAGTATAAAATTAAATCCTGAATGCAAAATAAATGCGTATTTTTGTATTTTATAAAAATTAACACGCACAAAAATAAAAATGCAACAACTATCAAAAGATGACACCAAAACGCACAAAAAATGGTAAAAATAAAGAAAAATTATTTTGTTTGGGATTTTGGGAATTATTCATATATAGGGCAAAAATCACGTGCTCACAGCTGCCCCTCTTTGCTCGGAAACACGAAAAGTTTCCGGGCAAAGACAAGTGAGCAAATACGAGCGATTTTTGCCCGTTCGAAAATTCCGTGTGAAGCATTTTGAAAAGCTTGACCGCATCCTGCTTCGGAGGTTGCCTACATATCCTGGGCTGAACAGGAATCAGGTCAGTGTAGTTCAGGAGTGTCTGGTAGCTGGGACTACCAGGAACTATGACTGCAATGTGCTTGTTGCTGTTACTGCTGCTGACCTCCCTTATTACATCATGTCAAATATAAAGAAGCTAAACTAAATATGCTCTATGAATTATAAAAAATCCTATCTAAATTCTTCAAACTTGCTCTTGCACTTCCTTGTTGCCTTGTTCTTTCTCGATAAAAATCCATGTTGCTATTCCCTGGTTGACTGAGATGTTATTCCCTTTCTCCCCACTACTGAATTTAAATAAACTCGATCTTAAATGTATTCCTCTGTTATTCAGGCGGGCTCCTGACTGCCGAACTTAGAATATCTAACACCTCTATTTTCCAGGCGGGCTCCTAATTGTTTGAAATTCAAAATACGTGTCTCTGTTTTCCAGGCCGACTCCTGACTTCAAAGATGTAACTTGTATGTCTCTGTTCTTCAGGCGGACTCCTGATTGCTAAAATTAAAACGTATGCCTCTGTTTTCCAGGCGGACTCTTGATTACCAAAATTAAATTGTATGTCTCTGTTTTCCAGGCGGACTCCTGATTAATAAAATTAAATTGTATGTCTCTGTTCTTCAGGCGGACTCCTGATTACCAAAATTAAATTGTATGTCTCTGTTTTCCAGGCGGACTCCTGATTGCTAAAATTAAATTGTATGTCTCTGTTCTTCAGGCGGACTCCTGATTGCTAAAATTAAATTGTATGTCTCTGTTCTTCAGGCGGACTCCTGATTTCCAAAATTAAATTGTATGTCTCTGTTTTCCAGGCGGACTCCTGATTACCAAAATTAAATTGTATGTCTCTGTTTTCCAGGCGGACTCCTAATTGCTAAAATTAAATTGTATGTCTCTGTTCTTCAGGCGGACTCCTGACTTCAAAGATGTAACTTGTATGTCTATGTTCTTCAAGCGGACTCCTGACTACTTGCATTTATTCTAATCATGCGAACTTCGCGACCAAGTTCCATTCCTCTTATGTACTTCAAGATTATCTTTCTTAATCAAACCGCACTTTGCGGTCAAACCTGATTGCTTTTCCTTCTTGGAGAATTTCTCCTCACCGACTAACTTTCTGCCTCTGTTACAATCAAAGAAAATTTCGTCAGTTAAAAATGGTGGTTAGTTGATGGCATTCATGCTGAAAGATCTTTCCCCCGCATTGCTTTGTGTTGACTGATTTCCCCATACTGTCCCTGAACCGCTTGACTTTCTAAAACCTTTGTTTGAGCTTTTGCCTTTTCCCCGACAATTCCCCAATCATTTCCCCGATGAAACTTCCGTTAACTCCCCCAATTTCTGACCACCTGAATGCTTTTATACCCATACTGTTGTCTTATGTTTCCGACCTTCTTGCCTGAACCTTCACATTTCCCATAACATTTCCCAAATATTCTGCTGATGTAACTTCCGGCAACTTCCCTTATTCCATTTACATCATATTGTTTTGACATGCTCTGACCACGTTGTGCTTTACAATTCCGGAAAGTGGTAGTGAGCTTTGAAGTCCCTTCTGCCCGCTTTGGCCAAACTAGCACTGGAATATCTCCACTAAATAACAACCCTCAACAGAAAATGAAATGCAACGATTTTTGAGTTAAGGATAAAGAATCCAAAACCAGATGACTGTTTTTTAGGAAGAGAAAGAAAAGAAACTTATCTGAGCGAGACGGCTGGTACCCATGGTCATGACATGCACTTTGGATTAATCGGCCCAATCTGTCCAAATGTCCAGCTTTCAATTGCCATACTTTGCTGCGCAGAACCTCCATCCATTGTTTGAATTACCCATACCTTACCCTTGTTTTTCCGCGGTACCTCGAAACATTCTTCCTCCCACAAACCTTTTGCCTTTTAACCATCTTCCAACTCAATTTCGCCTCAAGGTGCCCGCGAGGGTTTTCACCAATAAGACTCTCTCGTTTATTTTTCTCTCAGCTCCCGTCGCCTTACAGTGCCTGTGAAGGTTTTCACCGATAAGACTCTCTCATTTTTGCTTTCGTTCTTTCTTGCTTGAACCAGCGTGTCGCCATTGATACGACTTACCGTCACCTGATCGACCTGGCATTTCTTAGAGATTGATCAAAAGGTATTTCTTTGGACCGTAATGTAGGCTTTTGGATGGAGTTAGAAAGAGAGGTATAAAAGGCTCAAAACAATTCGAATGGGTTCAAATTACAACTTTCGGAATCCAACTTTCATAACAATCACAATTTCTGCCCCAGTTTCTTGCTTGGGGATTTTGGGATTTTTATTTTGGTATGACTGAACCTCAGAGAGGCTGCCTACGTACCCTTTCGGGATCAAGTCAAACGTAGTTCACTGTATTTAACTTATCGTTGTGATTTTCTTTCTTTCCTTTTCTTTCGCTTTTCTTTCTCTCTTTTCCTTTTCTTCTTTTCTTTTTTTCTCTTTCTTATTTTTTCTTCTCTTTTTTTCGTTCTTCTTCTTCTTCTTTTTTTCTTTTTATTTTATATTTTCCTCTTCTTTTCCTTCTTTTCTCTCCTTTATTTTCTTTTCTTTATTTTCCTTTTGTTTTTCTCTTCTTTCCTTTATGTTTGGCACCTGTGTTCTCTGATAGTGCAGCTGATTCCGAAAGAGGGGTATGAAAAAATAAGTAAGGCTCGAAGGGGGATAACAAGGGATAAGAGTGTTTGGATAGCAAGAAAAAATGCCTTCATCATTTCAATCTTTAAAATATGCCAAATACAGACAGACACATTCAGAAAAATAAAGAAATCATACATAATATCTTATGACCGCGTCAGAATTAATGGCCATTTCTACACATTTTCCTTCCACATCGGTCAAATACAATGCTCCATTAGACAACACTCTGGTTACTACAAATGGTCCCTGCCTGTTTGGGGCAAATTTTCTTTTTGCCTCAGCCCAATGAGGTAAGATCCGCCTCAGTACTAATTGCCCGACTTCGAATTTCCTTGGACGTACCTTCTTGTTGTATGCTCTCGCCATTCTTCGTTGGTAAAGTTGGCCATGACACACTGATGCCAATCTTTTCTCGTCGATCAAACTCAACTGCTCCAGACGGCTTTTCGCCCATTCATCATCATCGATCTCAGCCTCTGCAATGATTCGCAGAGATGGGATTTCTACTTCTGCGGGTATTACTGCCTCGGTACCGTATACCAATGAGTAAGAGTCGCCCCTACTGAAGTACGCACGGTGGTGCGATATCCTAACAATGCAAAAGGCAATTTCTCGTGCCATTGTCTGGATCCTTCAACCATCTTCCAGAGTATTTTCTTTATATTCTTATTGGCCGCTTCAACCGCACCATTTGCCTTGGGATGTTACGGAGTAGAATGTCTGTGAGTAATCTTAAACTGCTCGCATGTCTCTTTCATCAGATGAATATTAAGATTAGCCCCATTATCTGTGATGATTACCTTTGGGATCCCAAACCGACAGATGATATTTGCATGCACAAAGTCAACTACAGCCTTCTTGGTCACAGACTTGAATGTCTTAGCTTCCACCCATTTGGTAAAATAATCTATAGCTACCAAGATAAACCTGTGCCCATTTGATGCTGCTGGATCAATTGGCCCAATAACATCCATGCCCTACGCAACAAAAGGCCATGGTGCGGACATCATATGTAATTCTGATGGTGGAGAATGAATCAAATCTCCATGTACTTGGCATTGATGACACTTACGCACAAAACTGATACAATCTCGCTCCATCGTGAGCCAATAATAACCTGCTCGGAGAATCTTCTTTGCTAGAACATATCCGCTCATATGCGGTCCACAAACTCCGGAATACACCTCTGTCATGATAGTTGTGGCCTGCCGTGCATCTATACATCTCAACAAATCGAGATCTGGCGTTCTTTTGTACAGTACTCCTCCACTAAGGAAAAACCCACTTGCCAACCGTCGAATTGTTCTTTTCTGATCACCGGTGGCCTGCGTTGGATATATTACTGCTCTGATGTACTCTTTGATATCATGGAACCACGACTCTCCATCGATTTCCTCTTCTATCACATTACAGTAAGCATGCTGATCACGGACCTGAATCTGCAACGGATCAACATAGGCCTTATCTGGATGGTGCAACATCGACGCCAAAGTAGCCAAAGCGTCAGCAACCTCATTATGAATCCTTTGAATATTCCTGAATTCTATGGCCTGAAAACGCTGGCAAAGCTCATGCAGACACTGCCGATATGGTATAAACTTCAAGTCCCGTGTTTCCCACTCCCCTTGAATCTGGTGTACTAGTAGGTCCGAGTCGCCCATGACCAAGACTTCCCGTACACCCATATCCACAGCTAATCTCAATCCCAATATACACGCCTCATATTCTGCCATGTTATTTGTACAGTAGAAACGAAGCCGAGCTGTAACGGGGTAATGCTGTCCTGTTTCCGAAATAAGTACTGCTCCTATTCCCATGCCATTCATATTTGCAGCCCCATCAAAGAAAAGTTTCCATCCCGACTTCTCAGCTTGTTCCAATTCATCAATGTGCATTACCTCTTCATCAGGGAAATAAGTTTTCAAAGGATCATAATCTTCATCAACGGGGTTCTCTGCCAAGTGATCGGCTAATGCCTGTGCTTTCATGGCAGTCCGTGTCACATAGACAATGTCGAACTCTGTAACTAAGATCTGCCATTTTGCAAGCCTTCCTGTGGGCATGGGTTTTTGAAAAATATACTTCAACGGGTCCAGGTGAGATATAAGGTAAGTGGTGTAGGATGACAAGTAATGTTTCAATTTCTATGCTACCCAAGTTAGGGCACAACATGTCCTTTCCAGATGAGTATACTTGACCTTGTAAGATGTGAACTTCTTACTGATATAGTAGATAGCCTGCTCCTTTCTGCCCGTAATATCATGCTGCCCCAGTACATAGCTGAATGAACTGTCCACAACTGTCAGATATAAAATCAAAGGTCTCCCTAGTTCTGGCGGAACCAACATAGGTGGGTTTGACAAATAACCCTTTATCTTGTCAAAAGCCTCCTGACATTCATCAGTCCATTTGACCGCGACATCTTTCTTCAACAACTTGAAAATTGGTTCACAAGTTGCCGTGATTTGAGCAATGAACCTGCTGATATAGTTCAATCATCCCAACAAACTCATCACCTCGGTTTTGTTTCTTGGAGGTGGAAACTCCTGAATAGCTTTGATCTTTGACGGGTCAAATTCAATAACCTGCCGGCTGACTATAAATCCCAACAACTTCCCAGATGGCACCCCGAAAGCACATTTTGCAGGATTGAGCTTAAGATTGTACCTGCGAAGCCTTTGAAAGAATTTTCTCAAATCTCTGACATGGTCAGATTGCTGTCTAGACTTCACGATCACATAATCCACGTATACCTCGATTTCCTTATGTATCATATCATGGAAGATAGTTGTCATGGCACTCATATAAGTTGCCCCAGCGTTTTTCAAACTAAAGGGCATGACTCGATAACAATATGTTCCCCACGGTGTGATGAATGCTGTCTTTTCTGCATCTTCTTTGTCCATTAGAATCTGATGATAACCCGGATAACAATCCACAAAAGAGCCAATATCATGTTTGGCACAATTGTCGATCAGTATATGGATGTTGGGCAATGAGAAATTATCTTTTGGACTTGCCTTGTTAAGGTCTCGATAATCGACGCACACCCTGGTCTTGCCATCTTTCTTTGGCACATGCACAACATTAGCTAACTAGGTGGGGGTACCGTGTCACCTAAATGACTTTTGCCTGAAACTGCTTGGTAATATCTTCTTTGATCTTCACACTTATGTCCGTTTTGAACTTTCTCAACTTCTGCTTGACAGGGAGGAGTGCTGGATCAGTGGGCAACTTATGAACCACCAAATCGGTGCTTAGACCCGGCATATCATCATATGACCATGCAAAAATATCTTTGTACTCATGCAACACTTTAATTATATCCTCCTTGAGTTGTGGCTTCAAGTGAACACTTATTTTAGTCTCCCGTACATTGTCTTGGTCCCCTAGATTAACCGCTTCTGTGCCATTTAGGTTAGGTTTGGGTTTTTCTTCAAAATGACTTAATTCTTTAATAATTTCCTCATAAGCTTCATCATTGTTACAATCCACCGCATCATCACACCCGATCTCTTGTATTATTACTTTTGAACTAGATTGGCTTTTAAAACTGGGCCGAAGATTTCTCATGCATGTCATGTCATTGGTATCAGCATAAAAAGAACTGTACAAAGAAAGAAAAGAAAAGAAAATGGAAAGAGAATTAGGGACGAAGAAAATTGCATTTCATTAAACATAAAGACAACAAGGTTTTAACTCATCCAAACGGACGGAACATAGCAACTGGATTACAAACCCTGGAATAATCCAGGTGACAAAAAGGAAAACAAAACCCACTACCACGACTCCCTCCGAACTGGAAGAGGAGTAGCTTCCCAATTGTTGATGTTAGCACGTGGTCCGATGTACTGTATGTCTGCTCTGCTTGACCCTTCCCCGACCTCAACCATGTTTACTTCAGCAAAGACTTTCTCAAACACCTTATCCAAATTCCCCTCCGCTTCAATTAACGAACCTGATATCTTTGCCAATGACTGTTTCTTAATACCCGGCCTGACGAAGGACCTGGACAATCGAGGAATTGGTTTAGGGAGCACCCAAGCTTTCTTCTTCAACTTACGGGCCTTTCTGACATCTGCCGCTGTTGGTCTGAACCCTAACCCGAAGGTGTCCAGATTTTTAGGCAAAGACACAGGTTGAGTAATGCCCTGCAGTTCAACCCCCAAACCCTTCCCAGGCACGAACCCGTTATTCAGTATTTCTGACACTACCATGACGGTCGCAACTGACACCCTGGGATATGGCACGGTTTTACCCTCAGGCACCCTGCTCACCGGAACCGTGTCGAGGATCTGATACACACATGGACCCTTATCATCTTCGGTCTCTATAAAGGGTACAATGGCATCATTCATGGCGCATGTGGGATCTTCCCCATGTAACACAATTTCTTGTCTATCCCACTCAAATTTGATCATTTGGTGCAGTGTGGAGGGCACGGCTTTTGCTTCATGAATCCATGGTCGACCCAGCAACAGATTATAGGATACTGCATCATCCAGCACCTGAAATTCCATCATGAATTCGACTGGGCCAATAGTCAATTCGAGTACAATATCCCCTACCGTGTTTGTTCCTCCTCCGTCGAACCCTCGAACACAAATGCTATTTTTGCGAATTCTATCCTCATCAATCTTTAGCTTGTTCAATGTGGATAACGTGCAAATATTAGCGCTCGACCCGTTATCAATTAGTGCCCGAGTAACCATTGAACCTTCACATTTGACCGTCAAATACAGAGCCTTGTTGTGTTCTGTGCCTTCCATAGGCAATTCATCATAAGAAAATGCTACCCTGTTCACTTCAAAGATCTTATTAGTAATTGTCTCTAAATGGTTCACTGAAATTTTGTCAGGCACATGAGCCTCATTCAATATCTTCATTAACGCTTGGCAGTGCTCCTCAGAGTGAATTAATAACGACAACAACGAGATTTGGGCCAGTGTTTTTCTCAATTGTTCAACAATGGAATAATCTTGTACTTTCATCCTTTTCAGAAACTCTTCTGCCTTTTCTTCCGTTATAGCTTTTTTAACTGGCACTGTATTGTCTTTTGCGCCCTTAGCCTTTCTCAACTCCTTGGGAGCGAAACAACGTCCCGACCGGGTTAGTCCTTGTGCTTCACAACTTTCTTCCCCGATTTCCTTTCCTTTGTATGTCACCACTACCTTGTCATATTTCCACGGTACAGCTTTTCTATCAACCATGGGTAGCTGGACTACCGGTTCTACATAAGCTCCTTTCACGACCACCACGGGCGCTGATACTGACCCTGGTACCACTAACTTGACTGGCTCCTGCTTTTTCTCAGACACAAACGGTCCCTTCCCTATTACTAACACTGGCTTGTCTTTTATTGTTTTTAACTGAACCCTTGGCCTTGCACTCACTGTCTTTTCTTTGGTTTCCGTAGAACGAATCACCATAACCACCTGCGAAAGTTTCTTAGGCTCTGCCCCCTTATGTATCAGTTCAATCATGTTGGCCTCATAATGCGCTGGTAACGGATTTTGATTGATGTTTGGGGCCTCTGGAGCCTGTACCTCAATACGGCGATTATCAATGAGCTCTTAGATTGCGTTTTTCAATTTCCAACACTTTTTAGTATTGTGCCCCGGCATCCCTGAGCAATACTCGCAACTAACAGAGTGGTCCAGGTTTCTGGGAAGAGGATTTGGTGCTTTGGATTCAACTGGGGTTAACATCCCCAACTGTTTCAATCTGTGGAAGAGAGAAGTGTAAGATTCTCCCAGCGGAGTAAATGTTTTTCTGTTTGGGGCCTTCTCATTTCTTAAAGCTTGGTTTGTGCGCAAGTTGGTTCCTGGTCTGTTAGCCCTGGGAGGTGGATAGGTGTTTTGTGGGGGTGAATATGTGTTTTGGGGGTTCGGAGCACGCCATTGCGAGTGCACTAGGGGCTGAGTGTAGGTCTGGGCATGGTGAATAGAAAAGTGTGGTTCTGGTGGTGGATAATAGTGTTGCGGTGGGCCATATGGGGTATATTGATAGTTTGGGTGGTGGGGTCTGGGTTGGTTGTAGCAAAGTGAAGGGTTATTGTGCTTGGACCAAACATTAGCTTCAACTGCAGCAACTTCTTCTTTCTTCTTCTTCCCCAACACACCACCAGTGCCGCTTTGGATGGCCTGGGTGGTTGCTTTCAACGCCGAGTAGCTCAAGATTTTGTTAGATTTCAACCCTTCTTCAATCATGGCTCCCATCTTGACCACTTCATTAAACGACTTCCCGACAGATGTCACTAGATGACCAAAATAGGTAGGTTCCAATGTTTGCAAGAAGTAATCTACCATCTCACTCTCCCGCATGGGAGGATCAACCCTTGCAGCTTGTTCCCTCCAGCGGAAACCAAACTCTCTAAAACTTTCCCCAGGCTTCTTTTCTAGTTTCAACAATGACAGACGATCAGGGACTATTTCGAGGTTATATTGAAAATGGCCGATGAATGCCTGGGCCAAATCATCCCATGTATACCATCGGCCGGGGTCTTGCCTCGTGTACCATTCTAGCGCTGACCCGCTCAGGCTTTGCCCGAAATATGCTATCAACAACTCATCTTTTCCCCCAGCCCCTCTCATTTTGCTACAAAAACCACGCAGATGGGCTACTGGGTCACCGTGCCCCTCATATAAGTCAAACTTCGGCATTTTAAACCCCGCAGGCAACTGTACATCAGGAAAAGGGCACAAATCTTTGTATGCGACACTAACTTGGTTTCCTAAACCATGCATGTTCCTGAAGGATTGCTCCAGGCTTTTGACTTTACGAATCACCTCCTCTTGTTCTGCATTCTTAACCGGTTTCTCAACTTCTCCCGGGATTTCAAAATGGGGAGAGGAGGTATATGGCTCAGGCGCTTTGAAAGTGGGTTCGGGAGGGTAATATTGGGTGTCGTGAGCTTGGAATAGCGGCTCACTGGATGATCTATGTAGTGGAGCTGGGGGAGGTGCCACAAAGACGGGAACCATGGGTGGTGGAGGGTTTTGTTTGGAGGGTGGAGCTGGGGGAGCGTATGACGTGGTACCATAACCCTGGGCCTGATAAGGGAAAGCTGAAGATGCGTGGGGAGTGGTAGGCTCCTGAGCTTGAGCCAGAGGTGGGATGTAAGATAGGTTGGCAGGATATAGTGGTGCTGGGTGTCCCTGCGACGATGCCCGATGCATTTCAGCCATTTGTGCTTTTAATCTCCTCATCTTTTCTTTCATAGCACCCACATCTGTTACCTCAACCTCATTCGAAGGGTCTACGATGCTGATTTCCGAATCCTGCACTATCATTTTTACTTGATCTTTCAACCAGGTGTTGTATGGATGAGTTGCTAGAATTGCCAATCAACTAACCACCTGCTTGGACTCACACATTTAGACAACCACTTTGTTAGCGATTAGGTCTTAACAGATTTAATAACCACACGTTGGCATGAATGCACTTATACAGTTAATCCTTTCTATTATGTGTTTGCTCGATTGCATGCGTCATCCCGGTTATTTCATTCCTTGTTTCGTTTTTCTCCTCCTCGCCTTATCTTTCTCTTGTGCTTTTTCTTTTCTCTCTCTTGTTTTTCCGCTCTTTTTCCTTCTCATTTCGTTTTTCCCCTGTTTCTTTCTTTCTCTCTTTTTCGGTTTTCCTTCTATCTGTTTGTTTTTCTTTTTGGTTATGGTCGAATCATATGGAGATTGCCTACGTATCGTGACCCCGCACGAATCAGACCAAGCGTAGTTAGTGGAAATAAATGTAAAAACACGGGTGGAAATAAAATTCTCAATTTCATTAATAAACAGACTCTTACAAACTCGACATTTTTTGTTTTGGAAAGAAACTAACAAACGCAATCTGACATCAAACAAAAAAACTCTAAACCTGCAAACATACTCAATCCGGACGTACAAAAGACTGACTCGACATGGTAGACACTCAAAGACACGGACTATGCATATTCTAGTGCTTCAAACTTAGGTATCCGCGGGGCGTCGTTCGGCCTCGCCGCGGGTCTAGGATCCAAATCCCTTTCAAGCTGCTCTAACTCATTCATGGTTCGCTTCACATAGATCATCACTGCTGAGATAAAAGTAGTACGGGTCATGTCTTCACAAACCCGGCATCTCCTGACAATAGCATGAGCAATGGCTCTAATCCTGTCTTTTGTTTGCTTCTTTTCTATGAGCAAGCGTCTTATCTGATCGCTGCACGTCTTTAAAGCTCGGGAGTCTTGCAAGTGCTGGTCTTGCAGCTGTTGCACTTCTGCCTCCATTTGGGCTAACAAGTTGTAACAATGTCCGCTCTCAGTTTCGAAGTCTCTAGCCTGCCTAACCGCTCTACCTTCAAGGGCAACTACTTTTCTCTTTAAATTGGCAACAATTTTCTCATGGTCCCTCTTCAACTGATTCAAGTATTGGCGACGCTCTTCGGTTCTTGTCGCCCATTGTGCTTTGAGTTCTGCCATGACATTTTCAGCTTTTCCTAGCTCATCCCGCCATTCTCTGACTTCGCTTTCCAATCTTTTTACCAATTGTTCATCGGATCGGCTCCTCGGTTGCTTATCGATGGTTATCTTCAACTGTCGGACTTGGGCCTTAAGAGCGTCATTTTCTCTGGCTAGTCTATTCTTTTCACCTTGATCCTCGGCAACCTGTACACTGTTCTCGAATTTCAGACTCTCGACTTGTTGCTTTAATTTACCAATCTCAACTCGATAGCTTTCTTCCTTTGCTAACCAATCCCACTGCTCTTGGGACGACTTGGCGAAATCTTCGAGATGAGGTCTTTTAGCCGGTCTCCCATATGCCATGTCACCTCTGAACCATTCATGATACCCTGGAGCAATTTCCCCTTTGACCCTATCAGACACACAAGTGTTTGCCATCAGATATTGACACTCACTCCAAATTTGATGAACCTCTTCCTCGGGGAATCGACCGTCAGGACTAATTTCGACGACTTGGGTACTCAAATCTTCATCTCTCGGTATTACTTGATATCTACCGAGTTGCCTCAGAACCCTATATGGTGCATAAGGTTGTATGCTTTTGAGTCCCATTAACAAAAAATGCGGTCGGGCTGCTGGCATATATATGACTTCCTCGACAGACAACCATCCAAGCACCCACTATATCTGGTTAGCCCTGAAGTTCCGAAATAATAATGCCCAAGTCGTGACTCCTTCAGGTAGATTAGCCCCTTTGATTCTCATAAAAAATTCCCCTATACATGTTTTCTCAGCTGAACCATAACTCAATATCTGATAGCGCGGGCATAAATGCTCAATCATCCACATCTGTAATTAAGTTACATCCCTAAAAAAATTTGCCCCAGCTTTGCACGCAGTGAGAGCTCTGAAGATATCAGCCACAATCATAGGTGCTAAAGTGCTTTTCCCCATGGTTTGCAAGGTAATGACGATGCCTGCTACTTTCAAATCAATATTACCATCTTTCCTTGGGAATATTACGAGACCCAAAAAAGCTATCATAAACGCCACTCGTCTGTGGTCCTCCCATTTTTGTCGGATATTTCTGCTGTACAGCTTATAGTCTGGATTATTGAACCCACCCACATGGCCATATCTATCATACATGAAGCGGAAACTGCAGAAACCCTTTGCAAAATCCGGATGATGAATTGTTCGGGGTATTTTCAAGGAATCCAGGAATCGGTGTATGGTAATGGCCCTAGGAGAAATCAAGTATTTGAACCTCAATGGAGCTTGGTCACTTCCAATGTACCCCGCTATTTCTTCCAATGTTGGTGTGAGTTCGAAGTCTGAAAAATGAAACACATTATGTGCCGCATCCCAATGGGCGACCAATGCCCTGATGATATCCCCCCGAGGCTGAACGTTTAATAAATCCGGAAGGTCTTTCAAATATTTTCTCACTTCGTCTTGCCCTTCGTCACCTAGATCATTCCACCACAATTGCAGCACAAAAGGGATTTTGGTCATTATTGAAAAAGGCTCATTTATCATCGTGCTCATCCTGCACATTTATTAAAGCGTTTAAGCAAAAACGAAAACTTTTATTTAACTAAAAAAAAAAACTATCTAGATTATCGACTCAAAATTACCCCTATATTTCACATGAAGAACTCAATTCTCAATTCTAAAATTTTTCTTTTTTCTTTTTTTTTTAGATAAAAGACCCGATATTGCGACACAGCCTTTAAATGCCTCGAGGGCGAAAATTTTAAGGCGGTGAGGGTCAAAAATCAAAATACGACCAAAGGTGGCTGTTTATGCAAAGTCAGCCTTCCGGCGTCCCGTTTGGGAACATTTGGCTATTTTTGACCAAAACGACACCACCTGGTTTATTTGTGACAAAAATTAAAATTGATATTTTTTTGGTTATTTTTGCAAAGGGGAGGTTGGACCCGATGAGGGTTGCCTACGTATCTCACACCCTGTGAGAATCAAACCATGCGTAGTTCGGGCAAATTAACCGAACTATTTTAAAACATGACTCTTTTTGATTTTTATTGCAAGATAAACTAGTTTCTTTTCTATTTTTTGAAAACAAGACAAAATAACGATGTTCATTTTTAACGAACAATAAAACAATCTATTTTTCCCAACTAAAATAAAAGACCTTTTTTTCTATTATTTTTTTTTAGTAAAACAAAATAAAACATTTTCTTTTTTTTTATTTTCTCAAAATTTCGGCAGAGTTTCGCCAGTAATTGGTCATTGATTTTTATTTCTAAAATAATCAATTAACTCCCTAACTGATATTTCTTTTTCTTTTCTTTTTTTTTTTTCCGATTTTCCAACATTCCGGAGATTCAGAAATCGGTCAACATGCAGGTTTGAAACCAATATATGTACAGAGCAAGTAGGATGCATCAGGATGGTCTTTTCATTTCAGGTTGCTAGTCCTAGACGGACCCAACCCTTGTGTTGAGTCCCCTAAGTCAAATGCAACATGATGCAAATAAGCGTTCCTACTAGAGATCTGGCATGAAGTCATGTTATTCTATCTTCAAAACCTGGGTCGATGTTCTAGACTGTGTACCCGAGCGGACAACTCGAGTCGAGGAGGGGGCAAGTTACCGGGAACCAAAAGGCCATCCGGCTTCGTAACTTGTCTGGCCTCTTTCTTATTTCAGGGTATGACACTAACAGAATAAGGAGTCCCAACCAGTAAGCACATCCCCGGAGGTAAAGAGAGAAGGGTGTCGGCACAATTTATATACAGTTCAAACAATATCAAAGCGGTAACATTTAGCACAATGCATAAAACATGTAGGAAAATCAGATATAATTAAATAAAACAATTTTTCTAAACTCGAATTCTGAACCCTGAACCAGAGATTCTGGGTTCGATCCCCAGCAGAGTCGCCAGAGCTGTCACACCTCCTTTTTCACTATACCCCGCAAGAGGAGCGTAAAGGAGTTTTTCCAATTAAAGGACAATCGGAACGGGATTTAGTTATTAATTATTCAGAGTCGCCACTTGGGAGATTAATGGTGTCCCAAGTCACCGATTGAATCCCGAACCGAGGAAGTTTATGACTCTGTTAAAAGTCCGCGAACCAGAAATCCGAGTAAGGAATTCTGTTAAACCGGGAGAAGGTGTTAGGCATTCCCGAGCTCCGTCGTTCTAGCACGGTCGCTTAACTGTTGCATTTAATTTTATCTGATTTTAATACATGCTAGCTCGTGTGCCTTTTATTTGTAAACCGCTTTTTATTATTATTATTATTAGCAAAATTGCGACGTTGTGAAAACGTGTTTCGAACCACGTCGCAATCAATGCACCCGTAGTTATCCACACATTTCGACTTCGCCGAGATTTGGATTTGAGTCGCATCAATGCGCACCCGAGTTTAAAGAAGTTTATTTAATTAAACTGTGCCTAAAGATACTAACGTAGTGTTACTTTAGTGAAAAGCCATGAAGTTCGCTAAACGGCCATCCAAATTCTAGTTATTTCGATAATTATTTACTAAGGGCCCCATATTTATTTATTTTACACGGTAAGGCCCGTCTCAATTTGATAAACCTCTTTTCTACCATTACTTATTTTATAGGAATTACGATGTCGCGAAAACGCATTTCGAACCACGTCACAATCAATGCACCCGCTGTTATCGACACATTTCGGCTTCATCGAGATTTGGATTTGGGTCGCATCAATGCGCACCCGAGTTTAAGAAGGTTTATTCAATTAAATCGAACCCAAAGATTATAATGTAATATGATTTTAAAGAGGACCATGGAATTTGCTAAATGGCCCTCCCAATTTCTAATCATTTTAGTAGCCACTGTTGACAGTCCGCGCATGTGACTTATTCCCGCAAGGCGAGTAGTAATTCCGAAATAGCTACAATTTTCTATTTATATGCATGCCTCTAAAAGACTAGTTAATTTGGATTGTAATGAAATAAAATAAGGACAAAATTTAAAAGAGAACTGGGCCTGTCCGTGGCCTCAGCGTGATCCAAGCGGCCCAATGAGGATAGGTTTATTTCTATTGTAGCAATGAATCCTTATACTGAAAATGTGAATTCTCAGAATTCCTAAATGATTTATCCTACACAATACCTATCACAATCTGCTGTTTTCAATGAATTAAGTCAATCATGCATGAGTTTGCTTCATGATTTCCAACTGATTTTTATACCAATTCATTAACCGTAATTAAGATCTTCCAAACGATTTCAGAACCTTAAAAACAAAAGTGAACCTTCTATTATACTATAATGATAATATACCAATGACTAAGCTAAATTTCATCAAATTTGCTCATGGGTTTTCATGTCATGCACACAAGTCTGATTACTTCTGATGACTAATGGAACTCAAATGAATTTCCAGATCAGCCCAGGCCCATGTTCAAAGCTTTTTCAAATGTCAAATTTAACAGGTCTAAACTATGCATCATTCAACATGTAATCTACCTTACTAAGCAAGTTTTAATTATACACATTCTTCCAATTACACAACAGGAAACTATACTACTACTATCATTAAAGATGCAGGCTACTTTCAGTTGAATAACAGGCCTTGGGACACCTCATTTCAACTTCAACGAACATACATCATTGAGATTCAGGGAAATGTACCTGGAACTGGAATGTGAAAATAGAGAAAAGGTGAGGATTAAGGTACTTGGAACAACAACAGCAACAAACCCAGCAATGTGATATCACAGAAACACAGACAGAGTACATCGAAAATCAGAAATGTGAGCCAAATTCCCACAGATCCGTCTAACATACCCCCTATCCCTTCAGTTGAAGTTCAAAGCTAGTAATGATACTCTGAAACTGTTTCAGATTTCCATATTTCTATGTTTTATTTTTGAATAACTTCAGAATTGAAATGCTTGTAAAGAAATAAATGCTCAAGTTAAGGCTTAGGGCTCAAGGCAGAAGAACTAAGAGCAGCACCTTTTCCAAGGCATCTATTGCCCTTTTATAGGCAATCCCCAAAGAGAATAAACTAAGTTCTGATTTTTCTAATTAGTCCCCCTCTATTTTCACTTTGGTCTTTATATTTTTATCTTGTTAAACAAGTAACTGCAGTGTACTTATTAAGATTTACACTTGAAACCCATTCTAGAAGGTCCTAAAGCATTCCTCTACTCATGCAATACCCATACTACCCCTTTCTATACATTGATATTACTATTCCTATCAGAACTACCCTTTTCCATACCCAGATTACCCCTGAAAGCCCTTCAGAATCACTGACCCTACCCTTATCCTTAATGACTAAACCCAATACCCTAACCCAGTCTGAAAATAACTAAAATCAAATAGCTAACAATCAGAAACCAGCTAAGATTAATCAACTAACAAACAGAAACCAACTAACCAGACTGACTGCCCCAATTACATTCAATTAACCAACTCTATCAAACTAAAAATGAAATTAAACTGAACTGAAGCCACCACGATTAACATTAAAAGAACTTAAACTAATTCCTAAACCAAAACTTATACTTATTCAACCAATTAACAAACTCAGAGTCAACAGTAATTAACAGAATCTAACTATCATAATTGAACCATAAAATTAACAGAACGATAATGAAACAACGATTGCAAATAAAATTTTAATCATGCGAGCTAAAGAAGCAGTAAAAAAAAAGAAAAGAAAAACTCACAAATGCAGAAAGGGGGTCCGACCAGTCATAACATCTGAATCCTTTCAGATTTTTGACGCGTAACACCCCTAACCATGTGTTCTTACACAAGAACACATGGTTAAGGGTACTACGGTTCGAAATCAAAAGGATTTGTTTTTAGGGTTTGGTCCGCAATTCTTAGATCTAAGATTTGGGTCGTTTCAGGGTGATTTGAAAGAGAACAACCACAGATTGGTGCTATGGAAGGGCTGGGGGTTGTAGGGTGTGAATTTGGGCCGAGTTGGACAAACTATGAACTGGCCGGAAAACTTCAAATCAAGATTCGAAGAGTTCCGGCCTTATTCGAGGCAAACCATCGGGTGTAGTAGCAAGAGGAGGGTGAGGGGAACCCATGGTGTTAATTTTAGGGTGAACGGCGTAGTTCACATTCACCGCAGGCAAGGACTTTTAGGGCGGCGCGGATTAGGGTTAGGGGAGAAGGGGTAGGGTGAAGAAGACGATGGAAATGGGGGGTGGGGGGACGGTTTGGACACTTATATATTGGGAACCTCGTTAGTTCCGTACTGTTGGATTGATAAGATCCAACGGTCCTGATCCTGAGGCCCTGAAATGACGCCGTTTCATTTTAAAGGAGGCGGACCGGGTAGGGATTGGGGTTGGGCTGAAACGGGGTGATTTTTGATGCATTTGGGCCAAAGGAGTATATGCAGAAATGGCCCAAATTTAAATCCCAAACAAACCATTTTTCATTGTATTTTCAATTTTCTTTTTGCAATCTTGTATATATTTTGTATTTATTTTCTGATTTTTTACAAAGTAAACTAACAATTAAGCTACAACCAATTAATGCCTAAAATTAACTTGATAACCATTTGCGACTGTCTCACAATTAACATAATAAAACGTTAAAGTGAACTATTTTTGTCGTCTTCTTCATATCCTATTCTAAAACAAATTGACCCCTAATTAATACTAAAGTATAAAATTAAATCCTGAATGTAAAATAAATGCGTATTTTTGTATTTTATAAAAATTAACACGCACAAAATAAAAATGCAACAATTATCGGAAGATGACACCAAAACGCACAAAAATGGTAAAAATAAAGAAAAATTATTTTGTTTGGGATTTTGGGAATTATTCATATATAGGGCAAAAATCACGTGCTCACAATTGATATTATTAAGTTAATTGTGACTACATACAAGTGGTTCGGAGGTGGAATCTAGAGGAAAAGCGGTGATTTAGGCTTGATTTTGGCCGTGGAATTGAGGTAAGTGTTGTGACTAACCTTAGCTTGAGGGATTAGGTATTGTTGCCTAATTTGATATATGTTTGATTGTTGACTACGACATATAGGTGAGGTGACGAGTATCTATACATTGTTGTTGGGTCATAGCATGCGAGTGAGTCTTATACTTGTGACCATTGTATTTTTTATTCGTATAGTTCATACTCGGACTGGTTATTCTTCATGTTAAATAAACCTTATCATGTTCTTCCTGAAATTGAAATTAGTTGAGTATTGACTCAAGTTGAGATCTATTTTGTGAAGCTAAATGTTGAACTGAGGTTGTTATTGATATTTCCCTTGCAATTTTGATATTGTTCTGTTGTTTGGGTGAGGAAGAGTATAAAGCACGAAGGGTGATGTCGTACAATATATTGTGAGTGAGTGATAATGCACGAAGGGTAATGTCGTGCCATATTCTGTGAGTGAAAATTCAATAAGGGTGATATCGTGCCATGCTATGAGAGAGTTAATTCACTAAGGGTGATGCCATACCAAGCTACGAGAGAGTTAATGCACGAAGGGTGATGCCGTGCCATATTATGAGAGAGTTAATGCACGAAGGGTGATGCCGTGCCATTTCTACTATTTTCTTATGGTGGTAATGAGAGTAAAAGCATGAAAGGTGATGCCGTGTAGTTGTTGATATGTTATTACTTTCGTTGGTGCAAAGCCTGTTATTTACCGTACTATTTTTAGGATTTGATATTACCCTCAGCATGTTCTCCCCCTTCCCGTTATTATATGATGAATTTTCGTTGTTGTTATTTTCTCGTATATGATTTAACTGCACAGGTTCATGTTATTGTTGTGTCCTAGCCTTGTCACTACTTCGCCAAGTTTAGGCTCGGCACTTACCAGTACATGGTGCCGGTTGTACTGATACTGCACTCTACACTTTTTGTACAAATCTTGATATTGGACTGCACTGATCAGAGTAGGATTGCTTCCTTCAGTCTATCAGGAGACCCAAGGTAGATCTGCCGGCATTCGCAGACCCTGGAGTCCCCTTCCATCTATCTTAGTTTCCCTGTTTTCTTTCACCCCGAGAACAGATGTATTTTCTTATGACCAGTATTTGTAGAAACTCTTACACATTTGTGGATTGTGACACCAGATTTTGGATAGTCATGTATTGGTGCTTAGACTATTATAAACTTCCGCATTTTATTTAAATCGTTAAGTTTTCAATTATTGTCATTTAGTGAATTTCTTAAAGAAGTAGCATATTTAATTTTATATGTTGGCTTGCTTAGCAATCATTTGGTTAGGCGTCTTCATGATTCCGACGGGGGAAAATCTAAATCGTGACATGGAATCGTAATCCGACCCCGATATAAAAAAAGTCCAGTCCCGGTCAAACATCCCAAAAATTTAACTTTCGCCATTTTAAGTTTAATTCAACTACTTACCTCCAAATTACAATATGAATATGCTCCCAAGTACAAAATCACCTAATGGAGCTAAAGGAACTGACGAAACTACATTCCGAGGTCAAATGCTGTAAAGTCAAACTTGGTCAACCCTTCCAACTTAGAGCTTAAATCTTAAAGTTCATTCTTCGAAATCGATTTCGGAAACTAGCATCGATGATGCACACAAGTTATACTATATCATGCGAAGATACTCGTGCCCTCAAACTAACGAGAGAAGTGCAGATACTCAAAAGGACTAGTCGAGTCATTACAATTTTGCTACTATTTCATTATCTTAGAAATTCCAAATTGTGCTGGTAGACATACTTATTTCATCATATTTTTCAAATATGGTAAATTTTGTTATCAAAGTGAGATTCCTAATCCTATTTGAAAACTAACTCAATCAACTTTCTAGGTTACGACAAGAATTACGACGTAGTCCAAAACAAGTTAAGGTCGATTATATGAATTATCACTTCTTCATTTAAGTTTTACTTAGGTCATCAACATATCAAATAAAATAAAAGCAAAAAATAAGTTAAAAATATAGAAAGAATAGTAATAAAAAAATACTAATATTACAAGACATTGTAAATATATAAAAGCATGATACATATATATATTTTTCCGTTAAAATGAGCAGGCATCATAATTACGCATTTAAGATGACACATGCTCGGTTATTTAACTGTTTACCGTGAAAATGATAACAATATTAAATTTTTAAATAGGATTCTAAAAATACGTGATCTATTCTCGGGCTAGTTGTTAAAGCAGTTAATGCTAAGAATGCTAAGTTTAACGATAAAATGCAAGGTAAAAAGAGGTAGTAGTCAAACCGAAGGGGCCTGTTGCCCGGATGCAAAGCCGGTCGATGGGGACCTCAGGGTCAAGGTTCGAGTCGAGCTCGAACTACCGAGGGTAGTCGAGAACGGGATAACAGGCAGAGATATGATCAAGCAAGGCTCTATGTTACCAATATTGGGCAATATAGTGAAGAACAAATAAGAGAATGATAAATGCTAAAGCGGCCTCGGGCCAATGAGAACGAACAAATCAGAAGAAGAGAGAGGTATTATTGCACTTATGGAGAAAATGAAGCAACAACCGTCCCTTACAAGGTAGTGTGAGTCCCCTTTATATAGGAGGGGAACTCATCTACAAGTTCGTCTACAAGTTCGTGAGTCCACTTTGGCATAGGGTTCTTCATTTCTTCAGGCGCAAAAAGTGTTGGTGCACGCCCTTGCTTTGATATGTTAGTTTTACCATAGTCATGGAAACCACCTTGGGGACAGCCCGGCAGGGAGCGGGGAGTGCTGCTCTCGGTGCTCAGGAGCCGCGGGAGTTCGCTCTGAAGACGGTTTCTTTTATAAGAGGGGAATATCGGGAGATGATGAGAAAATACTGTGGATGGAGCGAGGGGATAGCGCTGTAGGTGCTTCCCCCGGATGAGAGTATTACGTACTCTACCGATGGATTCTTGAGCGTATATCTATACCCTTTCGTGTTTGGTCCCCTTGATAGGGTTGTGCTTGATTTTTTCATAAAGTTTCGGGTTACTTTGGCGTAGATACATCCATCATTTTGGCAGGTGGTGTTGATAATGAGTTTCTTTGCGGAGAAGGCTGGGCTTGAATTCATGCTTAACCATCTCGTCAGGCTACACCGACCCTTTCATCACCAGGGTTTGCTAACCCTGAGGTACCGTTCGTCCACACCTTTTGTAGTTGACGATGAAGAGGACGGGGGTCAAGAGTGGGACGGTTGGTTTATCCGGGTCCGGACGGTCGATATTGTCCCCGTGGAGCTTTTGCAATTTCCCAAAGGGTGGAATTATACATGTAAGAGGAGTGTCTGGTGCTTTTTCAAATTTTGCCTATAGCGAAAATCAGTTGAGTAATAACGTTCTGCCTTGTTGTAGCAACTTCATGGAATCTGGGCGAAGTCCTTGACCTGCCCGGCTGGGTTCGGAGGTGGGTGACCTATTCGTCCTGCGATGAGCATCGGTGGCGAGCTGTGTTCCATGCCAGATAGGGAGCGAAATACCAAGGTACGTGTGCACGCTGCCTTCGCTTTGGCCTTCGTATATTAGAGGTAACGTTTCCCCCCTTTCATTTGTATTGGATTCACCTCTTGCAGATATCAGGCGGTTCCTTGGGATGAGGCAAGGCTTTCCCGAAGAGGGGAAGGAGTCGTCATCCTCCAAGCTGAGGAACGATGGCAATAAGAGGGATCGGTATCCGCTGTGTGATGGAACTTTTAGTGGTGCTGATCAGGCCTGTGTTTCCGAAGAGAGGGCATCATCCGAGTCTGCTGCTCCCGGAGTTCCTGATTTTCGGTCGGCAGTTCCTCTGAGTGAACATACTATTCCTGAGGTCTGTTCTTCTGGGGCCGAAGAGGCAGGATCAACAGGAGTGTGCTCTGACTTCGAAGAAGTCCATCGACTTCACTTCATGGTAAGTTTAGGCGCAGTCCCTCTGTATTCTGTGTCCTCCTTCCTTTATTGAACTTTCTTTGTGCAGGCATGTGACAAACTTATGTTTGAGGTAATCCGTCAAGGGGCCAGGCTTCAAAAATTTCTGGACTAGGGTAAGTCCCTTAAGCTCCTTAGTGAGGAGAAAGGGGTTGAGTTGCAGCATTGGCTATATGAGGCATACCTGAGCTTGAAATACGAGAGTTATTTGATAGAGCAGGTAACTTTCTACAACTCATGCTTTGCTCCCTTTAGACCATTGAGGTTAATCCTTTTTCTATTATATTAGCTGCAAAAAAGGACGGAGTCCTTGCAGTACCTCAAGGGCGACGTCGACCGCGTCAAAACTGCCTATGGTGAGCTAAGGGCTCAGGTGCAAGCTTAAGCTTTAGAGGAGGTAGGCGCCTCGGCCAAGGTCCTAGCCTTCGAAGCCCAACACCGTTTGGCTCATGATAATGCCACAGTTCAAGCGGATATGATCGGGAAACTTGAATCTGATCTCTCAAAGATGAGGGCTGGGATAATTGATGCCCGAGCTGAAGCAGCACTAAGCCGAACCAAGGCTGATTAGGAGATGGCGATTCATATGAAAGACATCGTGGATGCCCAAGCCGAGCTGAAGCGAGCCCTCGACTGGGAGAAGAAGATCAAAGAATATATTCATTGCAGATCCCGAAAAGAAGTGCTCGAAGAGATTGGTGCGAGGGGCTTCGTTCTCTCAGAGGAATTGGCTCGAGCAAGGGTGGATGAGCGTGACGCGTGATCACTTCTTGCTGATGAGGCGGAGAGCGAACCCAGCAAGCTGTAGCCCTTTGGAGCGGAGTGTAGATTCTGCTGTTTTGTCGCTTTGTTTCTGATATATGTAGAACATGTCTGTAGATGGAGAGTGCGCCTTTTGTATGTAATATCAGAGGAAACTTGAAGCATTATTTCTTCTGCATCCCTTTTCTGTTATGTTCTTGACCAGGAAGGCTGGTTTTGGTGTTTTGGCGGGATCTTCGTAGGTCCGAAAATGATCGAATAGGCCCGGGGGCTCATAAGTGCGATCCTTGTCGTGAGCAGGAGAAGGGGCCTCCTTCCTTTTGCCTGCTATTTTAGGCTTAGTCTCCGAGTCGAGCTTCGACTCGAGTCTTTCTGCCCTTAAATCATCTATGCCCGTGTGGGCAGGTAGTAATTTTTCCCATTTCTTGCCCTTGGGCATTTGTCGTTTAGGTTAATTTAGGTCCAGTCTCTGAGTCATGTTGCGATTCGAGCTTTAATTGACCCTCAAATTCTTTTCTGCCTACATGGGTGGACAACGATGGCCTTTTGTGCTTCGGGTCGAATTGACCTTAATGGTGGGTGGCTCGGAGGCTCACTCGGCTGGCGATAGTGGCATTTATTCCGTGCCCTTAGGCGTATTGTAGTTTAGCCATTTCGGGTTCAGTGTCCGAGTCGCATTGCCATTCGAGATTCAATTGTCCTTTAAGCCCTTTCTAGCCTACATGGGAGGATGGCGATGGCCCTTTGTGCTTTGGGTTGAAGAGACCTTACGGGCGCGTGGCCCAGAGATTTACTCGGCCGGCGACAATGACACTTATGTCGTGCCCTTAGGCATATTATAGTTTTCGGGTCCTGTCTCCGAGTCACGTTGTCATTCGAGCTGTAATCAACCCTTAAATTTCCTTGAGTTTCTTGCCGGCGACAGTGGCACTTATGTCGTGCCCTTAGGCATATTGCAGTTTCCGGGTCTAGTGTCTAAGTCGCGTTGCGGTTCGAGTTGTAATCGACCCTTAAATTTCCTTGATTTCCTGGCCGACGATAGTGGCACTTTATGCCATTTGGTCGTTGAGACCTTTTAGTATGTGGCCCGGATGCTTGCATTGTTAACTATTTTAGATCCGGTCTCTGGATCGAGTTACAATTCGAGCTCACTTTAATCCTCAAGTTGTCAAATTTTTTTAGCTGGTGACTATGGCTCTTACGCTGTTTGGTCGTAGAGACCTTTCAATATCAGGCCCGTAGGCTTGCTTAGCTGGCGACAATGGCTCTTACACTGTTTTTGCCCATGGGCTTTTTTGTAGGCTTTGTTTCCGCTCGTCAAGGTCTTTTTAAAGTATTTTTGCGTGACCCGTCATCGGTTCCAGAAGAACCACGATTTCAAGTCATTATCGGCAATGTTTCGAGCACCTCATAAGGTTCATAGCTCGTAGGTCGAGTAGATCGACGCTCTTGTAGTTTGGAGCCGAGATGGTCAGAACTTTTTTTTGCCGGTTGAGGGAAGCTTGTTTTAACCGGTTCTTTCTAAAGTATATTGTAGTAGTGACTTGCAATTTTTGTTTAGCGACGGTCGGGGTAGTGGCGCGTTAGTATGGTTGTATCAGCCTTTTTGACCGTAGTCATATGTGTTTGGCCATAGCCATTTTCGATTCCAAGTGATAGTTCAGGCGACTACACTAAGGGTATGCCCTTTTGGGATTCTTACAAATACGATATATAGCCTGAACTTTGGAATTTTCATGCTTGTTGAGGTTTACAGTTTGTCATGCCTCTTGAGGTCTTACCATTTTTGTAGAATAGATCTGGTTACGCTGAGTCTGTCCGCTAGGGGTCTTATAGTTTCGAGTTTTCCAGCGCACGGCGATTGGCGATGATTATCAGTCTCCGAGTCATCGAATTTGTTTAAGCATTAAAACCGCTTTTGTTGAGCTCAGAGTTGCCTTGTAGGGGCTTTATGAGCCCAGAGTTCCGACCCTATGGTCGTGCGAGTGTTGAATTGCTAACGCTAAGTCTCCTAGTATCTCGGGATATGTTTGGTAGAGAGGTCCCGATCGGGGATATACTTGAGATTTCCTTGCTTGTAGAATAAGATGTTGAAAGGATATCCTTTTATTGCTTGGTGTAGACATACATTGTTTCATCGTCATGAGCCCGACCTGCACGGGCGCGATTTCTCGGACCATTCGATTCGGTACATAGTTCCTGATTGGGGTTTAGTCTGCCGTTTCCTGGTCTTCCCGAGGGGACGGTGCCTTAGAAGCAGATCATCGCTCGTCATTGAACTGTAGAAGAAGGCCTGCGACCATATTGGGTCCTCCTCTGGGGGTACGTGGCTCTACTAATAGTCTTCCTAGCAAGGCCCTCTTTGGGGAGGAAGCCCGACTAAGGGGAAAGAGCGCGATTGACCTAGGGGTTTTCGAGTAGAGTTAGAACCTCCGAATATCCGGGCCAGTTGTCTGCATACATGTTAGTGAAATAATAACTAGGGAATAAAGCAGTTCATCTTCACCGTGGGAGCATAGGTGACGTTTTTAGATTTGGTACATTTCTACTCTTCTGAGGTGTGAGCCCCGATACAGCCATCCAATGTGTCTTATTAGGTTCGGCCGAAGATGTGGTTTTCTTACCCTTTGATCCTTCTGAGGGTGGGAGGATTGGTATTGGCGATGTGTCATACGGTGAAGAACTTCATCTCGGTGCGTATTGCTTTCTGTCAACTTATTTTAGTTCTGCCCTTTGCGAGGGGTTCCACCCGGGTTCGACGCTATCTCCGGGTGGTGTGCCGGCGATCGTCTGAATAAGATGTCTGTGATTTGTCCCTCCTCCGATGATACAGAGCTCGATGTCCTGGCCCGAGCTCATACGGGTCATATTAAGAGGATGGTCTTTGTGGCGATTCGCCATTGGGAATTCGCCAGGGATCCGCTATGCGGGAGTGATTTGGTCTGTTAGCCTGGACTGCCCTATTGACTTTGGTTCAACATCGTTGTTGTATATGATTTAACCACCTAAATTCACGAACACATGTTTTATTCGAAATAGATCAAATAAGGGAGAGGGTTACCAATGCGTCAGCGTGACGCCGAGGCGAGGATCGATGCTGTTTTCCCCGGATGTAAGGGTGTCCTCCGGAGTACTTCCCTGGACCCGTCTTTTCCTAACGACGAAAATTTTCACTTTCCATTTTATGAGTCCACAGAGGGTGTCGACACTCCTTCACTATCGTGGTAATAAGTCACAGCTTGTTCACTTAATCCTTCCCGGTTGCCTTCCTTCCTTGGGGCTGCACTCGAACCTGACCGCTCGATAGTACTCGGCGGCGATTTTCATTGAGTAACACAAGTGTCATCTTTCCGAGATGGGGATCATTTTTGACACCGTGGTCGCGTGCGCTCTGCGGTTCCCGCGTCAGGTTGTGGTTCTTTTGAAAGGGTCTTGGTCGAACAAGCTTGAATCGCTTGACGTCCCTGGTTTCACTTATGGTGATCATGATGTTTGGTATAGTAATGTTGAAATCATACTCTGCTGGGCGGGGCTCATCTATCGGCTGTGGCTCGTCAGATCTGGTTCCACTATAGGTTCCTCAAGGACGTGGCCCTCGAAATATTTCCATATTGTTGCGAGATAGGTTGCATCTTGTGGCGTTCCTCCCATTCGTTGTACATGGATGGTACCTCCATGTGTTTGGCATTACTTTCTTTGCTGGGAGCCTGCTTGGGTATACCGGGGTAGTAGAAGCTCCCGGATGGTTGTCCATGGCCTTAATTCGTGGCTGGTGCTGGGTATACGCCTACAACCAGATCTTGGTCGGGTATCTGGCTAAGCGTCATTTGAGAAGACCTGGAGTCATCGGGCATGCCTTGTTTCAACTTCGGGCGAAGACTTGTGTTTCCCAGTCATCCAAAATGGGGGATGATCTCACTCGTCCTATCGATGAATAAGGCGTGACTTCTTGTGGTGTTTCATTCTTTCTTCGTTCGGCCTCCAATGTATCGGGCTCTTCCGTTACCGCTTCGATGGCATCAGTGCATGCTTCTGCAGAGGAATTAGATAGTTCGGTAAGAGAGTATGTGAGGTCGGGCGCTAGGTTACGGTGCCACATCATGGTTTCTTTAGAGAGTCTTTCTCCAAACTTCTTCAACGAGACGTGCTTGAACTTATCTTCCTGAAGGTCACTGTCTTTATCCATGCATGTGTCAGCGGTGGTGCGCTCGTCGGGGTCCGAGTTCCTGTCGCGCCTAAGGAGTTTCACCATTTCGGATTTCCATGAAGCTAGTTCCGGGACCGCTTCCCCGGGGGACAACTGTTTCATGAACTCCACGAACCTGACGCGATCTTTTTGGGGAGGTGCTCGAGCATCTTCATTATGGCGGGGTCAGCCACTGACCCGTTATTGCTTGATCTTTCAGGCACTTGCACGGTGGGGGGAGCTGTATCTGGTGCCGCCGCACTCGGAGCCTTCAGATTGCTCTGTAGCTGGGCAATAGCCAACTGCCGTGCCTGCAATATTTCAAAAATATCTTGAAGGCTAACTTCTTGTGTTTCCCGAGCCGAGATTTGGTGGGCTTCCTATTGGAAGATATGCTGAATGCTCCAGTCTGTGTGAGAAATTTTGTCGGCTTGTTGTGCATCTTGTGAGTCCGCGTTAGCTAGAATTGGTCTGGGCGTGTTATCGGGATTCAGTGGTGGTGCTCCGACGACTGGGACAACCACACCATTTTCCCCGTGATTCTTGAGGTTGTCGTTCTCGAATCCGCTTGCAGAGCTGGACATTTTGACCTGAAATCAAAGGATCCTGGACAAGAAAAAGTGTGAAAGATAATGTGCATATGCGTAATGAAACTACCAAGAAAATAATCACTATTATTTTTAGCCCCACGGTGGGCGTCAAACTGCTTATTGTGAAAATGGTAACAACTATTAAATTTGTAAATGGGATTCTAAAAATATGTTATCTATTCCCGAGCTAGTTGTTAAAGTAGTTAATTCTAAGAATTCTAACTTTAACGATAAAATGCGAGGTAAAAAGAGGCAGTAGTCAAATTGAAGGGGCATGTTACACGGATGCAAAGTCGGTCGACGGGGACATTGGGGTCAAGTTTCGAGTCGAGCTCGAGCTACCGAGGGTAGTCGAGAATGGGTAACAGGCAGAGATATTATCAAGCAAGGCTCTATCTTACCAATATTGAGAAATATAGTGAAGAACAAATAAGAGAATGATAAATGCTAAAGCGGCCTCGGGCCAATGAGAATGAACAACTCAGAAGAAGAGAGAGAAAGAGAGAGAGAGAGAGAGAGAGAGAGAGGTATTATTGCACTTGTGGAGAAAATAAAGCAACAACCATTCCTTACAAGGTAGTGTGAGTCCCCTTTATATAGGAGGGGAAATCGGCTACAAGTTCGTGAAGATGGGATGGCTTGACGCGATGCCTCAGCATATGCTCTGTATAGGTCGGCCCTGTCAGGCCTAGCCATGTGCCTTGGGAGCTCCCCCTTCGTCCTGGCTTCGATCTCCGTTTTCTCTGAGTCGGGCCTCGACGAGCCCCATGGTCGGGAACCTGGTCATGGCCTCCCGTCCTCGGGGTCTCAAGTCCTCTGATTTTTCCACGTACATTAATGTTGCCAACCAGTATATTACATGCAATACACAATGTTACCAACCAAACTATCAAAAAAAAATCGACCAAATCCAAAGGAATTTTCTTTGGGGAACAAACAACCAAAAAAGAAGCTTCATCTTGCTAGTTGAGATTTGGTAACAAAAAATAATGCTCAAGGTGGATTAGAACTAAGAAAGGCTAGAACAAAGAACTTATCCCTTTTAGCTAGCCTAGCTTGGAGATTAGCCAATAATCCTACTAATTTATGGGTCATTACTATACTAAAAAAATATTCCCATAAACCTAGTGAAAAGAGCTCCTTCATTTGGAAAAGTATTATCAAAGGATGGAAAATTTGCCAACAAGGTATATCTTGGTCTATCCATAACTCATCCTCTCTCAATATCTGGGAGAACAAATGGATTCCCAAATCAAACAACCTTAGAACCTATGTGATAGGCCCTTTAACAAAAAAAGAAAATTCTCTCTTAAAATATGTGACGTTTGATCCAACAATAAATGGAACCTTAATGCTATATCTTTTGACATCCCACTAGATATATATATATATATATATATATATATATATATATATTCTCCACTTTCATCCCCATAGAGAGTAATAAGGACACCCTTATATGGGACATCAATGAAAATGGTACCTTTTGTCACGACCTAAACCGATGGGCCGCGACGGGCACTCGGTACCTTACTTAACCGAGTATTAACGTAATATAACTTTTTATGTCATACTATCATAAATAACTAAGCGGGAAAGGCTGTCATGAAATAGGTAGAATACAATAGGTAATGCCAACTTATACATACGACATATGGGTCTCTAAGACCAAAATAACCACTTGAACACTGAATATAGGCCAACAAGGCCAAACAATCTTTTATGTCTACAAGCCTCTAAGAATACATAGTTTTCATAAAGGTCGGGATAGAGTCCCGCCATACCAAACAACATCTAACTCATACTAACCAAACAAGCAACTTTGAAGCAAATGGAGCACACCAACATCTTCCGCTGAGCTGATAGCCTACTTGGAGCGCTCTCGACCTATATATTGGGACCTAGGGGCATGAAACGCAGTGTCCCCAGGAAAAACGTGACGTCCGTACGAATAATGTAATGAGTATGTGTAATGACCCAGACTGTCGTTTCATGAGTTACCGCTCATTTTCCCTCATTTCTTCTTCTTATTGCTTTGTTTATTGATTCTATATGTGATCGGGTTGGTTGGCTCGGGTTCGGAAAGGTTTTGAGAAGGTTTGAGACACTTAGTCTCTTTTGAGAAAGCTTAAGTTGGAAAGTCAACCGAATGTTGACTTATGTGTTATAGGGTGAGTTCCTAAGATTTGGATAACTTCGGTAGATGATTTGGGACTTAGGAGGGTGATCAGAATGTGTTTTGGTTGACAGGTGAGATTTTGATATAGGGGTCAAAATGGAATTCCAGAAGTTGCAGTAGCTCTATTGTGTCATTTTGGATGTGTGTGCAAAGTTTCAGGTAATTCAGACGTGGTTTGATAGACTTTTTGATTGAAAGCAGAATTTGGAAGATTTTAAAATTCTTAGGCTTGAATCCGATGCAAATTTGGTGTTTTGATGCTCTTTTGAGAATTCCGAAGGTTGGAACAAGTTTGAATGATGTTATGGGGTATGTTGACATGTTTGGTTGAGGTCCCAGGGGCCTCGGGTGAGTTTTAGGTGGTTTAACGGACCATTTCAAGTTGTTGAAGGTTGTAGAAAAATCTGTTGAAGTGTTGTAGACAACACTACTTTGTGTTCGCGAGTGGACCCTCGTGTTCGTGATGGGTTAGCAGGTGAGGCTGATGATTTAGCCTTCGTGTTCGCAAGGGAGGTTCTGCATTCGTGAAGGGTTGGGGTCTTGTGCATCGCGTTCGCGAGATATCTGACATGTTCGCGATGGTTTGAGCTATGGAGTCATCGCATTCGCGAGGTAGTGGTTGCGTTCGCATAAGAGGAATTTGTGGTCAACGTCGTTTTATGTTTCGCGAATGCAAGGCTTTGACCGCGTTCGCGAAGAAGATTTTAAATGCCTGGGCAGAATGTTTAAATAGCCATTGTCCACGATTTTGGGGCTAACTTTCACCATTTTTGAGCGATATTGGAGCTTTTAAAGAGGAATGAAGAGGGATTCAAGGGGGAACACTTGGAGGTAAGATTTATGGACTTAATACTCGATTCTAATGCTAATTCTACCTAATTAATCATGGAATTTAAGCCTAATATTGAAGAACTAGGGGTTGTAATTGGAGACTACAAATTTGGGATTTGAGGGATCATTTGAGGTTGGATTTCGGTGATTTTGATATGAATGAAGTCGGGGAGTGATAAGGAGTCTATTGATGTAATTTTTATCGAAATTCAAGACGTGGGCCCGGGGGTCGGGTGTGGCCAATTTCGGGATTTGTGTTGTAATTTGATTTCTTTCCAATGGGCTTTGTTCCCTTAGCATATTTTGATGCTCTTGCACTGATTTTGGTTAGATTTGGAGCATCCGGAGATCGATTCGAGAGGAAAAGGCATTGCGGGTTAGAGTTTAGACCAGATAGAGGCGAGTAATGATTGTAAATGTTTTCCTAAGGGTACGAAACCCCGAATTACACATTGTTGTGCTATATTGAGGTGACGCACACGCTAGATGACGAGCGTTGGGGTGTGCACTTTTGGGATTGTGACTTAGTCATCCCGAATGAATGTTTTACCGCGTATTTGATTGAAAACTATTTCCTATCATCATGTTTTGGGCTAAATGTCATATTTGGGCCTCGTGCCAATTATTTCGACTCTTAGGGGATTTTTACTGATAGTTCCTCACTGTTTTGACTTTATACTTGTACTCAGTCATGCTATATTCTACTGTTTTTATAACTCAACCATGTTTACTTTATTTTAACACATTAAATGATCTTCTAATTGATAATTTAGGCTGAGCATCATGTTTTACTGTTGCCCGAGTGGCTTATGAGATTCTGACTAAGTAAGGGTGAGGGCATGTGTTGTGAGGATACACTAATTTATGATTATGAGGCCGAGGGCCTGAGATTGTACGTCACGAGGTGGCTTGTTGATATGTGGTCGAGAGCCTATTGATTATGCCACGAGATGACTTGATATTGTGCTTGGGCCATAAGGGGCCCCTCCCAAAGTCTGTATACCCGCAGTTAGCGCGAGTACACATTGTGATATGAGATATAGTCCGAGGGGCTGGTGTTGTTCCATGATATTTCTCGAGGGGCGGAATATGTTGTCATTAAGCCCGAGGGTTGGATTTTATGTGTTTATCTGTTCTAGCTGCTTTTCATTTAATTGTTTAACTATTAAAAATGTGTTTTAAGGAAGCTTTTTTTGAAGTAAGGTTTCCTTATATGTTTTCATTGTTCCATTGCTTTTACTGGTTTTATACTGCTTCTTTCTAGCATGTTGATGTGCTTTTATGTGATTTCTTATCGCTCAGCCTTCATTTATTGTTGTTACTCACTGAGTTGGAGTACTCACTTTACTCCATGTACCCTGTGTGCAGATTCAGGCGTTTCAGGTCCCGCTAGCGAGTGTTGATTCTTCCAGCTCAGGCGGATTCATAGATTCACTAGGTAGATGCTTGGCGTTTGCAACCCAGTGCTTCTCCCTCTATCTTATTTTTCTCTTGTTTTAGTTCTGTAATAGACTATATAGACTCTTCCTATATTAAATCGGTTAGTATATGCTCATGACTGATGGCACCCCGATGTAGGTCTATTGCGCAAATTGTCTCATTCACCTTTAATTTGGGATTATTATTATGTTAAAGACTTAATTTGTATTATTTCAACCGCTTAAAATGAATTGGGTGTGTGTCGGCTGGCCTTGTCTTCACGAGCGGCGTCATCACGATCGAGTCCGGGTTTAGGGTCGTGATAAGTTGGTATCAGAGCCTAGGTTACATAGGTCTCATGAGTCATGAGTAGGTTTCGTTGATTCTCGCGGATCGGTATAGAGACATTTGTATTTATCCTCAAGAGGCTGTAGAACCTTTAGGAAAAACTTCATATAATCGAAATTCTTGTTATGCGCATGTATTGATCTGAGTACTAAACTTCTGTTATTCTATTCTCTCACAGATGGTGAGGACACATGCTACCGGTCAGGATGAACAACCACCAGTACCACAAGTTGTGGCCATTAGAGGCCGAGGACGCGGTCGTGGTCGTGGTAGGGGCAAGGGTGTGGGTCGCACAACAATTAGGGCAGCACCTGCAAATCCACCAATCGCCCCAATTCAGGATCAGGTCCAAGTTGTGGGTGCTTCAAGAGTACTAGCTCAGGCACCAGCTGTGCCCATTGTGATTCCGAGTCTTCAGGAGGCCTTGGATTAGATTCTATCAGTATGCAGTGGTCTAGCTCAGGTAGTTTTAGTTACTACAGCCGCAACTACTTCTTAGTCCAGGGGAGGCACTCAGACTCCCACCGGTCGCACACCTGAGCAAGTCGTGCAGGGACTTCAGAACTCAGGGGCACATCTAGCCCAACCTATTACAGATGCTCAGGATTATGTAGCTCTTGCCATGCCAGAGGACGAGCATCGTAGGTTGGAGAGGCTTGGTAGACTTCAGCCTCCGACTTTCAGTGGTGCAGAGGGTAAGGATGCCCAGGGTTTCTTGGACAAGTCTCAGCGGATTCTTCGCACAACAGGTATTCTGAAGACTAGCGGGGTCACTTTCACTACTTTTCAGTTTTTGGAGATGCCTTCACTTGGTGAGAGGATTATGTGAGGCGTAGGCTTGTTGGTGCAGCACCCTTACCTAGC
Organism: Nicotiana sylvestris; assembly: GCF_000393655.2. Classification (NCBI taxonomy): domain Eukaryota; kingdom Viridiplantae; phylum Streptophyta; class Magnoliopsida; order Solanales; family Solanaceae; genus Nicotiana; species Nicotiana sylvestris. The sequence goes on from NC_091065.1 coordinate 10,993,973, forward strand.
AGCAGTTCTTCGTTCTCTTTCTGTAGAAGTATGTGATGCAGTCTCGTAGAGAGGAGTTGCGCAGGTAGTTCAAGTGGTTGCATCAGGGAGAGATAACTGTGACGCAGTATGAGATAAGGTTATCCGAGTTATCTTGTCATGCTATTTGGTTGGTTTCGACAGATAGAGAGAGGATTAGGAGTTTTGTGGATGGACTCACTTATCAGCTTCATATTCTTATGAAAAGAAAGAGGGTGTTTGGTGCTACTTTCTAGGAGGTTGTTGACATTGCTCGTGAGTTTGAGTCAGTTCGTCACCAGAAGAGAGATGAGAGAGAGGCCAAGAGGCCTGGGAGATCTGGTAGTTATGGTGGTGCTCCTTCAAGAGGTCAGTTTTAGCACGATAAAGGTCGTCCATTCAGGCATGCTCAGCCAACATACCCAGGTTAACATGGGGCGTCATCATGTTATAGTTCTCGTAGTTATCTTTAGGGCCAGTCATCACTTAGTACCCTTCCAGCTCAGAGTTCGTCCCGTGCTCTATCAGTTCAGGTCTCTTCTATGCGAGATGCACTGCTAGTCATTCTGGTGCTACGGGTTCCCTTTAGTCCCCGTCTCCACCACTTGGGCGTTGTTATGGGTATGGAGAGATGGATCATATATGTAGGCAATATCCTCGTTATGTTGCGGGTTCATCTCAACAGAGGAGTTAGCCATCGACTTTAGCGCTAGTTACTTCACCACTACCCACCCACCCAGCTAGGGGTGGAGGTCAGCTGGCTAGGGGTCGCCCTAGAGGGGGAGGTCAATCAGGTGGTGGTCAGTCCCATTTCTATGCACATCCAACTAGACCCGATGCTATTGCTTCTGATGTTGTTATTACAGGTATTGTCTCAGTCTACCATAGAGATGCCTCTGTATTATTGGATCCCGGTTCCACTTATTCTTATGTGTCATCATACTTTGCTCATTATTTGGATATGCCCTATGAGTCTCTTGTTTCACCTGTTCATGTCTCTACTCCGTTGGGCAATACTATTGTTGTTGACCGTGTGTACCGGTCATGTGTGGTAACTATTGGGGGTCTGGAGACCCGAGTAGATCTTTTGTTATTATGTATGGTGGATTTTGATGTTATTTTGGCCATGGATTGGCTATATACATGTCGTGTTATTATGGACTGTCATGCTAAGACAATGACATTGGCTATACCGGGTGTGACACAGATTGATTAGCTAGGTTCGACAGGTTATGTTCCCAGGAGGGTAATTTCGTTCTTGAAGGCCCATTACATGGTTGTGAAGGGTTGTCTTTCTTATCTATCCTTGTGAGGGATGTTGGTGCAAAGACTCCCAATATTGATTCTGTTCCAGTTGTGAGGGAGTTTCCCAATGTGTTTCCTACAAACCTACGATGAATGCCACCGGATAGGGATATTGATTTTGGTATTGACCTGGTGCTGGGAACTCAACCTATTTCTATTCCTCCGTATTGTATGGCACCAGCGAAGTTGAAAGGTTAAAGGAGCAGCTTCGGGAACTCCTCGATAAGGGGTTCATTCGACCTAGTGTGTCACCTTGAGATGCGGCAGTTCTATTTGTGAAGAAGAAGGATGACACTATGAGGATGTGCATTGATTATAGGCAGTTGAACATAGTAACAATTAAGAACAAGTATCCTTTTCCTCGTATTGATGATTTGTTCGACTAGCTTCAGGGAGCGAGAGTGTTTTCCAAGATTGATCTACGTTCAGGTTATCACCAGTTGAAGATTAGGGACTCAAATATTCTTAAGAAAGATTTCATGACCCGATATGGTCATTATGAGTTCTTAGTGATGTCTTTTGGGCTGACCAATGCCCCAGCAACATTAATGCATTTGATGAACAACGTGTTCCGGCCTTATTTTGACTCATTCGTTATAGTTTTCCTTGATGATATTCTGGTGTATTTGCGTAGTCAGGAGGAGCATGAGGAGCATTTGAGAGTTGTGTTATAGAGATTGAGGGAGGAGAGGCTTTATGCAAAGTTCTCCAAGTGTGATTTTTGGCTTAGTTCGGTGGCTTTCTTCGGCCAAATGGTGTCCATCAAGGGTATTCAGGTTGATCTAAAGAAGATAAAGGCGATTCAGAGTTGGCCCAGACTATCCTCAGCCGTAGAGATTTGCAGCTTTCTTGGTTTGGTGGGTTATTACCACCGGTTTGTTCAAGGATTATCATCTATCGCATCGCCCTTGACCAATTTAACTCAGAAGGGTGCCTCATTTGTATGGTCGGATGAGTGTGAGGCGAGCTTTCAGAAGCTCAAGACTACCTTGACCATAGATCCCGTGTTAGATTCTCCATCAGCTTCAAGTTCATATACCATGTATTGTGATACTTTTAGAGTTGGTATTGGGTGTGTATTGATGCAAGAGGGTAGAGTTATTGCTTATGCTTATCGTTAGTTGAAGCCCCACAAGAAGAACTACCCCATTCACGATTTGACGTTGGCTGCCATTGTTCACACGTTGAATATTTGGAGGCATTACTTGTATGGTGTTTCTTCTGAGGTGTTTATGGATCATCATAGCCTCCAGCACTTGTTCAAGTAGAAGGATCTAAATTTTAGGCAGCGTAGATGGTTGAAGTTGCGAAAGGATTATGATATAACTATATTTTATCATCCAGGGAAGGCCAATATGGTGGCCGATGCTTTGAGACGAAAGGCATTGAGTGTGGGGAGTTTGGCATATATTCTAGTTGGGGAGAGACCTCTTGATTTTGATGTTCAGGCCATGGCCAATCGGTTCGTAAGGTTAGATATTTCGGAGCCCAGCCGGGTATTGGCTTGTATGATTTCTTGGTCTTCCTTATATGATCACATCAGAGAGCGCAGTACGATGATCCCCATTTGCTTGTCCTTAAGGATAGAGTTCAGCTCAATGATACCAAAGATGTGACTATTGGTGATGATGGGGTGTTGAGGATGCATGGCCGGATATGTGTGCCTAATGTATATGGGCTTCGGGTGTTGATTCTGGAAGAGGCCTATAGCTCGCGGTATTCCATTCATCCGGGTGTCGTGAAGATGTATCAGGATCTGAGACTACATTATTGGTGGAGGAGGATGAAAACGGACATTGTGGGATTTGTAGTTCGGTGTCTCAATTGTCAGCAGGTGAAATACGAGTATCAGAAACTGGGTGGCTTGCTTCAGCAGATGGATATTCCAGAGTGGAAGTGGGAGAGGATCACCATGGACTTTGTAATTGGGCTCCCATGGACTTTGAAGAAGTTCTATGCTATTTGGGTGATTGTGGATCGGTTGACCAAGTCTGCACACTTCATTCCCGTGTGTACTACCTATTCTTCGGAGCGGTTGGCAGAGATCTATATCCGGGAGATTGTTCATTTGCATGATGTCCCAGATTTCATCATTTCAGATAGGGGCACTCAGTTTACTTTGTAGTTTTGGAGGTCTGTACAGCGAGAGTTGGGTACTCAGGTTGAGTTAAGCACAACTTTACACCCTCAAAAGGACGGACAATCCAAGCGCACTATTCAGATATTGGAGGACATGTTGCGTTCTTGTGTTATTGATTTCAGAGGGTCGTGGGATCAGTTTCTACTGCTCATAGAGTTTGCTTATAACAACAGCTACTAATGAAGTATTCAGATGGATCCATATGGGGCCTTGTATGGGAGGCGATGTATATCTCCGGTTGGTTGGTTTGAGCTGAGTGAAGCTAGACTATTGGGGACATACTTGGTGCGTGATGCCTTAGAAATGGTGAAGGTAATTCAAGAGAGGCTTCGTACTGCGCAGTCGAGGCAAAAGAGTTATGCTGACAGAAAGATTCGGGATATGTCCTATATTGTTGGTGAGAAAGTTCTGTTGAAGGTTTCGCCCATGAAGGGTGTTATGAGATTTGGGAAGAAGGGTAAATTGAGTCCTCAATTCATTGGGCCTTTTGAGGTGCTTCGGAGGATTGGGGAGGTGGCTTATGAGCTTGCTTTGCCATCCAGCTTGTCGAGTGTGCATTCAGTATTTCATGTTTCTATGCTCCGGAAGTATATTGGGGATCCGTCTCATATTTTGGATTTCAGCACAGTTCAGTTAGATGATGATTTGACTTGTGATGTGGATCTAGCAGCTATTTGTTCAGTGAAAGTGCAGTGGAGAGGTCAGCCCGTGAAGGAGGCTACCTAGGAGATCGAGCGGGATATGCGGAGCAGATATCCTCACCTGTTTGAGGCTTCAAGTATGTTTCTTGACTCGTTCAAGGATGAACGGTTATTTGAGAGGGGGAGGATGTAATGATCCGGCCGGTCATTTCAAGAGTTACCATTCTATTTCCCCCATTTCAGCTTCTTATTGATTTGTTTATCGGTTCTATATGTGTTTGGGTTGGTTGCCTCGGGTTCGGAAAGGTTTTGAGAAGGTTTGAGACACTTAGTCTCTTTTGAGGAAGCTTAAGTTGAAAAAGTCAACCGAATATTGACTTATGTGCTAGAGGGCTCGGATGTGACTTCCAATGGTTCGGATAGCTTTGGGAGATGATTTGGAACTTAGGATCGTGATCGAAATGTATTTTGGAGGTCCAGATGGATTTAGGCTTGAATTGGCGAAATTAGAATTTCGGCATTTTCCGGTTGATAGGTGATATCTTGATATAGGGATCGGAATGGAATTCCGGAAGTTGTAGTAGGTGCGTTGTGTCATTTGGGATGTGTGTACAAAATTTTAGGTCATTCGGACGTGATTTGATAAACTTATTGATCGAAAGCGGAATTTGGAAGATTTTGGAATTCTTAGGTTTGAATCCGACGCAAATTTGGTGTTTTGATATTTTTTTGAGCGTTCCAAAGGTTGGAATAAGTTTGAATGATGTTATGGGATATATTTTTATGTTTGGTTGAGGTCCCGACGGCCTTTGGTGAGTTTTGGGTGGTTAAACGGACCATTTCAAGTTGTTGAAAGTTGTAGAAAAATCAGCTGAAGTGTTTGAGACAGTAGTGCTTTGCGTTCACGAGTGGACCCTCACTTTCGCGAAGGGTTAGCAGGTGAGACTAAATATTTAGCCTTCGCGTTCGTGAGGGAGGTTCTGCGTTCGCGAAGGGCTGAGGTCTTGTGCATCACATTCGCGAAGTGTCAGAAGCGTGTTTCGAACGTGGTTGGGTTGGGTTTTTGATCCAAAGCGTGTTTCGAAAGATTTTAGAAACTTAGGCTTGAATTCGATGAGTTTTGGGTAATTTGATGTTGTTTGAGGTGTTTTGATTATTGGAACAATTTTGAATAAGGTATTGGGTCATATTTATGCTTTTGGTTGAGGTCCCGGGGGCGTCAGGGTGATTTCGGATGGTTAACGGGAAGCATTGGGACTTAAGAGAATTCAGAAAATCGCTGCTTCTGGTGTTTTCGCACCTGCGGCTTGGGGACCGCAGGTGCGGTGCCGCACGTGTGAGGGAGAAGACCGCAGATGCGAGATTTGGGCTGAGGGTCAGGAACCGCAGAAGCGGAGTTTTGGGCCGCATCTGCAGAACTGCAGATGCCGAAGGGCGATTGCAGGAGCGGATTTGGGCTGGTTAAGGGAGTTCCGCAGAAACGGACTTGTGACCGCCAATGCGGTACCACAGAAGCGGTAGAGGGTTCGCAGATGCGAAAACCCGTGGGCAAAATGTATATATATTCTTTCTTCGCGAGTTTTGAAGGGTTTAACCATTTTAACTTCGGATTGAGAGCTTTTGGGCGATTTTAAAGGGAGATTTCAAGAGAACTTCATTGAGGTAAGGATTTTGGACCTAAAACACACTTCTATGGTAATATTTCATGGATTGGGATTGAAATTTAAGGAATTAAAGGACTAAAAATGGAGGTTTATGGCTTGAGTTTAAGAGGGCTTAAATTGAGGATTTGAGGGGTCATTTGAGCTCTGATTCTTGTGTTTTTGATATGTATGAACTCGTGGGGAGACGAGGAATCTAATGATGTAAAAATTTCTGAGTTTCGAGAAGTGGGATCAAGGCTCAGGTTTTGCTAATTTCGGGATTTTTGGTATTTTCCGATTGTTTTTGCTTGGACTTTGTTCCCTTAGCGTATTATGACGTATTCGTTCTGATTTTGGTTAGATTCGACATGCGTGGAGGCCGATTCAAGGGGCAAAGGCATCACGAGCTAGAGAGTTAGCCGGTTCGAGGTGAGTAATGATTGTAAATGATGTCCTGAGGGTTTGAAACCCCGGATTTGCACATCGTAGTGCTATATTAAGGTGACACACGCGCTTGATGACGAGCGTGGGGTCGTATAATATTGGGGATTGTGACTTGGTCCGTCCCGATTGATAATTTTACTGCATATTTGATTGTAAACTATGTGATGTCATCATTATTTGGGTTGAATGCCATAATTGGGCCTAGTGCCAACTATTTGAACCCTTCGGGGCTATTTAGTGATATTTCCTCACTGTTTTGACTTGTTACTTGAACTCAGTCATGATATTTTCCCACTGTTTTCAATATTCAGCCATTCTTTCTCAGTTTTCAAGACTTAAATGATATTTTAAATGATGTTTGGGCTGAAACACTGTTTTACTATAGCCCGGGGGCTTGTGATGATTTTTTTGAGTGAGTAAGGTCGAGGGCCTATATTGTGAGGTACACTAATATTGATATGAGGCCAAGGGCCTGAGATACATATATACGCCACGAGGTGGCTTGATTGATATGAGGCCGAGGGCCTAGATTTGATGCCACAAGATGGCTTGATATTGCGCTTGGGCCGTAAGGGGCCCCTCCCGGAGTCTGCACACTCTAGTGAGCGCGGGTACCCATTGTGATGTGAGATTTAGCCCGAGGGGCGGAAATTATTGATACTGTGCCCGAGGGGTGAACTTCTATGTGACTTTATCATAACTGTCTGTCAATTACCTATTTATTTGTTGTAGAAGTACTTTATTTTGCTTTTCATTGGTTTACTGCTTACAAATTATCTATTCAATTGCTTCATTATAGAATACCATGTGTATACGTGTTTTCTTACTTTCAGTCATTATTTATCTTTATTACTCACTGGGTCAGAGTAGTCACATTACTCCCTACACCTTGCATGCAGATCGAGGTGCCCTAGAGGCCGAGGGAGAGCTTTTCAATCGTTCAGCAATTGCCGGGGATTTCGAGGTAGCTGCATGACATCTGCAGCCCTGATTTTGCCCTTCTATCTAATTACTTTTCCGTATTCCTAGACTATCTATGTAGTAGGTTGTTTAGACTTGTATTAGAGGCTCTAGACTTATGACACCAGATTAGTGTAGGCTGTGTAGTTTCTATGTCTTATTGACTTCTGCATATCTATCTTGCTGTTTTAAACACTTATTATGATAATTGGTAATTAAACCGTGTTAGCAAATGATTTATTTAAAATCTAATTGGGTTGTGGTTTATAATTGGTTCGGCTTGCCTAGGAATGTGATAGGCGTCATCACGATCGGTATTTGGGGTTGTGACAATTTGATTGAAAATTGTTTGCTATAATCATGTTTTGGGCTAAATGCCATATCTGGGCCTCGTGCCAACTATTTGGACCCTAAGGGGATTCTTACTGACATTTCCTCATTGTTTTGACTTTATACTTGTACTTAGTCATGCAATATTCTACTGTTTTCATAACTCATCCATGTTTACTCTATTTTAACACATTAAATGATATTCTAAATGATAATTTGGGCTGAGCATCATGTTTTACTTTTGCCCAACTGGCTTATGAGATTTTGACTGAGTAAGGCCGAGGGTCTCTGTTGTGAGGATACACTGATTTATAATTATAAGGTTGAGGGACTGAGATTGTACGCCACGAGGTAGCTTGTTGATATGAGGCCAAAAGCCTATTGATTATGCCACGAGATGGCTTGATATTGCGCTTGGGCCGCAAGGGGCCCCTTCTGGAGTCTGTACACCCCTAGTGAGCGCGGGTACCCATTGTGATATGAGATTTAGCCCGATAGGCTGGTGTTGTTCCATGATATTGCCCGAGGGGAGGATTTTATGTGTTTATCTGTTCTAGCTGCTTTTCATTTAATTGTTTAACTGTTAAAAAGGTGTTTTAAGGAAGCTTTTTCTGAACTAAGGTTTCCTTATATGTTTTCACCATTTCATTGCTTTTACTAGTTGTATACTACTTCTTTATAGCATGTTGACATGCTTTTACGTGATTTCTTATCGCTCAGCCTTCATTTATTGTTATTATTCACTGAGTTGGAGTACTCACTTTACTCCCTGCACCATGTGTGCAGATTCAGGCGCTTCAGGTCCTGCTAGCGAGTGTTGATTCTTCCAGCTCAGACGGATTCGGAGATTCACTAGGTAGTTGCTTGGCGTTTGCAGCCCAGTGCATCTCCCACTATCTTATTTTTCTCTTGTTTTAGTTTTGTAATAGACTATGTAGACTTTTCTTATTTTAAATTAGTTAGAAGATGCTCATGACCGGTGATACCCCAATGTCGGGCTATATCTATTCCGCAAATTGTCTCATTCACCTTTACTTTGGGATTATTATTATTATGTTAAAGACTTCATTTTGTATTATTTCAACTGCTTAAAATGAATTGGGTGTGTGTCGGCTGGCCTTGTCTTCACGAGAGGTGCCATCACGACCGGGTCTGGGTTTAGGGTCATGACAAGTTGGTATCAGATCCTAGGTTACATAGGTCTCACAAGTCATGAGCAGGTTTAGTAGAGTCTCGCAGATCGGTACGGAGACGTCTGCTTTTATCCTCGAGAGGCTGTAGAACCTTTAAGAAAAATTTCATATTCTCGAAATTCTTGTGGTGCGCATGTATTAATCGGAGTACTAAACTTCTGTTATTCTATTCTCTCATAGATGGCGAGGACAGGCGCTACTGCTCAGGATAGACGACTACCACTACCACTAGCTGTGGCCATTAGAGGGTGAGGACGCGGTCATGGTCGCGTTAGGGGTAGGGGTGCGGCAAGCACAACAACTAGGGCAGCACCTGCAGATCCACCAGCCGCCCCAGTTCAGGATCAGGTCCAAGTTGTGGACGCTTCGGCAGTACCAGCTCAGGGACCAGCTGTGTCCATTGTGATTTCGGGTTTTTAGGAGGCCTTGGCTTAGATTTTATCAGTTTGCACGCACTGGTCTAGCTCAGGGTGTTTCAGTTACTAAAGCCGCAACTACTTCTCAGGCTGGGGGATGCACTCAAACTCCCGCCACTCGCACACCTTAGCAGGTCATGCAAGGACTTCAGACACTAGGGGCACATCCAGTCCAGCCGGTTACAGCTGCTCATGACTATGTAGCTCCTGCCATGCCACAGGACGAGCAGCATAGGTTGGAGAGGTTTGGTAGGCTTCAGCCTCTAACTTTCAGTGGTGCAGAGGGCGAGAATGCCCAAGGTTTCTTGGACAAGTGTCAGCAGATTCTTAACACAGCGAGTATTCTGGAGACCAGCAGGGTCGCTTTCACTATTTTTCAGATTTCTGGAGCTGCCTTCACTTGGTACGAGGCTTATAAGAGACGTAGGCCTGTTGGTGCACCACCCCTTACCTGGCAGTAGTTCTCCGTTCTCTTTCTGGAGAAGTATGTGCCGCAGTCTCACAGGCAGTTCGAGTGGTTGCGTTAGGGAGAGAAAGTGTGACGCAGTATGAGATAAGGTTCTCCGAGTTAGCTCGTCATGCTATTTAGTTAGTTTCAATAGATAGAGAGATGATTAGGAGGTTTTTGGATGGCCTCACTTATCAGCTTCGTATTCTCATGACTAGGGAGAGGGTGTTTGGTGCTACTTTTTAGGAGGTTGTTGACATTGATCGTGAGATTGAGTCAGTTTGTTGCTAGGAGAGAGATGAGAGGGAGGCTAAGAGGCCTCATGGATCTGGTAGTTATGGTTGTGCTCCTTCAAGAGGTTAGTTTTAGCATGGCATAGGCCATCCATTCAGGCATGCTCAACCAACTCGCCCAGGTTATCGTAGGGCATCATAGGGTTATGGTTCTCACATTTCTTTTCAAGGCCAGTCATCACTTAGTGCCCTTCCAGCTCAGAGTTCGTCTCGTACTCCATCAGTTCAGGTCTTTTCTATGCGAGGTGCAACTGCTAGTCATTCCGGTGCTAGGGGTTCCCTTTAGTCCCCATCTCCAGCACTTGGGAGTTGTTATGAGTGTGAAGATATGGGTCATATGTGGAGGCAGTGTCCTCATCGTCTTGTGGGTTCATCTTAACAGAGAAGTCAGCCATCGACTTCAGTGCCAGTTACGTCACCACTACCCACCCACCCAGCTACGGGTAGAGGTCAGTTAACTAGGGGTCGCCCTAAAGGGGGAGGTCAATCAGGTGGCGGTCAGGCCCGTTTCTATGTACTTCCATCTAGACCCGATGCTATTGCTTTTGATGTTGTTATTACAGGTATTATCTCAGTCTACTACAGAGATGCCTCTGTATTATTGGATCCTAGTACCACTTATTCTTATGTGTCATCATACCTTTCTCGTTATTTGGATATTCCCTGTGAGTCTCTTGTTTCACCTGTTCATGTATCTACTCCGGTAGGCGATACTTCTGTTGTAGACCGTGTGTACTGGTCATATGTGGTGACTATTGGGGGTCTGGAGACCCGAGTGGATCTTTTGTTATTATGTATGGTGGATTTCGATGTTATTTTAGGTATATGAATTGGCTATCTCCAGGTCGTGCTATTCTGGACTGTCATGCTAAGACAATGACATTGTCTATGCCGAGTGTGCCACAGATTGAGTGGCGAGGTTCGAAGGTTTATGTTCCTAGTAGGGGAATTTTGTTCTTGAAGGCCCATCATATGGTTGGGAAAGGTTGTCTTTCGTATCTAGCCTTTGTGAAGGATGTTGGTGCAGAGACTCCCAGTATTGATTCTGTTCCAGTTGTGAAGGAGTTTCTCGAAGTGTTTCATGTATACCTGCTTGGCATGCCATTGGACACGGATATTGATTTTGGTATTAACCTGGTGCCAGGATCAGCACATTTATATTCATCTGTATCGTATAGAACCAGCAGAGTTGAAGGAGTTAAAGGAGCGGCCTTAGGAACTCCTTGATAAGGGGTTCATTCAGCCTAGTGTGTCACCTTGGGATGCGCCGGTTTTATTAATGAAGAAGAAGGATGACACTATGAGGATGTGCATTGATTATATGCAGTAGAACAAAGTAACAATTAAGAACAAGTATCCTTTGCCTCGTATTGATGATTTGTTCGACCAGCTTCAGGGAGCAAGAATGTTCTCCAAGATTGATCTCCGTTCAGGTTATCACCAGTTGAAGATCAGGGACTCAGAGATTCTTAAGACAACTTTTATGACCCGTTATGGTCATTAGGAGTTCTTGGTGATGTCTTTTGGGTTGACCAATGCCCTAGAAACATTCATGCATTTGATGAACAACGTGTTTTGGCCTTATCTCGACTCGTTTGTCATAGTTTTCATTGATGATATTTTGGTGTATTCGCGTAGTTAGGAGGAGCACGCGAAGCATTTGAGAGTTGTGTTGCAGAGATTGAGGGAGGAGAAGCTTTATGCAAAGTTCTCCAAATGTGAGTTTTGGCTTAGTTTGGTGGCTTTCTTGGGCCACGTTGTGTCCAACAAGGGTATTCGGGTTGATCTGAAGAAGATAGAGGCGGTTTAGAGTTGGCCCAGACCTTCCTCAGCCACAGATATTTATAGCTTTCTTGGTTTGGCAGGTTATTACCGCCGGTTTGTTCAAGGATTCTCATCTATAGCATCTCCCTTGACCAAGTTGATTCAGAAGGGTGCCTCATTTGTATGGTCGGATGACTGTGAGGCGAGCTTTAAGAATCTCAAGACTGCCTTGACCATAGCTCCAGTGTTAGTTTTGCCATCAGCTTCAGGTTCATATATCGTGTATTGTGATGCTTTGAGAGTTGGTATTGGGTGTGTATTGATGCAGGAGGGTAGATGTCACAACCCTAACCCCGAACCCAGTCGTGATGGCGCCTCTCGTGAAGACAAGGCCAGTCAGACCAAAAAAGAACACCTCATTTAAACAGTTAAATACCATAAATAGTTCTAAAATATGATATAATAACCATAATTTACGGAAATAACGATAACAACAGTAGAAACCATCCCGACACAGCCCAAACCAGGGTGTCACAAGTCATGAGCGACTAATAAATCCATATATCTGTCTACTAGATACAAAATCCGATACAGAAGTTCAAGAATGTAAAAATAGTAAGATCAGGGAGGCACGGGGGCTGCGGACGCCAACAACTACCTAGTGGTCTCCGAAAACACTACCTGGACTAGGAAGATCAGAACTCAGGAGCGGACTCTGTGATGCCTGAATCTGCACACACGGTGCAAGGAGTAATGTGAGTACTCAGACCCAGTGAGTAATAAATATAAATAATGGTTGAAAGCAAGAAAACACGTAAAGGAACAAAACAATTCTATATTAAGCAGTAAAATCACTTAAAGCAGTAAATCCATGAAGAAGTCAAATGAAATTCCTTTAAACCAAATAAAACAGGCAATTTAGCAGGTAAATAACAAGTAGAAATCCACACCTCGGGCACAGTAACAATCACTCAGAACAGTATCAACCCCTCGGGCTCACTCTCAGTACAATATCAGCTCCTCGGGCTCACTCTGAGTATAGTATCAGCCCTCAAGCTCACTCTCCAATCATGATGGGTACCCGCGCTCACTGTGGGGGTGCAGACTCTGGATGGGCCCCATACGGCCCAAGCGCTATATCAAGACACCTCGTAGCGTATAAAATTATCTCGGGCCCTCGGCCTCATATCACTCAGCATATCTTCACATATGGCCCTCGGCCTCACTTAGTCCGAAAATCATCACAAGCCCCTCAGGCATTAGTAAAATAGTAGTTTTCAGCCGAAAACATCATTTAGAAATATCATTTAAATTTCAAATATGAATAAGAGTGGCTGAGTTTGTAAAATAGTAAATATCAACAGGACTGAGTTCAAGTAATAAGTCAAACAGTGATGAATTAGTGATAAAAATCCCCAGAGGGTACAAATAGTTGGCCCGAAGCCCAAATATGGCAATCAGCCCAAATCATAATGACAACAAATAAGTTTCAGTCAAATACGCGGAAAAATCATCAATCGGGACGGACCAAGTCACAATCCACAATAGTAAACGACTCCACGCTCATCATCAGCGCGTGTCTCACTTCAATATAGCATTACGATGTGCAATTCCGGGTTTCATACCCTCAGGATATCATTTACAATCTTTACTCACCTCAAACCAGCTACAACTCTAGCTCGCGACGCCTTTGCCCCTCGAATCGGCCTCCTCACTCGTCGAATCTGACCAAAACCAGAACAAATACGTCACAATATGCTAAGGGAACAAAGCCCAAGCAAAAACAATCAAAAAATATCAAAGATCCCGAAATTAGCAAAATCTGAGCCCTGGACCCACTTCTCGAAACTCATAACTTTTCACATCATTAGATTCCTCGTCTCCCCACGAGTTCATACATATCAAGAACACAAGAATCAGAGTTCAATTGACCCTCTCAAATACTTAATTTAAGCCCTCTTAAACTCAAGCCCTAAACCTTTATTTTTAGTCCTTTAATCTCTTAATTTCAGTCCCAATCCATGAAATATTACCATAGAAGTGTGTTTTAGGTCCAAAATCCTTACCTTATCGAAGTTCTCTTGAAATATCGCTTCAGAATCGCCCAAAAACTCTAAGTCCGAAGTTGAAATGAATAAACCCTTCAAAAATCGTGAAGAAGAAACATATATACCTTCTGTCTAGACATAACCGCATCTGCGGTCATTTCTCCGCATCTGCGGAATTTCACTTAAGGATCCACACCGCATTTGCGGTCCACTCGCCGCATAAGCAGCTTCGCAGGTGCGGTACCTCTTCCATATCTGCGATACTAGGCCTCCCTTAGCCTTCCGCTTCTGTGACCCAAACAACGCATCTGTGAGACCGCACCTACGGTCCCCAAATCGCAGGTGCGAAAACACCAGCAGCAGCAGCAGAAAATCTACTATCACTCAAGTACCAAAACATCCCGTTAGCCATCCGAAATTACCTCGAGGCCCCCGAGACCTCAACCAAAAGCCCCAACATGACCCAATACCTTCTTCGAACTTGTTCCAATCAGCAAAACACCTCAAATAACATCAAATTTCCCAAAACTCATCGATTTCAAGCCTAAGTTTTCTAAAAACTTTTGAAACACGCTTTCGATCAAAAATCCAATCAAACCATGTCCGAATGACCTGAAATTTTGCATTACTGCAATTCTCAGAATTCCATTCCGACCCTCGAATGAATATCTCACCTACCAACCGGAAATCGCCAAAATACTAACTTCGCCAATTCAAGCCTAATTCTACACCGGACCTCCAAAACCAATTCCGATCATACTCCTAGGCCATAAATCACCTCCCAAAGTTAACAAAATCATCAGAACTCTCATCCGAGCCCTCTAACGCATAAGTCAACATCCGGTTGACTTTTCCAACTTAAACCTTCATAAAAGAGACTAGGTGTCTCATTTCTTACCAAATCCACTCCAAATACTAACTATTCAACTCGATCACATATAATATGGATAACGAAGCATAATGAAGCAGAAATAGGGAAAACAGAGCAGTAACTCATGAGACGACTGGTCGGGTCGTCAAAGTAGAGTTATTGCTTATGCTTCTTGTCAGTTGAAGCCCAACAAGAAGAACTACCCCATTCATGATTTAGAGTTGTTGCCATTGTTCACGCATTGAAGATTTGGAGGCATTACTTGTATGGTGTATCTTGTGAGGTGTTTACAGATCATAATAGCCTCTAGTACTTGTTCAAGCAAAAGGATCTCAAATTGAGGAAGCGAAGATGGTTGGAGTTCCTAAAGGATTATGATATCACTATATTGTACTATTTAGGGAAGGCCAATGTGGTGGCCGATGCTTTGAGTCGAAAAATAGTGAATGTGGGAAGTTTGGTATATATTCCAGTTGGGAAGAGACCTCTTGAAGTTGATGTTCAGAACATGTCCAATCAGTTCGTGAGGTTAGATATTTCGGAGCCCAGTCGGGTATTGGCTTGTGTGATTTCTCAATCTTCCTTATATGATCGCATCAGAGAGCGCCAGTATGATTATCCTTATTTGCTTTTCCTTAAGGACATAGTTCAACACAATGATGCTAGAGATGTGACTATTGGTGATGATGTGGTGTTGAGGATGTAGGGCCGAATATGTGTGTCCAATGTAGATGGGATTCAGGAGTTGATTTTTAAGAAGGCTCATAGCTCACGGTATTCCATTTATCTGGGTGTTGTGAAGATGTATCAGGATCTGAGACAGCATTATTAGTGGAGGAGGATGACGACGGATATTGTGGGATTTGTAGCTCGGTGTCTCAATTGTCAGCATGTGAAATATGAGTATTGGAGACCGGGTGGCTTGCTTAAGTACATGGATATTCCAGAGTGGAAGTGGGAATGGATCACCATGGACTTTGTAGTTGGGCTCCCACAGGCTTTAAAGAAGTTCGATGCTATTTGGGTTATTATGGATCGGCTGACCAAGTCCACACACTTCATTCCTATGTGTACTACCTATTCTTCAGAGCGGTTGGCAGAAATCTATATTCGGGAGATTGTTCGTTTGCATGGTGTCCCAGTTTCTATCATTTAAGATAGGGGCACTCAGTTTACTTTTTGGTTTTGGAGGTCTGTGCAGCAAAAGTTGGGTACTCAGGTTGAGTTGAGCACAACATTTCACCCTCAAACGGACGGACAGTCCGAGCGCACTCTTCAGATATTGGGAACATGTTGCGTACTTGTGTCATTGATTTTGGAGGGTCATGGGATCGGTTTCTACCGCTCACAGAGTTTGCTTATTACAACAGCTACCAATCGAGTATT
Source organism: Nicotiana sylvestris (assembly GCF_000393655.2). Lineage (NCBI taxonomy): Eukaryota > Viridiplantae > Streptophyta > Magnoliopsida > Solanales > Solanaceae > Nicotiana > Nicotiana sylvestris. The sequence continues at coordinate 11,009,852 of NC_091065.1, forward strand.
CAGATGGCTCTATATGAGGCCTTGTATGGGAGGCGATATAGATCTCCTGTTGGTTGGTTTGAGCCAAGTGAGGATAGACTATTGGAGACAGACTTGGTACAGGATGCCTTAGAAAAGGTGAAGGTAATTCAGGAGAGGCTTTGTACGGCATAGTTGAGGCAAAAGAGTTATGCTAACAGGAAGGTTTAGTATATGTCCTACATGGGTGGTGAGAAAGTTCTGTTGAAGGTTTCGCCCATGAAGGGTGTTATGAGATTTGTGAAGAGGGTAAATTGAGTCTTTAGTTCATTGGGCCTTTTGAGGTGCTTCGGAGGATTGGGGAGGTGGCTTATGAGCTTGCTTTTCCACCTAGCTTGTCGAGTGTGCATCCGGTATTTCATGTTTCTACGCTCTGGAAGTATATTGGGGATCCGTCTCATATTTTGGATTTCAACACGGTTCAGTTAGATGATGATTTGACTTATGATGTGGAGTCATCAACTATTTTGGAGCTTCAGGTTTGAAAGTTAAGATCAAAGGATATAGATTCAGTGAAAGTGCAGTGGAGAGATCAGCCCGTGGAGGAGGCTACATGGGAGACCGAGCGGGAGATGCAGAGCAGATATCCTCACCCATTTGAGACTTCAAGTATGTTTCTTGACTCGTTCGAGGACGAACATTTGTTTGAGAGGGGGATGATGCCAGTTGTTTCATGAGTTACCATTCTGTTTCCCCCATTTCTGCTTCTTATTGCATTGTTTATCGGTTCTATATGTGATTGGTTTAGTTGGCTCGGGCTCGGAAAGGTTTTGATAAGGTTTGAGATACTTAGTCTCTTTTGAGAAAGCTTAAGTTGGAAAAGTCAACCGGATGTTGACTTATGTGTTAGAGGGCTCGGATATGAGTTCCAATGGTTCGGATAGCTTTGGGGGATTATTTGGGACTTAAGAGCATGTTCGAAATGAGTTTTGGAGGTCTAGAGTGAATTTAGGATTGAATTGGTGAAATTGGAATTTTGGCGTTTTCCGGTTGATAGGTAAGATTTTGATATAGGGGTCAGAATAGAATTTCGGAAGTTGCAGTAGGTCCGTTGTGTTATTCGGGATGCGTGTACAAAATTTCAAGTCATTCAGACATGGTTTGATAGACTTTTTGATCGAAAGCAGATTTTGGAAGATTTTGGAATTCTTAGGCTTGAATCCGATGCAAATTTGGTGTTTTGATGTTGTTTTGAGCATTCTGAAGGTTGGAACAAGTTTGAATGATGTTACGGGATATGTTTTCAGGTTTGGTTGAGGTCCTGGGGGGCTCGGATGAGTTTTGGGTGGTTAAACGGACCATTTCAAGTTGTTGAAAGTTGCAGAAAAATCTGTTGAAGTGTTTCAGACAGTAGTTCTTCGCGTTCGCGAGTGGACCCTCGCTTTTGCGAAGGGTTAGCAGGTGAGGCTGAAGATTTAGCATTCGCGTTAGCGAGGGAAGTTCTGCATTCGCGAAGAGCTGGGGTCTTGTGCATTGCTTTCACGAAGTATCAGATGCATTCGCGATGGTTTGAATTGTGGAGTCATTGCATTCGCGAGGTAGTGGTCGTGTTCGCGTAAGAGGAATTTGTGGTCAACGTCAGTTTGTGCTTCGCAAACACAAGGCTTTGACCGCGTTCACGAAGAAGGTTTTGAATGCCTGAGCAAATGTTTAAATAGCCACTGTCCGCTATTTTGGGGATAACTTTCACCATTTTTGAGTGATTTTAGAGCTTTTGAAGAAGATTGAAGAGGGATTCAAGGGGGAACACTTGGAGGTAAGATTTATGGACTTAATACTCGATTCTAATGTGAATTCTACCTAATTAATCATGAAATTTAAGCCTAATATTGAAGAACTATGTCTTGTAATTGGAGACCTAAAATTTGGGATTTGAGGTTGGATTTTGATATGAATGAACTCGGGGAATGATAAGGAGTCTATTGATGTAATTTTATCAGAATTCAAGATGTGGGCCCGGGAGTCGGGTTTGACCAATTTTGTGATTTGTATTGTAATTTGATTTCTTTCGAGTGGAATTTGTTCTCTTAGCATATTTTGATGATTTTGTACTGATTTTGGTTAGATTTAGAGCATCCAGAGGCCGATTCGAGAGGCAAAGGCATTGCGGGTTAGAGTTTGGACCGGATAGAGGTGACTAATGATTGTAAATATTGTCCTCAGGGCATGAAACCCTAGATTACATATCGTTGTGCTATATTGAGGTGATGCACATGCTAGATGATGAGCGTTGGGTCGTGCACCGTTGGGGATTGTGACTTAGTCCATCCCGAATGACTGTTTTACCGTGTATTTGATTGAAACCTTTTTACTATCATCATGTTTTGGGCTAAGTGCCATATTTGGGCCTAGTGACAACTATTTGGACCCTTAGGGGATTTTTATTGATATTTCATCACTGTTTTGACTTTATACTTATACTCAGTCATGTAATATTCTACTGTTTTCATAACGCAGCCATGTTTACTCTGTTTTAACACATTAAATGATATTCTAAATGATAATTTGGGCTGAGCATCATATTTTACTATTGCCCGAGTGGCTTATGAGATTCTGACTGAGTAAGGCCGAGGGCCTGTATTGAGGATACACTGATTTATGATTATGAGGACAAGGGACTGAAATTGTACGCCACCAGGTGGCTTGTTGATATGAGGTTGAGAGCCTATTAATTATGCTAGGAGATGGCTTGATATTGCGATTGGGCCGTAAGGGACCCCTCCCGGAGTCTGTACACCCCCAGTGAGCATGGGTACCCATTGTGATATGAGACATAGCCCGAGGGGCTGGTGTTGTTCCATGATATTGCCCGAGGGGCAGATTCTATTGACATTGAGCCCGAGTGGTAGATTTTATGTGTTTATCTATTCTAGCTACTTTTCATTTAATTGTTTAATTGTTAAAAAGGTGTTTTAAGGAAGTTTTTTTGAACTAAGGTTTCCTTATATGTTTCCACTATTTCATTGCTTTTACTGGTTTTATACTGCTTCTTTATAGCATGTTGACGTGCTTTTACGTGATTTCTTATGGCTCAGCCTTCATTTATTTTTATTACTCACTGAGTTGGAGTACTCACTTTACTCCCTGCACTCTTTGTGCATATTTAGGTGCTTCAGGTCCCGCTAGCGAGTGTTGATTCTTCCAGCACAAGCGGATTCGGAGATTCACTAGGTAGCTGCTCGGCGTTCGCAGCCCAGTGCTTCTCCCACTATCTTATTTTTCTCTTGTTTTAGTTCTGTAATAGACTATGTAGACTTTTCCTGTTTTAAATCAGTTAGTAGGTGCTCATGACTGGTGACACCCCGATTTCGGGCTATGTCTATTCCGCAAATTGTCTCATTCACGTTTACTTTGGGATTTTTATTATGTTAAAGACTTAATTTGTATTATTTCAAGTGCTTAAAATGAATTGGGTATGTGTCGGCTGGCCTTGTCTTCACGAGAGGCGCTATCATGACTGTGTATGGGGTTATGGTCGTGACAGTATGTAAGGCACATAAATAAGTACATAACATATATGGAGGAAATATAGAGTAAATGACTCCACCTATAAGTCTGAATAACCTTGTAAATCATGAAATAATTATAGTATCATGCATATGCGTATGAATGTCATGTCGTGCATGGGTACATGCTGTCACACCTCCTTTTTGCGCGCCCCTCCCCGAAGGGTTAAATGCGCGGGTGGAGTTTTTCCAATTTAAGTGACAATATTCGAAATGGAATTATTTATTTAATTCAGAGTCGCCACTTGGGAAAGGTTTGGCTTTTGGTGTCCCAAGTCACCGGTTTATCTTGAATCCCAAATCGAGGAAATTTTCGACTTTTCCAAATGAAGTCTGCGAACCAGAAATTCTAAGTAAGGAATTCTGTTGACCCGAGGGAAGGTGTTAGGCACCCTCGAATCCCGTGGTTCTAGCACGGTCGCTTAAATTGTTATAATGGCTAAATATCTGATTTAAATACATGTTGTGACTTATGTGCTTTTATTAAGTTTAAACCGCTTTTATTATTATCATTTATTTTTTATAGAATTGCAACGTCGTGAAAATGCATCTCGAACCACGTCACAATCAATGCACCCGTAGTTGTTAACACATTTCGACTCCGTTGAGATTTGAATTTGGGTCACATAAATGCGCACCCGAATTTAAGAATGTAATTTAATTAAGTCGCGCCTAAAAAGTCTAACGCGTTATTATCTTTGGGGAAGGCAGTGGAATTCACTAAACAGTCCATCCCAAATTCTAAGTATTTATTATGACCAATTATTGAGGGCCCCGCAATTTGCCTTTTTATTCGGCGAGGCTCGTCTCATTATTTTAGAAGGGTACCCTACAATGACTACGTCTTTACTACATTTATCTTTAAAGAAAAGGAAAGGAACATGCTAAATTAACTATATGCTTTTGCCTGATCCGGATTCTTATCAATTTCCGATTGATTATTTACGAAGTGGAGGGATGTCATAACTTATGAAACATACTTTAATTGGACAAAGAAATTACATTTGAGATTGACCCAATAGTATACTTGTGTCCAAACATTTCTTGAATTGAATTTTACTAAACTTATTGGGGCTGAATTAAAGGAATTAACTACTAGGCGTTGTTACTAATGGGATTTGAATATGATATTATGTACTGCCTAACGAGTTATAATAAAAGAAAATTAAAATGAATAAGGAACATTTGTGTAAGGTGGAAATATTCTATTCTATGCATGTCATTCAGCTAAACGGGAATCCAGTCAAAAATCTATACTAATTCTTCATGCCCTCTATGTATTGTATCATTACATTTTGTACTAGCAAACAACTATACACTAAAATGCAAGAGGCTAAACTTGATTGAGTATTATCTAACTAATCTTTCATCACTGAATCGCACTAATCAATTTATACAACTGAAGTCAGTATATTACAAGCATTACAGAACAGATATCTAAATCTTCTTCAAGAACTCCTTTCATTTCATGCTTTTGAATTGTTACAGCTAACACCAAAATTGGATTTGAAATGTGTACCTGGAAACACTGAAAATGCAAAGGAGAAGGAGAAAAAGATGGGGAAATCAGCGGCAGCAAGAAACAGAACTAGCAGTAGCAGCAGGGCAGAAATGCAGCAGCAATAGTGAGCAAGATAGCAGCAGTAATCAGAACAGCACCACAGAAAGCACTCAACTGAAATTTAGAAGAAGGAACATTGCCTAACGTATTGACAATAGCTGAACTTCAGACAAAACAAAACCAAGTTTCTGATTTCTTAATCTGTTTTTATCTTTTTCTTACTCTCTCTCTATTTCTGTATTTGCTCCTATGCCTCACTCCCTTTTTTAGCTCTCAAGGTCCAGTGTGTATCTCCTCTCTCTTAGGTCTGTCTGTGTGTATGTCCTAATTCTGTATCTCTCCTTGTCTATCTGATCTCTCCCTCTATGTCCGTCTCTTATAAGCCTTCAACTTCCCCTTTTAACAGCCTGTTTAGAGTATATCAAACACCCCTCCCATGTGCCCTTTTCTTTTCAGTTCCACTTTAGCTAATTAAATATAAAACCCCATCATTCTCCCGGCAGCTTTAAACTTTCCCATTTTATTAACCAAAAGCAAATATGGGCAGTAGAATATATCTGACAGCATATGCTGTCAAACCATTTTTAAAATCAAAAGCCTTTTATGCAGGAAAACAGGCTGTGCACAATGCACATGCTGTGCACAAGTGCACATGCCATCAACTCAGATTTCAGTTACAGACCAAGCCTTAGGTTTCTGAAATCATATTAACGACTATAAGTAACAGGACTTGGTTCTTAATTGATTCAGGCAAATGTTCAACAGAAGCAAATCGATTTGTTATTGTTCGGACAGTTGAAACTAATTGACGACACATGTCGACTCGACTATATTAGCATTAACATACACAATCGTAGCCAAAAATCAGACATTTAAACAGTATCACATAAGGGGTTCATTTTGCAATGTCAAACAGAAAGGCCCTAAGAACTAAATGAATGACCAGTTACGGATTCAATTGAACATACATTTATACACACGCATTATGAAGAAAGAAACTGACTGAATACAGAGGTCCGGCCAAGGTGGACAATAGCAGTTCAAAAACACAAAACAAAAAGTTTGGCCATGCGGACAGGCCTTTAACAACACACAAACATACGAACTGAAATAAAGAAAAGAAAATTAACTCACCTTAAAGCTTTTTAAGGAACAAATCAGAAAAATCCACTGGTGTTTGAACGGACCTTCTTTAAGGTTGAATGGACTTTTAAACGAAGTGTTTCTCGGATGAGAAACACCTCGATTAAGGTCCATTAGGCCTTAATCTCTTCAGTTTGAACAAAGCACGGAACATGCACAGGGAAAACTAGAGTTCAAAAACTTAGATCTGGGATTCGTGTTTCCCTGGTTAGATTCGGACCAAACCAAGTATGGTTTGGTCACGAGGGGGTCTGGGGGGTGTATGGTATGAAGCTGGGGTTGTTTGGTGTAGATTAGGTTCCGACTCGAATATTCAAATGAAGATTCGAGAAGGTGGGATAGGATTCGAGGCGTATGGTTGGTAGATTTGGGTTCAGGACGTCAAGGGGGTTCTATGGTGTTAAGGGGAAGGTCACCGGCGTTCATGCCGCCAGTTTTCATGGTGGGGGATACTAGGGCGGCTCTAGGGTTTGGGGGTTGTGGTGAGGACGACGAAGGCTGGGGTTTGGATAGGGGGGGCAGGGTATGTTACGGGCTTATATATGGCATGGGTAGGCGGATCTTAGCCGTTGGATGAGGCGAGATGGAAGGCTCAGATCTTTCTTTTGATGAGGAAACGACGTCGTTTCTCATTCAGAGTTTGGGGGTCGGTTTGGGTAAGACGGGTCGGGTTAGTTTATGGGTACGGGAATGTGATCTAGGCCGTTGATCAATCTGATCTCAACGGCCCAGATCGGGCTCAAATATTACGACGTCGTTTAGACGTCTTTGGTGTCAACTGGACAAGGGCCGGGCAAGCCTTGTTCTGGGCTGTTTGTTTGGGACAATTTTAACAAAATTGGCCCAAGTCCAGAAGGGGTCTTTTCTTTTCTTTCTTTTTTTTTCTTTTCTTTTATTATAAAAATACAAAACTAAGTAAAATCAAATTAAAATAAACACCTAATACAATTATTTGCACACACATTAAAATGATTCAAAACAGGTAAAAATTAAACAAAACAAAAATCACTGACAAAGATGCTTGTTTATGCTTTTCTATTTGAACCGTGTTACGGTTCAGATTATGCATGACCCGTACACACATTTTTTTTGAATTTTGTTTTAACAAAGTAAATAAATAAAACGGGCCAAAGTCACAAATAAATCAACAAAGTGCCGCACAGAAATCCAAAAATTGTACAGCAGGACCAATTTTTATTCTTTTGGAGCGACTGTTGCGCAAAAAAAAAATCACGTGCTCACACATGCTTCATAGCATCATCAGCCTCTGAGGGCATCCCATCATATCATCTTAGACACTGTGGGCAAAATCATCAACTTATACAAGCTGGTCAGGTGGTAGTGCATATATAACGCCATAACCTTTTCCATATCCCATATATACATATATATACATACATATATACACGTATATAACGTCATCTGGTCATGGGTCAATGTACATGAATGCAATGCATGAAAAGTACGTTAATAAAATCTTTCGGAATGTCATAAGATCATTTTGCCTTTGAGTAATATCATAAAGTAAACTCTTTTCAACTTTCGCATTTTTCTGAGACCCATGAACAAATGATAGAATAATATGACACATAGGGAATCAAGAATATAGGCACCCCTAGTATTTCTATGAATAGAGTCATCTATGAAAGTAGTGTATTTTGCTCGTTTCATTTGTATCGTATGGATCATGCCAAATGAAAGAAGGGATAGCCTTAACATACCAGAACCGGTACTTTTGACAATCCTTTTAACACTCGTTGATTGCAGCAACAAGTAATGACGGACCGAAGTAGGGGAAAATCCGTATGATATTCTTGAGAAAGATTACACCATACTCCCTTATAATTGCAAGACCTCATGTTGCTTTGAATTGTTGAAGATCATATCTTTGATATGTGATTTATATTTGTAACACACAAACAGACGTTGGAATTCATATTACATGCATATAGGAATGAGTATTGGACTTACTGTTTTTAGTAAAGAATATGTAACTTTCTTTATTAAAAGGATGTGAATCATGTTCGTTAATAGTAAATATGTGTCTTTTCCTTATTTAATGAGTATGACTCATGCTATTTAAGACATGCCACATAATCATAGTGACTTATGAGTCACAATATCATGATTCTTTTGCTTCCACATTTTGATTTAATACTTATCCAAATATTTGTATTAATTAGGTAATATCCTGGTATCCGGTAATTAATCAGTTACACGCATAATTAAGAATTATCTCAACTTACTTAAAATAATACTCTCTTTTAACATACCTTGTACACCTTACTAGCATGGTCATGTAGTATCGTGTATGGCACTAGTCCATAATATCGGGTATTTTAGCTTGGGCCATATTTTACCCCAAAATGCCAAACTTTGACGAAAATTTATTTTCTTTGATTTGATTCCCCTTTCACCTTCACGAATTTACTCATCACTTGTGGAATAGCATAATTCTTATAATCTCTAAATAATCTGTTACTTGGACTGATGTCAATTACCTTACGACAAATTCAAAAGTATATTACTTCAGGGTGCAACATCGTCATAACTTAATACTACGAAGCGTAATATACTACAGGGTACAACATTGTCATACCTTAATACTGTGAAGCGTAACATCATTGTAATGTAATACTGCAAGGCATAATATCATCGTAATATGATACTAAAGGACATAACATCATTGTAATATTGCGGGGTGTAACATCATTCCCCCCTTTGAAACATTCTTTCTCGATTATTGACTGATGATCTTATCATTTTCATAACTTATAGCTCTTGTGAATTCCTTAATACTCTCCTTTCCATTTAAGCAGTCGCTCTGTGAATAAATCCAAAGTCTAGGGTATTCCCCCCTTTAGTCTTTTTGCTCATATCATGACTTGTGGTCGAAATCTTTCTAATCTCGCAACTGCTTCTACATCTTGTCATGCAGCCTGTATGACCCTGACTTTGTAAGTGCGCTTGTGCGATTCATCTTTCCTTTTTCCTTTTAGCTTTTAGTCTCTCTAGGCCTTACTTTGTAAACATATACACGACTTAATAGGATGCCTCTCTGGGCATCAATAGGTGTACTGAAGTTCTTTGCTTGATACTTTGTAGAACTTGCGAATATGGCCATATCTTATTTCATAGATCTGGTTATACATTCATATGACTTTACTACATCTACATGGGTTATACTATACCATAATTTTTACTTCAATTTATTGTTACTGAAATATGCTTACCAAGCTCCCAGTTACTTTTGTTACCTATCCTTTAGGTATAAATCTCAGTCCTTTAATGCTCATTCATTACCATTCGTCTTAAGAATCATGGCCTAATCTCATGTCATACTTTGTAACTTATATCTGTCCATAGTTGATTCACCTCAATGTTGATCTACAATCCTCTACTTGAAGACTTGAAACCTCTTGGGTAATACATTGCTGCTAGGGCTTACGTTGCATTGAGGAATATTTTAAGTGATTTCCATAACCGTATTTCATAGTGTCTCAATGTGATTCACCTTATGGGGGTTATCCTAATTTTGTGCCGCCAGCGAAATCTTTTCTCCTTCTCTTCTTTTTTCAAATCTTTATTCAAATGAAGGCCCAGACGTCATCCTTTATCTGTCACAATTATACACTTATTTTATTCCCAGGTCAACATTTCATTCTTTCTAAATGCTATTAATCATAGACTCCTTTGAGTTCATTCAGGCTATACTGAACTTTCAATAACTTAGTGAAACCATTATCTCTCTTGTTTCTCGTTACCTTTTCACTTGCCTTTCCTTATCCTTACTCATGTTTTCTTAACACTTTGTCGCTCTACCATACTTTAGCTTGCGACCTGTACATATCCATTTATACTACTTGCAACTTTCCTTCAACTTGTTTTCACCATAGATTTCCTTATGTTATTCTGGAACGTCAAGCGAGACATCACATCATCTCCAACTCTTCTCTACTCTCTTAACTAGGTCTCTCAGTACTTAGAAACCATAGACTAGAAGGCATGCCACTGATGATACCGCTATCATTCTCGGTTATTGGATCCCCGTGCTTATAGCCTTCTATCCGAAGTATGGACTATTCACAACTTTCTGCATTTGAGTATCTCGTACATTGTTCACCTTTACCTTACTTACTTAAAATCTCGTATCACATCTTCTATCTCTTTCATAACCTCCATTCCACATAGGTATGATTCACACCACAACTTGAAGCCCTATTATAATACTATAATCCGGTGGGAGCTTCATACTGAATTCTTATTACTGGCTTTATCGTAGAGCCGTTATAGACTATGGTTGTTGTACTATCTCTCTCGTACCTCTAATTTTAAGGGAGATCCTGCAATGTTCTCGATCACGATGTTTTAAATTTTCTGGATCCAATTATCAGACTCTTGATTACTTAGTTGATGGTATTCTTTAGTTTCCTCTTCCCCTTGATCAACCTTTATGTAGGCTTAAGCAATCTTTGGATCTGTGGTTTATGGTATTAGTTATCCTGTTTAGCCTTTCATGGGCTTGAGAAATATGCATGACACAACCCTTTTATAATTTAATCCTTCATGTATGACCTGGTCTCAATTTTTTCTTTTAACGTATACCAGAATCTTCTGCGGATGTATATGCTGCATGTATAAAACTCCGAACCCTTAAGTGAGTTCATAACATAACCAAATCTGGATCATTGATCGAATAATTTCCTTCATTCCATTTTAGCTTACTTTCAACGTAAGCTATTACTTTTCATGGTCTTTTTGCCACCTTGTTGTGTCCATACTTAGCTTATCTTAGTGCCCACACATGCCAGAGTTATCATGCAACTCATATGATCTTGAATAGTACTTTTAATTTTACTTCCCGTTCCTTAGTCATGGTAGGTGCTACTTTTCTTTGGAATGCTTATAATATTGTTGTGATACTATTGTTACACAATCATTTCCTCTTTAGGTCGTTTTGCTTAAGTTGAAGCCTTCTTCCGTATTTTCTCTGCTAGTCTTTCGTTGTAGTACTTAGGGAGAACCCTTGACCCTCGTAAAGCTGTTAGCTTATTACGGAACTTTTGATATCCTTCCTTGCCTATGATTATCCATAGTTGCTTACCTCCATGCCCTTGTGCTTGTAGGGTTGCTTCTGAACTAATATTTTGATTGCCTTCCCAGTGGCACTTTCATTTATCCCCGTAACACTCATACAGTACCTTTAACTACCTCGACTCCTACTTGAATATATCTCAAGTATTATAATGACCTTACTACAAGGCCGAATTCTCTATGTTGGGGTTTACTACATTCATCTTGCATGATCTGTTGATTTGTTCGTAACTTCTTATCTAGTCATGACTAGGCTCTTCTTGAATCAACTACTAATTACTTGTTAGCCCATTCTCATATCCATATTCTGCGTACTATTTCTTGGGTTATTCCTTTGTCTTAACTTACCTTACGTATTGGCTCCTTATCTATCAATATCATCCCGTGCAGGAACCCTTACTTCCCTTTTTTGACATTGTGCTTAAATAACGTTCTGGAATCATAGCATATCTGTAACATTTGGATAAGTGAAACCTCATCCCTTTCTCATTTTTTTATCCCATTCTTCCTTTATTATTCCATATTCCCCCCTTTAGGGAAGTACTAAGATTTGGAGCTATGACGACCTGCCTATAGATGTTTTTCCTCTTCATCTTTGGCGTCCTTTCACATTATCAATGACCCTTACTCACTTTACAGTAGTCCTTCTGTACCAAGAATAACAAAATCCCTCACTCGCGATGGTGACACTTAGTGTGACTGGCACATACGGTCTTTTAAGATTAACTTTGCTCACATTGCTTGCTTTAGGGAAGCGTCTCCCTAAATGACCATTCTCTGAATTCATTATGGATCTTCTTCTATTGTCCATTCTATTACTGCCGAAATGAAATCTGAAATTCTCATGATTCTGACTATTATCAAATCACTTAGTTCCTTATTCATGTTTAGTTTATCTTATTCACCAGTCCATACTGATTTCTATTACTCTAGGGTCTAACTTTTCCTTCTGTTAATCACGTTAGAGTCGCGAACTTATTTCTTGAAATGAGGATGTGACTGTATGGCCTATACTCTTTTGTTGTCTTAAGGCCCATCACCTTTCATCTCTTTCTTTATTTGACTATAGGTTCTATAACACTCTATCGTTGCCATCCATGTATCGCACCTTATTCATAATGCTTTCTTATCTCTCTCCTCATTACTCTGCTAATATTTTTGCATATCCCTTTTCTTGTGAAAACATCAACACGACATTCTTTCGCTTTTAGCTCTTCTTCCTTCATTCATCGGCTCTTCGGGTTGCTCAACGTCCTCGCTCTACTAGGGACGAGAGTCATACTAAGGTAATATTTGTCCCTTCCAGGCTTTCAGTGCCTATCATTTGAATATTTTTTATCATGCTAGTATTCCCATCTAATTGTAATATTCTAGAGTGCACCATCTGGAGGTCTCACAAGGAGATTTATTAGCACATTTGCAATATCATTCGGCAATGTCAACTAACACAAGCAATCCATTTACCAATTTGGGTTACCCTAACCCCAGCCGGATCTTGATATCCCGCCCTTCTCTTAACTATACCTGTTAGCCCCCACATGGCATAACTGAAATATGTGTCACCAATTGTACATATATCTGTTACTTTTGAATATAACTCAAAAAGCTTATGTTCATCTGCCTGAATTATAAACACTGTTAACTTTCATTAACTGGGCGCCTCATACCCTTCTTCATCTTGCTTCTTTTGCTTGTTAAAACTTGTATTTATCTTCTTAATCTCTCATTATCTTTCACCATAAAGATGGATAGGCATTCTTGCCTTAAGGCTTCTTATCAGGAAGCTTACACCTTTCATTACACCCATGATCTACTAAAGACCTCACATTTACTTATCGCAGGCATCATACAAAAATCAAATTCCTCTAACTCAGCTCTTCATCAACTATCTCTCTTTCCAACCTTCTTTTCGGATGTAGATATCGTCTTATTAAGAATAAAATAGAATTTCAGAATTTGAATTCTTATAAGTGAGCTCTACCACACGATCTAGAGTAAGAAGAAAAAGTGACAATCCTAAATGCCCTATAGCCTTCTACTTATAAGTGTGGTGCACGATACACGCATAAACAAGACTCTACAAGACATTACTTGTAGACTCCCTTGGACAGAACTGCTCTGATGCCACTTTTGTCATGACCCAAATCGATGGCCCGTGATGGGCACCCGGTACATTACTCAACCGAGAAACAACATAACATATCTTTTCTTGTCATACTATCATAAATAACTGAGCCAGAGAGGCTTCCATGAAATAGCAGAATACAATAGGTAATGTCAACTTATACATGAGACATATAGGTCTCTAAGACCAAAATAACCACTTGAACACTGAACATAGGCCGACAAGGCCATACGATCTTTTACGTACATGACATTTGTCTAAAAGCCTCCAAGAATACTTAATTTTCAGAAAGGTCGGGACAGAGTCCCACCATACCAAACATCATCTAACTCATACTAACTAAACAAGCAACTCCGAAGCAAATGGAGCGCACCAACATCTTTCACTGAGCTGAGAGCCTACTTGGAGGGCTCTCGATCTGTCTACCGGGAAATGCGGGCATGAAACACAGTGTCTCCAGGCAAAAAGGGACGTCAGTACGAATAATATACTGAGTATGTAAGGCACATAAATAAGCACATAACAAACATGAAGGAAATATAGAGTAAATCACTCTACATGTAATTCTGAATAACTTTGTAAATCATGAAATAATTATAGTATCATGCATATGCATATGAATGTCATGCCATGCATAGATACATGTTTCATACCATCATCAGCCTCTGAGGGCATCCCATCATATTATCTTGGCAATTGTGGGCAAAATTATCAACGTATACCAGCTGATCAAGTGGTGGTGCGTATATAATGTCATAACCTTTCCCATATACTATATACTTATATATACATACATATATACGCGTATACATCGTCATCCGGTCATGGGTAAATGTACATGAATGCAATGCATGAAAAGTACGTTTATAAAAAAAATCTTTCGGAATGTCATAAGACCATTTTGACTTTGAGTAATATCATAAAGTAAACTTTTTTCAATTTTCGTATTTTTCTAAGACCCATGAAGAGATGATAGAATAATATGACACATGGGGAATCAAGAATATAGGCAACCCTAGTATTTCTATGAATAGAGTCATTTATGAAAGTTGCGTATTTTGCTCGTTTCATTTGTATCGTATTGATCATGCCAAAAGAAAGAAGGGATAGCCTTAACATACCTGAACTAGTTCCCTTTAACACACGTTGATTGTAGTAACACGTAATGACAGACCGAAGTAGGAGAAAATCCTTATGATATTCTTGAGAAAGATTGCACCGTACTCCCTTATAATTGCAAGACCTCATGTTACTTTGAATTGTTGAAGATCTTATCTTTGATATGTGATTTATATTTGTAACACACAAACAGACGTTGGAATTCATATCACATGCATATAGGAATGAGTTTTGGACTTACTATTTTTAGTAAAGAATATATAACTTTCTTTATTAAAAGGATGTGAATCATGTTCTATAAGAGTAAATATGTGTCTTTTCCTTATCTAATGAGTATGACTCATGCTATTTAAGACATGCCGCATAATCATAGTGACTTATGAGTCACAATATCATGATTCCTTTGCTGTCACATTTTGATTTAATACTTATCCAAATATTTGGATTAATTAGGTAATGTCCCGGTACCCGGTAATTAATCAATTATTCGCATAATTAAGAATTATCTCAACTTACTTAAATACTACTCTCTTTTAACATACCTTGTAGACCTTACTAGCATGGTTATGAAGTACCTTGTATGGCACTAGTCCATAATACCGGGTATTTTATCTCGGATCGTATTTTACCCCAAAATGCCAAACTTTGATGAAAATTCATTTTCTTTGACTTGATTCTCCTTTCACCTTCACGAATTTACTCATCACTTGTGAAATAGCATAATACTTATAATCTCCAAATAATCTTTTACTTGGACTGATGTCAATTACCTTTCGACAAAAAGTATAATACATCATCTTAACTTAATACTGTGAAGTGTAACATCACCGTAATGTAATACTGCATGGTGCAACATTGTCGTAACGTAATACTGCAAAGCGTAACAGCATCGTAATGTAATACTGCAAGGCATAGCATGTAATATAATACTACAGAACGTAACATTATCGTAATATTGCGGGGTGTAATACCTTTACGACAGAATCGTGTTACGACCTTATACATGGTAACATGCTCTTTGTAATAGACATTAATTGGGTATGGAACTTGCAATGCCCTAATAAAATAAAATATTTTTTATGGCTATGTAGCCATAATAAATTACCCTATAGAAGCTATCTATCACACAGATGCCACATCACCTTGCCTAAGTCCCTACATTATAGTTTATACATGTACTCCTTCTGCTTCAGTTTATGTGAACCTACATTTCTTTTTTGCTCCATTCCAAAAAAATGACCCACTTCTAAATATAAAAATAATTTAGCTTAAATTTCTAATTTTTTTCTTAATGAGAAGCTTTTATAACCACACAAATACTCTGGATCCCTTTTTGACTTGTTTAAGACCACAAATTATAATTTTTTTTATTTTTTCTGAAACTCCATGCCAGTCAAACTAAATTTTGATTACTAACATTTTATATTACGTTCTTAATATCGGTAAATCAAGTGAAGCATGAAGCAAGGAAGTTACGTAATTCTACAAGACACAATTATAGCACAATCTGCCCCCGAGCATGATTAACCTCGGTACATACATATACGCTTGTCGCCTCATATATGTATCACGCCCGCATGTAGAAAATAATGACAAATAGGAGGAAAAATTCCCTCAACAAAGTTAGGCAAAACACTTACCTCGATTCAGCTAACGCAACACTCAACTTAGCCTTTTCCTCTACAAATTCCCCCCCTCTCGCTCGACTCAACCCAATGATTTGATATGAAAAACCCTTCACAAAATCATCCGGGCCAATAGAATCTAGCAAATTACCAACCAAACAATTCAATTTAAGTCTTAGGAACTACCCTCGATTGCAAATAATTCAATTTAGGCCATTTTTTGAAAAACTCAACACCCGGGCCCGTTTGGTCCAAATTCGAAATTCGTACCAAAATTCGATTACTCATTCACCCCCGAGCCCAGATTTATAATTGGTTTTGGAATCCGACCTCAATTTGAGGTCTTAATCCCTAATTTATCCAATCCCTAGTTTCTACCAAAAAAATACCCAATTTCACCATGAAATCCTTATATATTTTATTGAACCTTTATGAAAAAGTAGTGAAATATTAAAAACAAATTAGTTTAAGGTCACTTACCAATGATTTGGGGAAGAAAGGTTCTTTGGACAATTGCCTCTTGTGGTTTAAGTTTAGAAAATTTGGGAAAAGAATCAAAAATCCTGTCTAAGTCATCTTTTGTTCAGCTACAGGTATTGAATTTAGGAACAAAACTTCGCATTTGCGAATGAATAGTGCTTTCGCAATTACCATAAATGGTTGGCAATTATGGATGAACAGTGCTTTCGCAATTGCCATAAAAGGTTCGCAATTGCGAATGAACAGTGCTTTCAAAATTGCCATAAAAGGTTCGCAATTGCGAATGAATAGTGTCGCACTAGAAACCAGCAAAACCCAAACTTCTCCGAAATGAACCGAAACCACCCCAAAACTCATTCGGATCCTCCCGGACACAAACCATGTATGAATTTCAATTATAAAACATGCTACGGACCTCCTCGTGCACTCAAAACACTAGAAAAGAGATTGTCTTAACCCGATATTGACTATGGTCAAAACTCCCAAATTTCTTAACTTTACTATTCTCTCAACCAATAATCCAAAAATATACCAAAGCCTCTCGGGACTCCAGACCAAAAGTACACACCAGTCTAAAAATATTACGTTGCTCGCGCGATCAAATCACTAAAAAACAACTAGAACTACGAATTGGACACCAAATCAAATGAGATTTTCAAAAAAGCTTTGAAATCTCTATTTTTACCACTGGACGTCCGAATCATGTCAAACCGACTCTGTTTCCCACCAAATTTCACAGATAAGTCAAAACATATTATATTGGACATGTACCGGGATCCGGAACCAAAATACAGACTCGGTATCAACAATGCCAAACATTCAATGAATTATTAAAAACATTAGATTTTTTCCAAACTTTTAATTTTCAATAAAAATTCATAACTCAAGCTAGGGACCTCGGAATTCGATTCCGGGCATATGCTCATATCCCATATTTCAATACGGACCCATCGGGACAGTCAAAATACGGTTCGGATCCATTTACTCAAAACGTTTACCGAAGTCAACTAAAATTAACTTTTTACGCAAAAATTCTTGTTTTTATTAGTTTTTTTAGCATATAAACCTCCCAGGCCAATACCCGGACTGGGCACGCAAATCAAGAAAGGCTAGGATGAGGCACTAAAGGCTTCGAAATACAGAATTTGGTTCTAAATCACCGAGCGAAGTGCAGATACTCAAAACAACCAATCGGATCGTTACAGTTTAAATTTTATCGCTGGGTTTATGATTTTGTGTTATTTTTTTTTGTTTATATTGTTAATATCGTTCACATTTGAATATGCGTAGTGTCAGTCATGGTTGCAAATATAATATTTTGTAGAACTTGTACAAAAATTCGACGAAACTTTTTGCAAGTTGTTATATCAAAAGAGTGCATGGTTAAACTAGATTGTACTTTTTTTTTTTTTATCATCATAGAATCATGTATTATTCACTTGGTTCAAAATTATTTCTTGGTTTGTAATTATGTATCTTTTGTTTATTTTGTTAATATTGTTAACATTTGAATATGCGCAACGTTATTTGTGATTGAAAAAATTTAGCTTTTATCTTTAAACATCTGCATACATATCAAGAAATTATTATCGAACAAAAATAATATTTTGCAAAAGTTGTACAAAAAATTGATTTGACATATCTTTTGTAGGAAAAAAATATTAGTTATTTGTGATAGAGATATCTAGTAATTAGTGATATCAGAAATTTTTATTGACGGTATGTTTACTGTAAACTTGAGCAAAATTGTTTAATTAAGAAAAATAGAAAACGTGGGGTATTTCAAAGCAAGCAAAGAGATAACCATTTTTATTAGGAAAAAAAAAAAAAGATAACCATGTTTTTGAATTTTGGGTGTTTTTTCTCTCACTTTCCATCCACCTTATCTTTAAAGAGTTATACAAAAAATTAAGCATTGGAAATATAAAAAGCAAACGATGTAAGCAATGTTGAACCTATATAAAAATTCTTTTATCAAAAAATAAATAAATAATTTAATGTTTAACCTAATTTGACTGGCACAGAAGAAAGGAGCATTACATAAAAATAATGAACAATGATAACGCCAAGGGAGATCAACCACAGAACAAAGAAAATTTACCCCCTAAAAAAACAAAAATCAAAACATTAAACTACAATACACGAACATATAAGATTTTTCGAAGAAGAATCATGCAACGACTTTGTAATGTTTTAAAAAAAAAAAAAAAAGGCATAGATGATACGGCGCTGCAAGAGATGAGGATCCTTCTAGAGATCTTTGAGTTTTTTCAATATCCGTTTTAATGCCATCACAACGAAAAATAACAAAACTGAATAGATCAAATCTGATACAATAAAAATAACAATGTAAATAAAACCTAAATCAGTTATAAAATTTCTGCAGCAGAAATGTGCAAAGGAGTAATTAGGATAAGTGTTCTTCACTTGTTTTGGGTTAAATTCCATAATCTAGTCTTGATTCTTATCATTTAATTTGAGAATTTGGGGTAAAAATTGGCAAAAATGGAAGAAAATTGGAGAATGGATTTTTGACGATTTGGAGGACTATTTGACGTCAGATTTTGATGAATTTGATAAGGGTAGACTCATGAGTGAATGCGCTTTCTATTTTAGTAATTTTTATCGGATTCCAAGAAGTGGGCCAGGGGGTTGGGTTTTGACCAATTTCGGGATTTTTGATGTAATTTGATTATTTTCGCATGGGCTTTGTTCCCTTAGCATATATTGATGTTATGGTTCTGATTTTGGTTACATTCGGGGCATTTGGAGGCGGAATCAAGAGGCAATGGCGTCGCGGGCTAGAGTTTGGCTTGGTTTGAGGTAAGTAACACTTCCAAACTTGGTTCTAAGGGTTCGAAACCCTAAACTATGTGTCTTATGATTACTATTGAGGTGACGCAAATGCCAAGTGACAGGCATGTAGGCATGCACCGTGAGAATCGCGGCCTGGATCATTCCATTGCACTACTTAGAGACTTTTTCTTGCTGATATCTGTGTCGTAATTATGTGATTACGTTAATTAATGAGCTGTAAATCATGCTAATTATCATGTTAAGGCTTCACGCCAATACTGTTGAGACCCGAGAGGTCATTTCTTATTGTCATATCATTAGCTTCATTGATATTCTGTACTCAGTCATGTTCATGCATATTATATCATGTCTTAGTCTCGATTATTGTTATTTGACATCATATCATTGTTCAGCTAGTATCATGACATTTTGAACTCATGTGCGTGACACTGGAGAGAAACGACTGAGTGAGGCCGAGACTTGATATTGAGTGATAGTACAGGATCGGGCTGCACGCTACAACGTGATATTGAACATGCCTTCGTTGGCTTGTTATAGCGCTTGCGCTAAGAGAAACCCTTTGGACATGGATCTTGTCCGAAGTAATTATACCCAGAGATGGATCTTCTCCATAGGGCTGGAATAGCCTTCCTCGGTACTGGGTGATTACGGTCAGTGATGTATATACATTTCGGGATGGATATTCCCTGAGCCGGATGGCCATATACACTACCGAGTGGTTGAGCACTTGTGAGTGGAGGCATACGGAACATTGATCATGTCATTTGTGCATTGGTACTTAGAGATTTCCTGAGATTTATACTACGTACTGGTCATATTGTATTTACTTACTGTTGAGCTTTTATTTGAACTGCAAGCATGTCTACCTTTCTGTAGAGTTATTTGTATACCTGTTAAGGTTTGGTTCGTTCCTACCTGTCAGTCCATAGTTTGGACTTGTTAGTTATTGAGTTGGTGTACTCACATTACCTCTGCACCTTGTGTGGAGATCCAGGTATCTCGAGTCACGATAGCGGCTGCTGATCATATCAGTTGGAGACCTTTTCCTTGGAGATTGTGAAGTAGCTGCTTCACGATCGCAATTTTGCCTTTTCCTTCCTTATCTTCCTCTTAGTACATTTGTTGGATATTCTCAGACTATGTAGTCTTGTTTATTTCGAACAATTATAGTATTTTGCCCATGAGTTAGTGACACTCGAGGTCGGGCTTGTACTTTCTTTCCGCTCGTTTTGATTTCTACTTTTACCTTTTATCGGATTTCTGATAAAAATATTATTTTTCTTAAGTTTTAAATGAAATTTGGAGTATATGAAAATAAGTTGGTTGGCCTAGTTTCATGATAAGCGCCATCACGACCGGGTCGAATTTTGAGCCGCGACACAAAGTTGTTAATAAAGTTGGGCACCCCCATCCCGTTTTTCTTCATTTTTTGTTTTCTTCAATATGAGCGCTACAATTGAAACATCAATAGCTAAATTCACTTTTCACAGCTTGAACAACCCCATTATTTACCTTTTTTATGATCGAATAAATTATTAAAGTCAGAAGATTATATTAATAAAGTAAAGAAGCAATTTATAATCATAATTGACTATGAGCCACCAAGCTTTTAATTATTGGATAACATATCTCTCATTCTCTTAGCTTTATCGTTTTCGTCTAGCGGACATCGTCTAACCCCATCTTTTGTTTCGAATCTTTCTGAATTAGATATTGAAAATAAAACAAAGTTCAAGTCTTCAAGACTTCACATCTTCTTGCATCCACATTCAGCTTCCCCATTTTCTTGTTCGGAGGTTTTGATTTTATATATTTATTTGGCGCTCTAAACACTAGTAAGTATGTGTTGAGGGGTGAGGGAGGAATAAGATGACCATGGTGGATTAAGAAGTAGATTAAGAAGTTGATCGCCTTGGGGTGGGGTTGGGGGTGGGGGAAGGGGGTTGGCGAGGAAAGTGAAGGGAAGAATACTTTCACAAATGTGGTTTTTTACTTTTTGTTTTCTTAAAAAAAAAAGGATTAATTAACCAAAAGTTACGTGGCATTTTTTTAATTGAATGTTTTGCTAGATTCCTATTGGTGAAGTACACTTTAACTGATGTTACGTTGTAGTGTTCAGTATTTATGTAGTTAACCCTAAATGAAAATAATCCAACTTTCAAAACTCATTTTTGCTTACGAAACACATCTTAGGAATAAAATCTGGGGATTGGGATGACGAACATAATAGAATATAACGATACATTTGTTTATACTCCTTATATGGGGATGTAATTAAATTAACTACAACCCCCATTCATTACATTCCAAAATTTTACAGTGAAAAATATTTATTTGAAATTCTCTATGTATAACTGTAATGATACTTTTTTTATAGATAAGACAGATGCATTATAAACAAGTAAAAACATAAAGCAAAGCAGGAAAGAAAGTACAATGGTGATGGTGGTAAGTAAATAAGAAGAAAAGATAAGTTTAAAACATGTTTGATGCCACCAAATTACTCCGATGAAGGTGGATAAGGAGTTGCAATCAAATAAAAGTCACTCTTTCTAAGAACAGCTAATCCAGCCGATTCAGCTAAGTCCAAGTCACTTGGAGTGATTCCTGTAGGAAGATTCCAATCAAAGGGGTACAATAATTGAGCAAATAAACATTAGCTAAACCAAATGATATTCCAGGGCAAATCCTTCTTCCACTATCAAAGGGAAGATATTCAAAATTATTACCAGTAAAATCCATAGTGCTATGCTGAAATCTCTCAAGCTTAAAGCTTTTTGCATCAACCCAATATTTTGGATCTCTTCTCATCGCCCAAACATTAACCATGATTGTGGTTTTTAAAGGAATGGTGTAGCCATTTATATTTGTTTCTTCTCTACATTCTCTTGGAATCAACAATGGAAGTGGAGGATGGAGTCTAAAAGTTTCTTTAATGACTAACTTTAGGTATTTCAATTCCTCTACATCATTTTCATTGAAAGTTTCTTTACCTTTAAAGGCATCTCTTACCTCAGCTTGAGCTTTGATGAGTATACTTGGATTCTTCATCATTTCTACCATGACCCAAGTAACTATTGATGATGAAGTTTCAGTTCCAGCAGCGACTAAGTCCTACATTTATGAGCAAGTTTGATATATGTCATGAATGATAGCTATTTGTTTTTATAATCTTTTCACCAATTTCTACTGAAATATTTAAATTTCTTTTGACTTCAATGCCAAAATTATTTTCTAATACATGATATTTAGATATTATTTCACTACCCTAGAAATACTAAATTGTGGTGGCTGACTTAATTTTTTATTGTAACTTTTTTAATGTGTGAATTTTATTAAGTCCTCTGCTTGCCACTACATCAACTCTCTATGTACCAAAAATGATCATGCAATTTAAAAATGCAAGTGCATGCATACTTGAATAATAATGAGGGTAGATGTAGGGGTTATACATAGGTCGGGTTGGTTCGGATTTTACAATTACCAAACCAAATCAATTGTATCGGGTTATTAAATTTAAAGACCAAACCAAACCAATAAAACTCGGGTTTTTCAATCTCGATTTTTCTCGGATTTTCAGGTTTTTCAGGGTTTTCGGGTTTTTTTCAGTAAAATCTTCGTAGAACAAAATATATAACTTGTGCTCAAAATATTTCTTTAATCCTAGTAAGATACAACTATATAAAGTATTTTAAAAGAAAATAATACAAAATATGAGATGTGTCATGGCATTATCCTAAAATATTCAACAATAAAGACAATAAAATTACGTAATCTAAATATTGCTAATTGAAAAGCCATAATAAAAATAAACATAACACTAAAAGTACTAAGTCATGCTAAAATAAATAGACTAATAAGGGGGTATTAATTACATGACTAAACGCTAAAGAAAAAATAAAAATAGGTTATGCATTTTTATCTAAATTATTGCAAAATAAAAAATAGATATTCAATATATTCCCGTTCGTAGTATTGAATTGAATATTTTTTGTTAGCATTAGTATTGATTTGATTTTGCTTTGGGCTTTTGTTAATATTATTTAATTTACTAATATTAATGACTATAAAACTTATTGGAACATTCAAAAATTCTAAGTCTGACCTTGAAATAATACCTTAAAAGATAAAATTATGAATTTTTTTAAAGAAATATTTATAAATTACATCACAATAAGTATATTTATATATTAAATATATCTAAAATTTCTATATATGTGATGTCGGGTTGGTTTGGTTTCGATTTGACTTTTTTTAGTTAAAACTAAACCAAACCAATTATGGTCGGATTTTTTTTTCTAACACCAAACCAAATCATAGTCAAGTTTTTTTCTCAATTTGACTCGAATTATCGGGTTGGTGCGACTTGTCGGTTTCCTTTGTACACCCTAGGTAGATGTATGCATTGTATATAGTACTTACAATAAAAATGGCCTTTATGTTGTCAGTGGTGATGGGAAATTGAAGGCTTCCATCCTTCATAAGTCTTAGAAGTACATCAATTAAATCTTCACCTCCTAATTGACCATTGAACTTGCCAGTTGCAAGATTTTGGTTGTGCTCATTGATGACATCCTCAATAATAATATCTATCTTACAGTGGAGATACATTATTTTACAACTCTTTCCACTGAGCACATGAAGAAACTTCTGTGAAGGGAATATGTCAGCCACATCTCAACGGCCACTAATTTAGGCCTGGATGCAAAACAAGGTCATGAGTTTTTAGTACTTCTTTTGCCATCTCAGGAGAAGTACAACTACAGACATTTCCCCTAATTGAAGGTGCATAAGAGGTCCATATTTTTTTGCTAAATTTCTTACGACATGGTGTGGAAGTCCACCTTGATGGATTATTATATGCAGCGGAAGCAATCCCAATATCAAAATCACATGTAATTTAGACAACTAGCATAAACGAGATTTCACGGGTTACCTCTTGAAGCGTGAACATATCTCTTCTACCGCGTGAGCCTTCAGTTCCATAACTTCTCAATGGAATCTCCATCACCCGCACAATCGTGATCCTCGAACATTCCACGGTCTTCTACTGTGTTACCCAAATAATACCCGAAAATAGCAATTTCGTGTGGGCGAAATTTCTAGGAAAATTTGGCTGAAAATTTCAGCCACCATCTACTCATCCCTCTAGGTGGAAAACCTTATGTATTTATAGCACAAGTTTTAAGGGTTAAGACCCTTTTCCAAAACCTGTTGGGTTTTCTTTTCCACCAGAAAAATGATTCCTTTATTTCCTATTATTTAGGCACAGTAGGGACCATAGAATTTAATTAACAAGGCTTCAATTATGGAATTAATTTCTAATTTTCGAAATTAATATCTACCATAATTAATTACGAATTATTCCACTAAAAATCCGTAATTGCACTCCTTATCCAATTTCGAAATTCATCCATTAAATCTTATTTAACTCCCCATATTAAGATTCAGATACTAATCAAGTAAATTAAATTACTGACGATTTAATTTATTGATTATTTCCTTTAGACTTTCGCTTAACTTATTTCATGTGTCGGATACAAAATCCACCGGCCGGGTTTACACATGAAAACTTATAAGCTTTCATAAAGGTATATCATCAATCTCTAAACCGAGACATGGATTCCATCAACTAACTATTACTTCGCCAATGTATATTATTATTATCCAATTTACCAGGCATATTGACCCACGAAAGAATCTCGCCTTTTAATAAATCAAAACAATAATAATATACACAACTAATAATAATTATATCAAGATTAAGAGTATAAGTACATTTAATGGCTAGAGAGTTTATTTTATTAAGTCAGTATAAAATACTTATCTCTACCTGGTCCGTTCAATACATACAAAATGTACTAGCACAAGAAGTTGGAATTAAACCATTCCCATAATCAAGATTAATTATATTTAATCTTGTGCTACAATCATTCCTGATGGTTTGTCCAATTCCATCATTAGATTGTGAACTCAAACTTTATACTTATAAGAACCGATGATTTAATCTTCCGTGTATAAGCTAAACTCTATACACTAAATCATCTACTATATAAGCAAAGGACACAGACTATTATATGATCTATTTAAAACTTTATTAAAACTGAATAAACAATTATTTCATAATAAATACTATATCTAAACCAAACTCATGGTTAATAGTATATATCCCAACAATCTCCCACTTAGACTTTTAACCATGATAATTATTAGAATATACTATATCCAAATGCATGGTTAATAGTATATGCCCCAACAATCTCCCACTTAGACTCATAATCATGCATCTATAACTTTCTCACGCATTCTTTTACATGACTATTAAAAGTCTTCACCAAATAAGTTTTTGTTAAAGAATCTTGCCAAGTTATATCTGATGCAATATTTGTCCAGTAGTACTTTGTCGTAATTATCTAGTTTGGTATTAAACTCTTCAGAGATCCTGTTACCGAAACTATCCCAAGAATGAACACCGAACTATAATTTTCTTTAGCTTTCTCCCACTAAGACGAAGTACCACTAATATTACCTTCGTTACCTCACGACATTGAAATATTAGTGACTTCTTACTATAGTGTTCAATGTTCAAACATCACTCCCACTCGATAAAGGCATATTATGTCTATTAACGTTCTCCCACTACTTAAATGCAATGGAACGTCAATTCTGACGTGTGGGTTTTGATGTTCTTGAACATCTAGTTATTTCTTTGCCCAGTTCCTGTAAAAATAGTTTACTTCTAGGAACATGTTTTATTAAACAGTCCTTATCTAGAAAAATGCATTTGTTTTAACAATTGCCTTATTTTCTTTAGGACAATAAAATAAAGCTTCATTCGTTTTCTTGGATATTCGATAAACATGCACCTATCCATCCTTAGTTCCAACTTACATATCTGCTTTCCCTTTCAGCACATATGCGGGATAATCCTATATCTGAACATGCCACAGACCAAGCTTACATTCAGTCCACAGTTCTATAGATGTCCCAGGTACTAGCTTAGAAGGAACTAAATTCAGAATGTAATTTGAAGTTTCCAGGAAATATTCCAAAAATAAATAAGGCAAATCTGAATAACACGTCATTAGTCTATCCATATCCAAAAGAGACTTATTTCTTCTTTCTACTACACGACTCTATTATGGAGTTTACGGTGTAGTCAATTGAGATGTAATCCCTATTCTGATATGTAACTAAAAAACTCTTTAGAGAGATGCTCGCCACTACAATCAAATTGTAGTAACTTAATATATTTCTTTGGTGCTTCTCTATTTCAAGTCTTAAAAACCTTGAATTACTTAATTCATTAAGACTTACAGTGCATCAAATAAATATATTAATATTTTGAGTAATCATTTATGAACGTCATAAAATACTCAAAATCTATCTCTTACGAGTATGTTCATTTAACCATACAAATCAGAAAGGATTCATTCTAGCTTATCACTAGTTTTATTTCCTTTTAAAGGGAAACATCTTTTAGTCAAATTTCCTTCCAAACAGGATCCACAAGTTGGTAGTGCCTCTACTTTCAATGAACCTTAAGGTCCATACTTGACCAACTTGAAATCCTATCCAGATTAATATGACTTAGATAAAAGTGCACAGATAAGTTTTACTCAATTTTGAAGAACATAT
Organism: Nicotiana sylvestris; assembly: GCF_000393655.2. Classification (NCBI taxonomy): domain Eukaryota; kingdom Viridiplantae; phylum Streptophyta; class Magnoliopsida; order Solanales; family Solanaceae; genus Nicotiana; species Nicotiana sylvestris. Next base: position 11,036,978 of record NC_091065.1, read on the forward strand.
TCTCTTATGAGGTAGACTAATATTGTTCTGTTCAGGAGAGACATCAATATATAATAACAAGGTCATGCATTCATGTACCACAAGAGATAAAGTGTTTATTAAGCTCAATAACTCAAGAGTTATTCGAAAAATAAAACAAATATCCATCTCTTATTTTGCCCAGAAACCGGAATTAAATTCCTTCTAACAAAAGTACATATATTGCATCCTTAAAATTAATGCCTTATCACTAAAAGAAAATTTTAACAAGTAATACGACAAATTGCATAAAATCATTGTGGAGTTGAGATAAAAATATTAAATAGATCATAATAAGTCAAAACACTGAATAGTAAAATTCAGACTGCATTCAATATTTATATACATACATGCATCTGGAATAATAAATTTCGATGGGAAAAGAATTATTCATGCAAAGTATATTATATAATGCAAGAATTATACAATCCAAAAATAAATAGAACCAACTCAGATGGAGAGCATACTATTATTTTCAGTCAATTGTATATAACTTTTTAATACAAAAATTTTAAAACACACTACACATATATGTCATGCATCTTGAATAGCAATTTCGATGGGAAAGAACTACTCATGCAACATACATATGCAATGCCAGATTATTCACTCCAATAATTAAAACAGACCCAACTCAGATGGAGAGTATACTGTTAATTTAAGTCAAGTGAACATCATTTTTAATAGCTCTAGTTTCATTGATCCAACATGTATACTCAGATGGAGAGTAAGTACACGATATCAATTACTAGTATTTCACCTAGTGAGCTTACAATAAATTTATCCGATATGGAGGAAGACCTAAAGTCAACGCATAAATTTATTACTCACTTGAAATTAATAGTGGAAGACCATAGAAATATATTTCTATCACCACTTAATCATGATTGTATTGTAGTTACAAAATTGATTCAACCCTTTAAGCTCAGATGGAGAGTTAATACTGGTTATCAATAACTAGTAACTATAGCCAGTGAGTTCATAATAAATTTATCCGATATGGAGGAAGACCTAATGTCAACGCATAAATTTATTATCTCACTATAAATAAAAAAAATGAAGACCATAGGGGTTTATTCTCATCACCACTTTATCACAACCACGAACTTTTCTCTGAGGATTAAGTTCCATATTAAAAAAAATGCGCAATACCCATTTAAACAGTCTTAAAATACTAAAATTAATATTTCACACTGTATAGTGGTGATTATTGTTGACTGGACTATTTCTGATAAATCTACCAAATTTCATATCAATCAAAAATTGCGACCAAATTTGGAAAATTATCATTTTAAGCATTTTTTTAAGAATTTAAAATATGACCTACATTTTTTTTATCATATACCAATTCATGTCAAATCAACATGTGTTATCATGTTCCAGATTAGACATATAAAATGATAGAAAGAATGACTTTTCGTATGTAAATCACATTTTAATCCGTCAAACCTCCAAAAACCTCACCTAAACGATCCCAAATCGTCAAAATACGATGTGTTTCACTGCGTAGCAGTGAATTCTTCTTAAATGATCGTTTCCAATGATCATACCGAATTTCAGGTCATTCGGAGATCGTGAAATTCATGATCGCAAAAAACTAGACCAAATTCGAATAATTGTTTTTTTGGCGTAGTCAGGATTAAATCCATGTGATTCGCATTCTTGCTATATATCATATCAAGTTAAATCATCATGTTTCAGATTTAACACAAATATAGCCGATATATAAAGAATAATTTTTCATATTTATAACAAATTCAATTTAATAAACTGCTTGAAAACCCATCTAAACGACCTCAAAATGCCAAAAAACAACATGATTCACTGCATAGCAAGGAGTTTTTTTTCACTAGATCGTTTTCGATGAACCCACCAAGTTTCAGGTTAATCGGAGTCCGTCAAATTCATGACCACTAGCCTGTAACCAAACTCGGAGAATAACCGTTTTAAGTAGTTTCATGAATTAAAATAAATATGATATTGATTTCCATTCTCCTTATAATTACACTATGAGCTGAAGGCATATATTATTTTCTTCCTATTTCTAGGATATATAATATCTCCTTTTGCAATAAATTATCCTTTTATTAAATACATAAGAACCTGAGATATTATATTTTCTCCCGTTCAGTGAAAACCCCAATATCTCTTCTCATGGGTGGAGTTAGTTTCACTAGTACCCAAAGATAAATACTCTTTTTCTAGTTATGAACCTCCACCATTAATGTAGATTTCTCAAGGATAATTTTCACATGGTATATTAAACATATTTCAATGACTCAAATAAATAGACCATTTTGTGGATCCTACTTATTAATCATAATGCTCAATCCATGAATAGATATAATTTCACATGTACAAATTTACTAAGAATTTTTCATGAGTTCAAATAAACAAACCACTTCAGTGGTAACTATTTATTACTCATAAAATTCTCAATTTACAAGTGAATATATATTTAGCTCATAAAATTATTTTATGGTAGACCATAGCTTAAAAGTCATACCAACATTATAAAACTCATACAACATACCGTCATATTTCACTTAATTAGAACCTCCAATCAGAGAACAAAATTCTTCATCGAAAATCCAAACTAGTAATCACGTAGGGCATGAAAATATAAACTTAAATTTGAGAAATTTTTTATGCACAAACATGCCAAACGCTCCAATCATTAGTCATCCAGGATATCAAATAGAGAATTTTACTTTCTTACAAAATAATTATATCATTACACAATATGAATTATACCTTGTAAGACCTAGTCAATAAAATCTTACACCTCTATTATTGAATTTAATACAACAACACGTTTATTTGCTAATAGTCAATGTATAAACCTATTATATTACTAGTATTTAATCATGGGGACCATGGGGAGTCATCCCCAACACCATTGAATTAAAAAAGAATTAAAATTATTAAGAAATAATTTCCAGAAAATAGATAATCGTCCAAAACACAGTCCAAACGACCTCAAAACGCCGAAAAATACCATGAATCACTTCTAAAGCAGTGAGTTTTTCTCACCACGGCGTTTCCGATGGACACACCAAATTTCAGCTCAATCGGAGTCCGTCAAGTTCGCTGATCTCCGAAAATTCCGGCTATTCGGTCAAAAACAGGTTTTGCGTTTTTCTAGGGTTTACCCCAAAAAATTCAGATAATCTCAATCAAATATCAATAAAAAAACATATATCTCATGATTATAAGAATAATCCATAAATTATGCACATTTAATTCACAAAACAGCAGTGCAGTTTTTCAGAAAACCACATATATATGTAATTCAAAAAATGCACATAAACACCATATTCTTGTTTCATGAAAAACTTAGTTATCTAATTAGATGTGAGTGAGCTCTGATACCAATTGATGGATTATTATATGAAGCGGAAGCAATCCCAGTATCAAAATCACATGTAATTTAGACAACTAGCATAAACGGGATTTCACGGGTTACCTCTTGAAGCGTGAACATATCTCTTCTACCACGTGAGCCTTCAGTTCCATAACTTCTCAATGGAATCTCCATCACCCGCACAATCGTGATCCTCGAACGTTCCACGGTCTTCTACTGTGTTACCCAAATAATACCCGAAAATAGCAATTTCGTGTGGGCGAAATTTCTAGGAAAACTTGGCTGAAAATTTCAGCCACCATCTACTCATCCCTCTAGGTGGAAAACCTTATGTATTTATAGCACAAGTTTTAAGGGTTAAGACCCTTTTCAAAAACCTGTTGAGTTTTCTTTTCCACCAGAAAAATGATTCCTTTATTTCCTATTATTTAGGCACAGTAGGGACCATAGAATTTAATTAACAAGGCTTCAATTATGGAATTAATTTCTAATTTTCGAAATTAATATCTACCATAATTAATTACGAATTATTCCACTAAAAATTCGTAATTGCACTCCTTATCCAATTTCGAAATTCATCCATTAAATCTTATTTAACTCCCCATATTAAGATTCAGATACTAATCAAGTAAATTAAATTACTGACGATTTAATTTATTGATTATTTCCTTTAGACTTTCGCTTAACTTATTTCATGTGTCGGATACAAAATTCACCGGCCGGGTTTACACATGCAAACTTATAAGCTTTCATAAAGGTATATCATCAATCTCTAAACCGAGACATGGATTCCATCAACTAACTATTACTTCGCCAATGTATATTATTATTATCCAATTTACCAGGCATATTGACCCACGAAAGAATCTCGCCTTTTAATAAATCAAAACAATAATAATATACACAGCTAATAATAATTATATCAAGATTAAGAGTATAAGTACATTTAATGGCTAGAGAGTTTATTTTATTAAGTCAGTATAAAATACTTATCTCTACCTGGTCCGTTCAATACATACAAAATGTACTAGCACAAGAAGTTGGAATTAAACCATTCCCATAATCAAGATTAATTATATTTAATCTTGTGCTACAATCATTCCTGATGGTTTGTCCAATTCCATCATTAGATTGTGAACTCAAACTTTATACTTATAAGAACCGATGATTTAATCTTCCGTGTATAAGCTAAACTCTATACACTAAATCATCTACTATATAAGCAAAGGACACAGACTATTATATGATCTATTTAAAACTTTTATTAAAACTGAATAAATAATTATTTCATAATAAATACTATATCTAAACCAAACTCATGGTTAATAGTATATATCCCAACACACCTAGCATATGAAACATGTTTCCAAGAAAAGGCACTTTCCATGGACCCGGAGGCAATCTTTTGGTTTGGCTGTTTGATTTCTTCCATTTCCTAAATAACAGGAGAGAAAATACAAACAGAAAAATGGAAACCAAGTTGAAGAACTGCATTTTAAAATGGGAGAGAGGGTATTTTGTCAAAAGAATAGTTGAATATGCTCTTTATATGGGTTTTCGTTTAGCAAGAAATGAGTTCTTCAAACGCATTGGTATTCTATTCGGTTCAAAATAAGTGATTTTTTTGTGGTCCAAAATAAGTGATTTTTCCAGATTTCAAGATTGCATTATTTTTTTTTCCCTACATTGTCCTTGGAGTAAATAATGCTGGAGTATGTGTTAGAATTGTTTATGTGAAGAGATAGTAAGGTTAATATGGTCAATTTTATTAATAATTAATATTAAGAGGTGAATTTCTTAATCTATGTGAAAACAACTAAAAAATCACTTATTTTGGACCGGAGAGAGTAATTGAAAGGACAAATATAGCTCACCTGGGATCGTTCGTATTTTAGCGACTTCACTAAACTCGTTCAAGAGAGCATCAGGACTCAACTCGACTCGACTCGATTGGGATTGACTTTAGTTGGTTAAGCTTAGCTCAGTCTAACCGCGGGCACGCCTAAATTTGGTGGCGGGCCTTGATTGGCTCAAATTGATCATGTAATTTGTTAAATAAAATTCATTATTGAGGCTCATTTCTATTAAAAATTTGATACCGACATAAAATTTATAACACTAAGTAATTTGTAATTTTTTGGTTCTTTATTCAATATAATTGTATTTTTAGTCGGAATATTATAAGTTACTTCATCCGTTTCAAAAAGCTCATTTTTAGCCTGTTTCGAAAAGATTGACACCTTCCAATATTTCTTTAATAGGAAGCATTTATAACCACACGAATATTATGGCAGGTTTAAGACTACTAGTTTCAAAAGTTTTATAGTCACCCATATGATATGACTTATGTCTAATGGCCAACTCGATCGAATACAGTATCATATGATATGTTAAATTCCACTGTTTAAATGTTATTATTTCAAAATTGTTAATGAATATAAAATGGGTAAAAAGGTAAATTGTGCAATTAATTGGCTTGCGTAGCTCATACTAGTAGGCGCCATCACGACTCCTAAGGGTGGGAATCTGGGTCGTGACAAGTTGGTATCAGAGCTTTAGGTTACATGGGTCTCACAGTTCACAGACAAGCTTAGTAGAGTCTGAGGGATCGGTACGGAGACGTCTGTATTTATCCCCAAGAGGCTACATCGTTAGGAAAAACGTCACATTCATTCTTTCCTATCGTGCGGTTTTGTTCTCTTAGTTCTAAATTGAAACCCCTACTCTTGTCCTTTCGCGAATAGCGAGGTCATGTACCGCTTCTTCAGCCGAGCAGCTGCACAAACCGGTGATAGATCAGCTACGTCTTCGGAGGCTTTATGGAGGTTGGATAGGTTTCACCAAGCTCTTCACTATTACTTTTAACGGTGCATCTTCTGAGGATCCACGACATTATCTAGACAGCTATCATGAGGTTCTCAGGAACATGGGGATCGTGGAGGCCAATTGGGTCGATTTTGTTACTTTTCGCTTGTCTGGATCTGCCAAGACCTGCTGGAGAGATTATTGATTGGCTATAACAGTTAGGTCATCAACTTTGACTTGAGAACAGTTTACGTAGCTATTTTTGGAGAAGTTTCTCCCCATCACTCAGAGAGAGGCCTATCAGAGGCAGTTTGAGCGTCTCATGTAGGGTTCTATGACTGTTACTCAGTACGAGATTAGATTCATCGACTTGGCTCGTCATGCTCTTATCATACTTCCCACTGTGAGAGAGAGTGAGGAGGTTCATTGAGGGACTCGTCCAACCCGCTCAGTTAGCTAGAGGTGGAGGTAGCGGTATTAGAGGTGGAGGTAGAGATGCTAGAGGTGGAGGTGCAGGTACTGTTCTGGTTTGTGGTAGAGAAACTTCGATTTTATTTTGCGTCGTATCTAGTCATGCCTAGTGATTCTTTGAGTGCCCCTATTTAAGTGTCTACACCAGTGGGTGATTCTACTGTGGTGGATCATGTCCGTTTTTCATGTATAGTGGTGATTCGAGGTCTTGAGACTCGTGCAGATTTGCTTCTTCTAGGCATGGATGATTTCGGTGTTATATTGGGGATGGACGGGTTATCACCTTACCACGCTATCTTGGACTATCATGTCAAGGCTGTGACCATAGCTTTTCCGGGTTTGCCTCGTTTAGAGTGGAGAGGGACTCATGGTCATTCTACCCGTAGTGTTATCTCGTATGTGAAGGCTCAGTGTATGGTCGAGAAGGGTTGTTTGGCCTATTTGGCGTATGTTCGCGATTCTAGTGCTAAGGTTTCCTCTATTGATTCGGTGCCCGTTGTTTGTGAGTTTCTTGAGGTATTCCCTTCAGACCTGCCGGGGATGACACCTGACAGGGATATTAACTTTTGCATTGATTTGGCTCCAGGCACTAAGCCCATTTCTATTCCGCCGTATCGTATGGCCCCACCTGAGTTGAAAGAGTTGAAGGAGAAGTTGCAAGACTTGCTTGAGAAGGGTTTCATTAGGCCGAGTGTTTCGCCTTGGGGTGCGCTGGTGTTGTTTGTTAAGAAGAAGGACGGATCGATGAGAATGTGTTTTGATTACCGGCAGTTGAACAAGGTTACAATCAAGAATAAGTATCCACTACCGAGGATTGATGATTTGTTCGATCAGCTTCAGGGTGCCAAGATATTTCAAAGATTGACTTGAGGTATGGATACCATCAATTGAGGATTAGGGCATCCGATGTCCCTAAGATATCTTTCCGCACTCGGTATGGGCATTATGAGTTCTTGGTTATGTAATTCGAGTTGACTAATTCCCCAACAACTTTTATGGATTTGATGAACCAAGTGTTCAGGCCTTATTTGGACTCGTTCGTGATAGTCTTCATTGATGATATTTTGATATATTCCCGCAGCCAGAGGAGCACGAACCACATCTCAGAGTAGTTCTTCAGGCTCTGAATGATAGTCAGTTATATGCTAAGTTCTTAAAGTGTGAGTTCTGGTTAAGTTCAGTTGCATTTCTGGGTCATGTTGTATCAGTAAAGGGTATTCAGGTTGACCCGAAGAAGATTGAGGCAGTCAAGAACTGGCCTAGACCAGCATCAGCTACAAAGATTCAGAGTTTCTTGGGATTGGCAGGCTACTATCGTCGGTTCGTGGAGGGGTTCTCATCTATCGTAGGCCCGATGACCAAGTTGACCCAGAAGGGTGCCCAGTTCAGATGGTCGGACGAGTGTGAGGCGAGTTTTCATAAACTCTAGACAGCTCTGACTACGGCACCAATGTTGGTTTTGCCCACATGTTCAGGGCCTTATACAGTCTATTGTGATTGCATCTCGTATTGGACTTGGTGCAGTGTTGATGCAGGATGGCAAGGTCATTGCCTATGCTTCGCGGCAGTTGAAGATTCATGAGAAGAACTATCTGATTCATGACTTAGAGTTAGCAGCCATTGTTCACACATTGAAGATTTTGAGGCATTATCTGTATGGCGTGGCATGTGAGGTGTTCACGGATCACAAGAGTCTTCAGTATTTGTTCAAGCAAAAGGAGTTGAATTTGAGGCAGAGGAGATGGTTGGAGTTGTTGAAGGACTATGATATCACCATCTTATATTATCCGGGATAGGCCAATATGGTGGTCGATGCTTTGTGTAGGAAGTAAGCTAGTATGGTAGTTTTGCTTATATTCCGGTCAGTGAGAGACCGCTTGCTTTGGATGTTCAGGCTTTGGCCAATCGGTTTGTGAGGTTGGATATTTCTGAGCCTAGTCATGTATTAGCTTGCACGGTCGCTCGTTCTTCTTTATTGGAGTGTATCCGTGATTGACTGTATGATGATCCCCATTTGTGTGTCCTTAGAAACACGGTGTAGCGCAGAGGTTCCAAGCAGGTTACCTTATATGATGATGGAGTTTTGAGATTGCAGGGCCGAGTTTGTGTGCCTAATGTGGATGGGATTCGAGAGTTGATCTTAGAGGAGGCCCATAGCTCCGGGTACTCTATTCATCCGGGCACCGCGAAGATGTATAAGGATTTGCGGCATCATTATTGGTGGCAGAGAATGAAGAAGGATCTAGTTGCATATGTGACTCGGTGTTTGAATTGTCAGCAGGTTAAGTACGAGCATCAGAGGCCTGATGGTTCATTTCAGAGGATTGAGCTTCCCGAGTGGAAGTGGGAGCGGTTCACTATGGATTTCATTATTGGACTCCCGCAGACTCGGAGGAAGTTCGACACAGTATGGGTCATTGTTGAAAGGCTGACCAAGTCAGTGCATTTCATTCATTTGGCAGTCTCCTATTCTTCTGAGAGGTTAGCTGAGATCTATATCCGAGAGATTGTTCGCCTTCATGGAATGCCTGTGTCTATAATTTCGGACCGAGGTACGCAGTTTACCTCACATTTTTGGACAGCATTTCAGCGAGAGTTGGGCACGCGGGTTGAGTTGAGCACAACATTTCATCCTCAGACCGAGCGGACTATTCATATTTTGGAGGATATGTTTCGAGCTTGTGTCATTGACTTTGGAGGCTCGTGTGATCAATTTTTGCCTTTAGCAGAGTTTGTCTACAACAACAGCTACTAGTCGAGTATCCAGATAGCTCCTTATGAGGCCCTATATGGTAGGCGGTGTCGGTCTCTGGTTGGATGGTTTGATCCGGGGGAGGCTTAGTTGTTGGGTACGGATCTGGTTCAGGAGGCCTTGGACAAGGTCAGGATTATTCAGGATAGGCTCCGTACAGCTCAGTCCAGGCAAAAGAGTTATGCAGACCGCAAGGTTCGAGATGTGGCTTTTATGGTCGGTGAGCGGGTATTGCTTCGAGTGTCTCCTATGAAGGGCGTGATGAGATTCGGGAAGAAGGGCAAGCTTAGCACTAGGTTCATTGGCCCATTTGAGATTCTTGATCAAGTGGGAGAGATGGCTTATAGACTTGCATTGCTGCCGTGCATCCAGTATTTCATGTGTCCATGCTTCGGAAGTATCACGACGATCCATCTCACGTTTTAGATTTCAGCACTGTCCAGTTGGACAAGGACTTGTCTTATGAGGAGGAGCCGGTAGCTATTCTAGACCGGCAGGTTCGTTAGTTGAAATCCAAGAGTTTTCCTTCTGTTCGTGTTAGTGGAGAGGTCATCCTCCTGATGCATCGAGCTGGGAATCCGAGTCTGATATGTGAAGCCGTTATCCCCATCTTTTCCCTGACTCAGGTACTTCCTTCTTCTGTCCGTTCGAGGACGAACAATTGTTTTAGAGGTGTAGAATGTTTAGGTCATCACTTGCTTTTAATTGAATTCTGTGTCGCCAAGGCCTTGAAAACCTCATTATTCATCACCTCGATTAAAATCCAGGCCCAAACCAAGTTACCTCCCCCACAGCCCAATCCAAACAACCCAGGTCCGGTCCAATTCAAACGAACCAAAACGACAACGTTTGGTCGTCCCTCATCAAGGGCCGTTGGATTAAATCCATCCAACGGCTGAGATCCTATGAACCTAACCCGTAATCCTTACCCGATCCAATACCCGATTCAACCCGTCCCCCCAACTTAAACCAAACGACATTGTTTGGTTAAGTGAATAGATCCTGGCCTTTCATTCTGCTTGATCTAACGGTCAGCATCAATCCACCCCGTCCCTATATAAGTCCAAATCCCTACCCCGGCCCCTAACTTAATACCCCCCCTCTCCACTGTTCATCATCGTCTCCAAAAACCTACCCCTAACCCTAGCCGCCCTAGCATCCCATCGCCTGAAACCCGGCGGCAACAACGCCGCTGGTCACTACCTTAACACCCCAGACTCCTCACAACCCCTTCTTCACGGATCTGGCCTTAGTTTCCTTCGAATCAGACCCCAACTCTTCGAATCTTAAATCGAATGTGGGTCTGAAAACTCAACCTTCTCCGATGGTCTCCAAATTCACACCGTAGCTTCCCCTAACTACCCTAGCTATGGATATAGTGTTGGTTTGGTTCGAATCCCCTCAGAACTCTTCGAATCTTCTTTTGAAGGTTCGAATCAAAAATGGACTCACTCATATTCCTTCCAAATTAACACCAAATGACCCCTAGGCTTCCCTAACCCTTGTGTCATCTTTGGTTCCCTTTGAATCTGACCAGAAATGTTCGGATTTAAAATCCAAAATCTGAAACCCTAAAAATTTTCCAATCTTGGAATTTTTTCAATTCAAACGAAGGATTGAGGTTTAATCGACCTTAGTCGAAGTATTTTCAGTTGAAAATACTTCGACTAAGGTCTGTTTGATTTCAAAAAGTCCGAATCCAAGTTGAGTTTGAGTCCGGTTGAATTTGAAGGTTCAGAGGTATTTTTTCTATTTCTTATGTGTATTCTACGTGTATTTTATGTTTGTTTCATTAGTCTGTTTAATTTTTCATAATATTCTAGTCAATTCTGTGATTCTGTCTCCTACCCGTCTATATGATATAACAAGTGAATTGTTTCTGTTGGTATGATTATTTACAATATGTGTAATCAACTCGATTAAGTTCGTCGATTAGTTATGTTATGAATGCTCGTTTAATACTGATTGAAATAATCTGTTTCTATAGATTGTTTGTTGACAATTATTGTATATAATCGATTTAATTAATACTCGTCAGTTAAATCACCCTTGTTTACATTTCAATGAGTCTGTCAAAATGAATGCTGTGTATATGTTGATTTCTGAACAGTAAGTTTCAGGGCCTTGTCAGTATATTGACAATGCTCCTGTGTTTGCCTGATTCTAGTTCAATGTTGAAGTTCAGTTTGATTTGTTATAATAAATTCAGTGTAATATTGTTGTGATGTTAGGTTTAAATTCAATTTCACAAATGATGATTAGATACAATTGTGTTAGAAAAGTGCATTCTCAGTTAAGATTCAGTCCAGAACTTAAGAGAATTAGTTATAGCTGTCTTAAATCAGGTTGATAATCAAGTTTGAACAGATTTTAAAATCTGTTTTGTATCAGATTCTGAATTTTAGTCTAAAGGCAGTAATAACAGTAATTACAGTAGGATTTCTGGGGCATTTCTGGGATAGAACAGTAAGGGTAATATGATAGTATAGTGGGCTGAAAGTGGAAAGTTAATGTCTATTATTTAATGTGATAATGGGAAACAAAGGGTAATGGGGCTGCTGAAAATCAGGATAAGACCACTTAATGGGATTTAAAGTAGTTAAAAGTAGTTTTTGGATATGATTTTCTGGTTTTTAATAGAAGAAGGGGTCCAGGCAGCACTTAAAAAGAAAGGGACAGACCTGTATAAATACAGGAAGCAGGACACAGATTTTAGGAGGAGAGATAGAGAGAGATTTTATGGGATTTAAAAGAGAGAAAAGATCTGATTTTTAAGACATTAGGGAATATACACAGAAATACATATACATAGAGAGAAAAATCTGGATAGAAGTGAAGAAAGGAAAACAGAAACAGTAAAACAGAATTCTACATCGGAAACTAGTATTGAAGCTGATTCTGTGTTTTGAAATTGAAAGCTTTTTCAGTCCGCTTTGTTCGAAGTCTCAAATCAGAAATATTATTCTTTCGTTGAATCTGTCCGGATTTATTTGATCCCATTGTTCAGTTATAATCTGAAATTTCTTAATAATACTGTTATTGTGCATCTGGGTTCCTCGGGTCTTATTATTGCTCAAATCTGTGGAAATACTGCTATTCTGCTGATTTTGTTACTGCTGCAACTGCTGAAATTTACTCCTTCTACCTTCATTTCCAGGTACATATCTTTTAAATTCTATGTTGGGAAGAGATTCAGCATGACAAATCAATGAAGTTTGAATTGCAGTTCTATTTTTTTATATTTTGTCTAAGTTCATTATTTTAAATTTCAGTCTTATTTCATGTTGGTTAATATAGTAGTATGTTTGACATGATAATTAGCAGTTGATCATTCTCTTTTGAAACTCATATAAGTGTTGTAATAGTATTATCTATTCCAGAATTTCATTAAAGTATAGTTATGATTGAATTGTCAAGATAGAGAATATGGCATAAAATTGGCCATTAATTAAGTCTTATAACATTGTTAGTCAGGTACAGAGTAGTATGGAAATGTCAAGAAAAATGCATTGTTAGCATATTTTGATTATTTGGTTGAGGATTAAGGCTAGATGATGTCGGTTGCATTCTGTCCATATATGGCGTAATAGTGATTATTGTCACACCTCCTCTTTCCGCCCCCGCGAGGGTACAAGGAGTTTTTTCCAATTAAAGGACAATCGAAACGGGATTTATTTATTTATTTCAGAGTCGCCACTTGGGAGATTTAGGGTGTCCCAAGTCACCAATTTAATCCCGAATCGAGGAAAAGAATGACTCTGTATTACAGTCTGCGAACCAGAAATCCGGATAAGGAATTCTGTTAACCCGGGAGAAGGTGTTAGGCATTCCCGAGTTCCGTGGTTCTAGCACGGTCGCTCAACTGTTATATTCGGCTTGATTATCTGATTTTATACAAATATGAACTTATGTGCAAAATTTTATCTTTTTACCGCTTTCTTACTTATTGTTATTATTTTACCAAGAATGTGAACATCGTTTAAAAACATGTCTTTGGATTGCGTCACATAAAATGCACCCGCGATCCGGAACGTATTTTTATTCAATGTTTTAGGATTTGGATTTGGGTCGCATAAATGCGCACCCATGTTTAAGAATGTATTATTATTAAATCGTGCCTAAAGCGATTAGCGTATTATTATTTATGGGTAAGACTGTGGAATTCACTAAACAGTCCATCCCGAATTCTAAATACTCAATTAAATATTTATTGAGGGCCCCGCAATTAGTGCATTTTATTGGGCGAGGCTCATCTCATTTTATTTTTAAAAGGACAGTCCTAAAATGCCTACATTTTTTATTGAAATTTGTCTCTACAAAATAAAGGAGAAATATCTTAATTTATTTACATGTTATTACCTAGTTACATTATACTAGGCATGTTCTCAGTTTGTCAAATTAAAAAAAACATGGCAATTCTAATTTTAATCCTAGACCATTTACAGGCTGAAATTAACCAATATTATTTAACTAAATAAATTTCTACCAACTTCCTACTAGATGGCCTATTCGTTTGATTTTTGATTCGACGGAATTACTACACCATTTATTTATTTTTAGGCAATAGATGTAGATAGTTCATTTGTTAAGCTATCGTCGAATGTTCCACTATATGTATTAAATATCTACATGATTCTGATTTTTTGCAAACTACATAATTTATACATACAAATAAAATTCAGAATATAATTAAATATAATTCAGAATTTCAACTCTTCATTTTCGTATTCATGCTTCATATTTCGGATTACAATAACCAGCGTGTCAGTTGTGTACCTGATATTGGAAGCAAAACAAAATGAAGATGAGAATCAGCAGCAGCATTAAAATCAGTACAACACAGCAACAATAGCCCAGCAACAGTAACAACCCAGTAACAGACCGGTGGAATAGTAATCCAAAAAAACAAAAGCTTCAGCTTTTATGAAACAACAATCAATTCTGATTTCAAACAACAAAAGAAAGCAGAATATTTTTTAGTTTTTTTTATTTGAAAGCTTAAATATTTTTCGGAATTTTTCTTTCTCTTAAATGTTCAGCCCTTTTTTCTCTCTTCTATTCTCTGTCCGTTTTTTCTCTCTATCTGTATGTGTATTTTTTTCTGTCTGTGTTCTCTCTTGTGTTTTTGATTTCAAGACTTCTTATAACCCATCCCATAAATCTTTTAATCAATTAAAATCAACCCATTTTCTCTACCAAACCCATTATCTTCCCACTCATCCCCATTATATTAAATAAACATATCACACCACCCCATTATATTTTGTCCCCCATGCTTTATTTAAAATAATGCAAGATTCCCCTTTAATTTAAATCTTGTCCCCCCTTTATATTAAATAACCATATCACAACCCACCCCATTTTATTTTGTCCCCCATGCTTCAAATAAACAATTACAAAATGTACAATTCCTAAACTACCCCTCACGACCTTACTGAAATTACCAAACTACCCCTGAACGTACTACAAATTACCAAACTACCCATCAGCTATAACACATCATTTAATCAAACATAACCAAAATATAGACAATATGATTAATTTCTAACAATGTTCAAACAACAAATTTCATGAACATGATTTCTTCAACATTTCAACAACAAAGCACATGAACATGATTTCAACAACATTTCAACAACAAATCACATGAACACAAATTGAACAACAAAGAACAACTAAAATTTGATTGAACAATATTTTAGCAACAAACAATCCTATTTTCGGATTCAACAACAACAACAAACAAGTATATTTAGATTTCTAAATTCAATAATATTGAACTTAAAATCAACTACTCTAACAACATTACAACAAACAATTCCTATCTTAAACTTAAACAAGATTATGAGACAAATTCAAGAGATAATCATAAATGATAAACAAAAAATCAAACTATACACATTTCGGATTCAAGATCAAACAAACATAATTATGAACATGAATGAATCTATTTTAAGACAACAAACATGACGGATTAAACGATTAAACCAACATATTTCTCTAACACAACTAAATTCTTTAGACAAATAACAAGATCGACGAAGAAACAATTATGAACTTAAACTTGAACTTAACAATATTAACAATTTCTAACAATACATAAACACATGAAACAAATTGAAGAAATAGTTAATTAAATTTCAATTTGAATCTAACAAACATCAAACTAACAAATATTCACTTAAACAATAATACAAACATGAAATGAATATGAAAACAACTAATTAAACTTCTATTTTGAAATCTGAAAATTAATTTAACAAACAACATGAACATGAACTAAAAATTAATTCAAACGATAAACAAAACAAACATTTGCCGATTTTAGATTTGAAAAATATCAAAACAAAATACGGACAAAATAAAACTCAAAAATCACTAACCGGATTGAAATGAAATATGTACGGACTGTTTCGTCAAACCTCAAATGGGAATAAATCTGTCCGGATTCAACGACGAACTCAACGATGAACTCACCTTCCTTGTAAACTTGGCTAACTCAAAACTACGCTTGACGTCCTCGACTAAAACTCGTCCAAACGAAATGGTCGAATCTTGTTTTGGGACTGAAGGCGACGAGAAGAAGAAAGCATTGGACGCAGCAACTGTTTTGACGCCATGGATGTGAGAGAGCAGAAGCAACGACGGACAGCCATGGACGTGAAAGAGCAGAACATGAAAGAGCAACGATGGACAGCCATGGACAACCATGGACAATCACGTGCTTACAACCATGGATGCCATGGACGTGAAAAAGCAAAAATTGTATCCTGGACGGTAACAGAAGCAGCAACACTTCTTGGACGCGGGCAGCAACATGACACAATGGTGTCGACTTGCCGGTGAAGAAGGCGCGACGATGGATGTTGAAGGGATGGACTTCCGGCGGGCAAGGTGGCTGTCGCTACTGATTTTCAGTTAGTTTTGGTGGGGTGCAACGATGCAGCTGGGGCAGTGAAGGAGATGAAGCAGTAACAACATACAACACATGGCATCCATGGCGATGGGTTTTCTTTCCATTTTGGCCGAGGGTTTTTCCGGCGAAGCAGCAGTGAAGAAAACGGGGAGGTCGACGTGGATGGTGGTGCTAAGGGCAGCCATGGATGAGCCTGAAGTTCTGAAGGTTTGGATAAGAAGCCATGGGAGGTGTTCTTGAGTCTTTGGGAAGAAGAAGATAGGGAAGGGGGGGGGGGGTGGCGGATTGTTTAGAAATTTTTTAGGGTTTTTGTCTTTTTTTTTTGTTTTGTTTAGTTTTGTAAAATGTAAGACAAAAGGGGTTTGGGTCTTTTGGGTTATGGACTGGGTCGACCCAGTTCGAAATGGACTGGGTCGTAGGGAAGATTGGGCCAATTTTTGGGCCTGTGGCTTGAAATTGAAGAAGAGGCCTAATTCCGACTTTCTTTATATTTTTGCTTTCTTTTCTTCTTTTATTTCTCTAAAACTAAATTATAAAAATACTTAAACTATTATTAAGAATTAAATTAAGTTATAAAAGTGCAAATTAACTCCCAATAACAATTAACGCACAATTAAGTAATAATTAAGCATAAAATTGTATATTTGGACATTAAATGCTAAAAATGCAAAAGATGCCTATTTTTGTAATTTTCATTTTTTGTAAACAAATTTAATTAGTAACAATTATAGAATTAAATCCTACATGCAAATGCGACATATTTTTGTATTTTGTTATTAATTTAACAAATAAACAAACACAGACAAATACAAATAATTATCAAAAATATCACAAAATCTCACAAAATTTCACACCAAGGCAAATCATTTTATTTTTGAATTTTTTGGGAGTAATTCTCATATAGGGCAAAAATCACGTGCTTACAGCTGCCCCTCTTTGCCCGAAGACACGAAGGGTTTTCGTGCAAAGATAAAGCGAGCGATTTTTGCCCATCCGAGTACTCCGTTGAAGCATTTTTTGAAAAAGATTTGACCGAACCTTTGCTTCAAAGGTTTCCTACATATCCTGGGCTAAACAGGAATCAGGTCAATGTAGTTCGGGAAATTTTGGTAGCTGGGACTACCGTTGGACTGCAATGTTACTGTTGTTGCATGCTATTACTACTGCTTACCGATCTCCTTGTTACACCGTGCTTAAAAGAAAACAAGAAGCTAGGCTAGACTGCAATTTTTCTTGTTGCCTTGCTTTCTTGTCTGCTTGCATTTTTTCCGGTGTTTTTCTTCTTTTTGACACATGCACTTGAGTTTGTGCTGAGACCTCTTGTTGCAACCTTCTACTTCCCGGTGCTTGGGATTTTTATTGTTTCCTGCTGGGGATTCCTATTGTAACCCTCTGTTTTATTATCCTCTGACTTGATCTTGAAATGTATTCCTCTGTTGTATGGGCGGGCTCCCAACTTCAATACTTGAAATAAAAAACTGAAATGTATGCCTCTGTTATCTGGGCGGGCTCCCAACTTCAACGCTTGAAATGTAAAGACTGAAATGTATGCCTCTGTTATCTGGGCGGGCTCCCAACTTCAATGCTTGAAATGTAAAGACTGAAATGTATGCCTCTATTATCTGGGCGGGCTCCCAACTTCAATGCTTGAAATGAAAAGACTGAAATGTATTCCTATGTTATCTGGGCGGGCTCCCAACTTCAATGCTTGAAATGAAAAGACTATAATGTTTTCCTCTGTTATCTGGGCGGGCTCCCCACATCAACAACAACTTTTAAAAATAAGCGCCATTCCTCTCTTCAGGCGGGCTCCTGACTTCAAATACACAACTTTTAAATAAAACGTCTTTCCTCTCTTCAGGCGGGCTCCTGACTTCAACAACAACTTTGAAAATAAATCGCCATTCCTATCTTCAGGCGGGCTCCTGACTTCAAACAATACATCGCCATTCCTTTCTTTAGGTTGGCAAGATTTCAACAACTTTTAAAAACGGCCTTTCCTCTCTTCAGGCGGGCTCCTGACAACAACTTTGAAAATAATCGCCATTCCTCTCTTCAGGCGGGCTCCTGACTTCAAACAATACATCGCCATTCCTTTCTTTAGGTTGGCAAGATTTCAACAACTTTTAAAAACGTCTTTCCTCTCTTCAGGCGGGCTCCTGACGTCAAACTTGAAAAGTATGTCTCTGTTCTCCAGGCGGACTCCTGATTTCAACAACAACTTAGGAGGAAATGCCTCTCCTATGGGTAAAATAAACTTAGGAGGAAATGCCTCTCCTATGGGTAAGACTAAACTTAGGAGGAAATGCATCTCCTATGGGGTGAAACTAAAAGAAACTTAGGAGGAAATGCATCTCCTATGGGTAAAATAAACTTAGGAGGAAATGCCTCTCCTATGGGTAAAACAAACTTAGGAGGAAATGCCTCTCCTATGGGTGAAACTAAACTTAGGAGGAAATGCCTCTCCTATGGGTGAAAACAAACTTAGGAGGAAATGCCTCTCCTATGGGTGAAAACAAACTTAGGAGGAAATGCCTCTCCTATTGGTTCAACAACAACTTAGGAGGAAATGTCTCTCCTATGGGTGAAACTAAACTTAGGAGGAAATGCCTCTCCTATGGGTAAAAATTAAACTTAGGAGGAAATGCCTCTCCTATGGGTGAAACTAAACTTAGGAGGAAATGCGTCTCCTATTGGTTCAACAACAACTTAGGAGGAAATGTCTCTCCTATGGGTAAAAACAAACTTAGGAGGAAATGCATCTCCTATGGGTGAAACTAAAACAAACTTAGGAGGAAATGCATCTCCTATGGGTAAAAACAAACTTAGGAGGAAATGCATCTCCTATGGGTGAAACTAAAACAAACTTAGGAGGAAATGCATCTCCTATGGGTAAAAACTAAACTTAGGAGGAAATGCATCTCCTATGGGGTAAAAGTAAACTTAGGAGGAAATGCATCTCCTATGGGTGAAACTAGACTTAGGAGGAAATGCCTCTCCTATGCGTGAACCATTTCCTTCTTCCTGAATTATTTACTTACCTGTGTTGTCTTCCCTCGAAACTGCTGGGGATTATTTTGCTGGGGATGACTTTTCCTTTTCTTCCTTACCCACTCTGGGTTGCCCGAAACTCTGTCGAGGATGCTTCTACATCTCGATGATCCACTGGGGATAACACTGCTGTGGATAACTCTGCTGAGTAAATATGTTATCTTACTCCTTCCAAAATTACTTCCTTTTGAGTAGGATGTTTCATTCCTCTGCAAACTACTTCCCCCTTTTTCTTTCTTTTTTCGTTTTTTTTTGAAATGAAAAGACTGAATGTATTCCTCTGTTATATGGGCAGGCTCCCAACTTCAACCAACAAATCACCATTCTATTTTTCAGGGGGGGCTCCTGATTACTTAAAATTTGAATTGTATTCCCTTATTCTCCAGGTGGGCTCCTGATTGCTGATACTTCCATTGTATTCCCTTATTCTCCAGGTGGGCTCCTGATTGCTGATACTTCAACTGCTCTTCCTTGTTCTCCAGGTGGACGCCTGATTGCTAATACTCCAACTGCTCTTCCTTGTTCTCCAGGTGGACGCCTGATTGCTGGGGATAATACTACTGGGGAAGTCTCCTTTCTTCCCCTCCTTCAAATTCAATGTTTTTTCTTTTTTTCTTTTTTTTTTCCTTTTTTTTTGTTTTTTTTTTCAACACTACTAGGGATAAAAGTGTTATCTTCTCGGGATAACGTTGTTGAGGATAACGCTACTGGGGAATTTTATCCCTTCAAGTCGATGCTTCATTCTTCTGGAAGCTGCTGGGGATGATAATGGCTTTTTGCTTTTCTGAGCACAAGTGTCATCCCTTTATTCTGTCTGCTGGGGAATACTTCCTCCATTTAAACTTATTATGTTGGGGCAACACTGGTTCAAATACCACTTCCCTTGAGACTGGTGCTATCTTTATTCTTCCTCGAATGGGTACCTGACTTCCAGAAAATTTTCCAAATGAAAGGAAAATTTTCTGCCCCAGTTTGACAGTCTCCCTTATGGCATGCATTTCTGTCATCAATGCCATTTCCTTTACCTGTTTCAAATCAAACAAAATTTGTTAGTTTAAAACGTGGTGGTTGGTTGTGATACTCCTACTGGGATGGCTTTTCCTTTTCTCCTTCCTTGCTCTGCGCTCCACAACTTGTTGGGGATGATATTATTTGCTGGGGATAATCCCTTTCTGCTGGGGATATCCCTCTTCTTTTGTGGCATAGCTCGGAAACTGGCATTTCCCCGACCTTTTAGTCTAGTATGAATTTCCCCAAATCATGCTCACTGCTCTCCTTGCTTTGTTCAACGGGCCTTGGCCTTGAGGTTTATAACCTTTGATTTCGGCAAGGGTATCCCTCTTGACACTTGTCAATCCTTTTGTCAATTCCCTTTTGCTGGGGATATCTTTTTTTGACACTGGCCTCGCGTTTGTTCCTCGCTGACTATACCACTTGGATGTACTAGTCAGATCTTATCTTGCATAATTGGAAAGCTGATGGCATATTTTG
Source organism: Nicotiana sylvestris (assembly GCF_000393655.2). Taxonomy (NCBI): domain Eukaryota; kingdom Viridiplantae; phylum Streptophyta; class Magnoliopsida; order Solanales; family Solanaceae; genus Nicotiana; species Nicotiana sylvestris. The sequence continues at coordinate 11,057,846 of NC_091065.1, forward strand.
AAGTCAATTCACACTTGTTTTGACCAGACAGACTCTATTGGGGAGTTTTTCTATGAAAGGAAAAAGATAAAAAGGAGGAACAGAATAAAAGACAAATGAAAAAGATGACTCTGTAACAAAAGAAACTATAAATAAAAACCTATCAAACGCAGACACCGACTCTAATGGTCATGGCATGCATTTGTGGCCTATCTTCCGTCGTCAATCGTCTTTCAAGACCTTCAATTGGCAATTCCCCATCTGATTCTCAATCTTATTCGACTTGTAGTGCCCGAAGGGTTTTCACTATCAAGTCTCTCTCATTTTGGTTTTTCTCTCAGCTTTCATCGCCTTATGGTGTCCGTGAAGATTTTCACCGATAAGACTCTCTCATTTGTATCACTTTCCAGTTGGGGATTTGGAGTGTTGCCGGTATGACTCTCTCTGCTGGAGATTAGAGTCTTTTCTGCTGTGGAACAGAATGTTATGTTCGCCGGTAAGACTCTCATTTGTCTGACTTGGCATCTTTTGCAGACTGGTCAGAAGGTCTTTCTTTGGACCGTAATGTGGGTTTTTTGGATAGGCTTAGAAAGAAAGGGTATTAAAGGCTCAAAAACAAATCAAATTTGGGGTTCAAAATTACAACCTTCGAAATCATATTTGTTTACAACAAGCGCAACCTTTGCCCCAGTTTCTTGCTTGGGGATTATTTATTATTATATATATTTTTTAAAATTTTTTGTTACACTATGCACACCATGCACACTATGCACACTATGCACCCTATGACCGATCCGTGAGGCGCCTACGTATCCTCTTTGAGGAATCAGGTCAAACGTAGTTCCCAATTCCTCTTTTTTCATTTGACTTTCTTTTTTTTATCATTTTTCTTTTCTTTTCTTTTTCGTTTTGTTGTTTTTTTTCATGTTTTCATGCCATGCTCGCGTTTTCTAGTCGTTTTTACTGATTCCGAACGAGGGGTATGAAAGAAAAATAAGTAAGGCTCAAAAAGGGGTAACGAAGGATAAAGTGTTTAGGTAGTAGAACAAAATGCCTTCGTCATTCCAGTCTTCAAAACATGCCAAATGCAAACAACACAACAAACAATAGATTTATAGTCTCTTCCGACGGTGCTGGGCTTGACAATTATGTTAAACATTTGCTTTTCCCTTTGTTATTTCTAAAACATCGTTGGGCGACACTCTCATTATCATGAATGACCCTCACGCCAATTTGGAGAATCTTGATTTTAACGGTTTTCTTTGTGTTTAATTTGCCCCAGTTCCACATGACTCGGGCTTCAAATAATCCCAAACCGTTCTTATTTCCTTTAAATGGTCTGATCGCCTTTCCAGGGTTTTACGATTAACTTTTAAGGTTAAGCCCAAACTGTGTGCGCATGTCATGTCACTAGAATCGGCACTGAACAAAAATGATAAAAGGACCAAACAAAGAGATGACTGGAAATAAAGAAAGACCGGATTTTGTATTAGACTACCGGTGAAATGGTTTAAATAACAAAACAAACAAAACAATCCAGAACAAAATCCTAAAACAAACTGGACAAGACAATATCCGACTTATAACCCTAATAATCCAAACAACATAAATGTCAACAAAATAAGCCACCACAAGCTTCTCTCTTGTTAACCAAGGAACAGAGCGTCCTTCCACTTTATCAAGACTGGCATCTTAGCCACTGAGCTTTGCATCGATACTGTCAAGACCATTACCAGCTTCAATATCATCAACATCCGTTGGCAAGTTCTCGAGGGGGCTCGAGTGCACCATGTCACTGTTATTAATCACAACCCGCCCTTCTTGGATCATTTTCTCTACTTCCCTTTCTCCAACTATGACAGCTCTCAATGTTGTGCCCTATGACATTGGAGTGGTAGGCGCATCGCGCTGCCGGATCAAAGCTCCTTGCAAGTGGATTTGGAGTACATGCGGGGAGTGGCTCAATCGAGCCAGCATGCTTTAGCCTTTCAAACAGACTTGCATAAGATACTCCGATAGGGGTGAGAGCCTTTCCTCGTTTCAGCAACCTTTCGTTCCTAAATGCTTGATTGGGCCGGAAACCTGATCCAGGGGGCTTCCGGTAGGCTTGTGAGGGTGGATAGGCCTTCTGTGGAGCTGGGTATTTGGAAAGTGAAGCCCGTCTTTGGGAATCTCGTGGAGAGAAGTAGCATTGGGGAGGGGAGTAGCGTGGACGAGTGATGGAGCTACTCGGGTAGCTAGGAAAGCTGTCATAAGTGGGTTGGGATGGAGAGTATGGGGGATGGGTAATGCCAGAGTTTGAAAAGCTTGGCGGTGGTGGGGGTGGTGCTTTCCCAGTTATCCATGCCTGATACATGTCTGCCACATGTTGTCTCAGCATTTTCACTTCTTCTACCAACCCGTTGTTCTGTTCGACCAATTGTTGTCGGTCATCAGTACCGACCCACCCTGTTCTGAGGTTCTGTGTCATTTGCTTTGCAGGGAGGAGTTACCACAACCAACCACTTTTCTATATATGAACACAGCAAAGGGAAGCCATCACGTTAGTGTCAGGGCATTTGACAAATAATCATATATTAGAGATGCAATGCACCTAAGCAGTTAAACCGTTCTATCAGAGATGCGATGCACTTGCGCTTTCCTTTATTTTTCTTTCTTCCCTTTTTTTTTCTTTTTCAGTGGTGGTCGAATCTTATGGAGATTGCCTACGTATCATGACCCCGCATGAATCAGACCTTGCGTAGTTCGGACCCAATAAAAGATAAACAATGCTAAACATTTTTTTTCAATTTTCATGTTAAAACAAACTGGGTTTCAAAGGTTTGAAGATGACCTACAAGCTGGAAAATCAAACAACCCACATATTCTAATTAAAAGATTTACAAACGGCCAGTTTCTTTCCCCGTTTGACAAATGCAACCAAACGGTAATTTTTGCAAATGTGGCCCCTTCCAAATTTCACATGAATTTGAGGCCGGGGAGGATTATTTTATGACACTTTACACACTTGTCCATTCATTTACGAAAATAACCTTTCGACAACTGACAGATTCTCTAAGGCTATTTCGGCAAGAACGGTTAAAGACGCGGCCGAGGTTGGCTCGGCTTTTTTTGACTAAAAAATCCAAACGGTATTCACCTGACCGTTGACTCTTTTTTTTTCTTTTCAAATTATACTAAAAACCTGATGTTGCAAACACGGCCCTTCAGCGCCTCGGGGACGAAGATTTATAGGGCTGTGTGGGTCAACTAGACAAAAATCCTAAACATGACCCAAAAAGGTGACTGTTTATGCAAAGTCAGTCTTCAGGCGTCCCTCTCGGGAACATTCGGCTATTTTTGACAAAACAACATCACCCGACATATTTATGACTCTTTTTATCATTTTTCGAATTAGAAAAGTCAATATTGCAAACACGGCCTTTCAACGCCTCGGGGACGAAGATTTTTAAGGTTGTGTGGGTCAACTGGACAAAATCTTAAAAATGACCCGAAGGTGGCTGTTTATGCAAAGTCAGCCTCCCGGCGTCCCTTTCGGGAACATTCGGCTATGTCTTCATAAAACAGCGTCACCCGACTTCTCTATGACAAAATTAAAATTTTGACATGTTTTTTTTTTTTGGCTATTTTAGCAAAAGGGAAGGTTGGACACCACTAGACTTATTTATGACAAAATAAAAAATTTTGACACGTTTTTTATTTATTTTTTTGGTTTTTGACTATTTTAGCAAAAAAGGGGGTTGGACCCGATGAGGGTTGCCTACGTATCTCACATCCGGTGAGAATCAAACCCGCGTAGTTCGGGCCTCGCGAATAAGTAAATGAACTAATTTTTTAATTGGAACTGTGAAAAAACTGCTTCAAAAGAAGAAAGGAAGTATATATATTATTGTTTTTTGATTGATTTCTTTTTGAAAGAAAGACTTGTAAAAATTCCTTTTCTTTTGATTTGAACTTTGAGAATTTCAAAAGTAAAAGGAAGTTTTTTTTTTGAATTTCCATTTGTTTTTTTTTTCTTATTCTAAAGAAAAAAAGAATATTTTTTTGGAATTTTACTTTTGATAAAAGAAATGCTTCTAAAAAATATTTTTTGAATTTTGAATTTTCTTTTCAATTTTGAAAGAAGTATCAAAATATTTTCGGATTTTTTTTTTTAAAAAAAAACACATTTTTATTATTTTCGTTTTATCAACAATGGAAAATAAATATATTTATATTATTTTTTGCAATACATATCTTTTTGGGAATTTTACTTTGAATTTTCTTGGCAAGACAAATACGCTTTGCAACAAATAAAGATATATATATTTTTTGGAAATAAAAAAACTTTTCGGATTTATATATATATATATATATATATTTGCGACAAATAATGAAAGACTTTTTATTTTATTTTATTTTTATTTTTTTCATTTTCATAAGCAAATAAATAATAAAAAAAACCAGTTTAAAAATAAGACTCTTTTTCATTTTCATTTTCATGGCAAGACAAACTATATATTTTTTTCTATTTTTATTTTTGAAAAACAAAACAGAACAACGACTCTTTTTTTTCTTTTCTTAGCTTTTAATAAAACAAACTAATAAGACATTTTTTTCATTTTCTCAAAATTTCGGCAGAGTTTTGAAAGTATTTGGGCATTTGTTTTCTTTTCAAAAATAAACAATCAATTCTCTAACCGCTATTTTTTTTTTCAATTTCAAAATATTATTCCTGATATTCACAAGTCAGTCAACACACAAGTCCGAATCAAATTAATGCGCAAGTAGTAACAAGTACGATGCATCAGGATGGTCATTTTCATTTTTGGTGCACCTGTCCTAGACAGACCCAACCCCTGTGTTGAGCCTCCAAAGTCAGATGCACGTGATGCAAACAAACGTTCCTACTAGGGATCCGGCATGTGGCTTTGTTATACTAGGTTCAGAACCTGGGTGTTTGTTCTAGACCTGGCTTACCCGAGCGGACAGCTCGAGCCGAGGGGGGTAGCGTACCGGGAATACAGAAGCTTCACCGGCTTAGCAACTTGTCCGAACCTCGTTCTAAATTGGGATTTGACACTATACAGAAAAGAAGTCGTACGAAGTACACCCTTCTTCATGATTTAGAAGACTCAGAGAGGAGATGGGTTTCGGCACAGTTTATACACAGTTCACGTAATATCAAAGCGGTAAAAGCAGCATTTAGCACATTAGGCTCAAACATGTAAAAATCAGATAAAACCAAATATAACAATTTATATGAGCTCGAATTTCTAACCCTGAACCACTGGTTCTGGGTTAAGTCCCCAGCAGAGTCGCCAGAGCTGTCACACCTCCTTTTTCCGGCACCGCGAGGTGCGTAGGGAGTTTTTTCCAATTAAAGGACAGTCGAAACGGGATTGGTTTAATTATTTCAGAGTCGCCACTTGGGAGATTTAGGGTGTCCCAAGTCACCAATTTTAATCCCGAATCGAGGAAAAGAATGACTCTATATTACAGTCTGCGTACCAGAAATCCGGATAAGGAATTCTGTTAACCCGGGAGAAGGTGTTAGGCATTCCCGAGTTCCGTGGTTCTAGCACGGTCGCTCAACTGTTATATTCGGCTTGATTATCTGATTTTATACAAATATGAACTTATGTGCAAATTTTATCTTTTTACCGCTTTCATAATTGTTATTATTATTTTTACAAGAATGTGAACATCGTTTAAAAACATGTCTTTGGATTGCGTCACATAAAATGCACCCGCGATCCGGAACGTATTTTTATTCAATGTTTTAGGATTTGGATTTGGGTCGCATAAATGCGCACCCATGTTTAAGAATGTATTATTATTAAATCGTGCCTAAAGCGATTAGCGTATTATTATTTATGGGTAAGACTGTGGAATTCACTAAACAATCCATCCCGAATTCTAAATACTCAATTAAATATTTATTGAGGGCCCCGCAATTAGTGCATTTTATTGGGCGAGGCTCATATCATTTTATTTTTAAAAGGACAGTCCTAAAATGCCTACATGTTTTATTGAAATTTGTCTCTACAAAATAAAGGAGAAATATCTTAATTTATTTACATGTTATTACCTAGTTACATTATACTAGGCATGTTCTCAGTTTGTCAAATTAAAAAAAACATGGCAATTCTAATTTTAATTCTAGACCATTTACATGCTGAAATTAACCAATATTATTTAACTAAATAAATTTCTACCAACTTCCTACTAGATGGCCTATTCGTTTGATTTTTGATTCGACGGAATTACTACACCATTTATTTATTTTTAGGCAATAGATGTAGATAGTTCATTTGTTAAGCTATCGTCGAATGTTCCACTATATGTATTAAATATCTACATGATTCTGATTTTTTGCAAACTTCATAATTTATACATACAAATAAAATTCAGAATATAATTAAATATAATTCAGAATTTCAACTCTTCATTTTTCGTATTCATGCTTCATATTTCGGATTACAATAACCAGCGTGTCAGTTGTGTACCTGATATTGGAAGCAAAAGATAATGAAGATGAGAATCAGCAGCAGCAGTAAAATCAGTACAACACAGCAACAATAGCCCAGCAACAGTAACAACCCAGTAACAGACCGGTGGAGTAGTAATCCAAAAAAACAAAAGCTTCAGCTTTTATGAAACAACAATCAATTCTGATTTCAAACAACAAAAGAAAGCAGAATATTTTTTAGTTTTTTTTTATTTGAAAGCTTAAATATTTTTCGGAATTTTTCTTTCTCTTAAATGTTCAGCCCTTTTTTCTCTCTTCTATTCTCTGTCCGTTTTTTCTCTCTATCTGTATGTGTATTTTTTTCCTGTCTGTGTTCTCTCTTGTGTTTTTGATTTCAAGACTTCTTATAACCCATCCCATAAATCTTTTAATCAATTAAAATCAACCCATTTTCTCTACCAAACCCATTATCTTCCCACTCATCCCCATTATATTAAATAAACATATCACACCACCCCATTTCATTTTGTCCCCCATGCTTCATTTAAAATAATGCAAGATTCCCCTTTAAATTAAATCTTGTCTTGTCCCCCCTTTATATTAAATAACCATATCACAACCCACCCCATTTCATTTTGTCCCCCATGCTTCAAATAAACAATTACAAAATGTACAATTCCTAAACTACCCCTCACGACCTTACTGAAATTACCAAACTACCCCTGAACGTACTACAAATTACCAAACTACCCATCAGCTATAACACATCATTTAATCAAACATAACCAAAATATAGACAATATGATTAATTTCTAACAATGTTCAAACAACAAATTTCATGAACATGATTTCTTCAACATTTCAACAACAAAGCACATGAACATGATTTCAACAACATTTCAACAACAAATCACATGAACACAAATTGAACAACAAAGAACAACTAAAATTTGATTGAACAATATTTTAGCAACAAACAATCCTATTTTCGGATTCAACAACAACAACAAACAAGTATATTTAGATTTCTAAATTCAATAATATTGAACTTAAAATCAACTACTCTAACAACATTACAACAAACAATTCCTATCTTAAACTTAAACAAGATTATGAGACAAATTCAAGAGATAATCATAAATGATAAACAAAAAATCAAACTATACACATTTCGGATTCAAGAACAATCAAACAAAGTATGAATATGAATTAAATCTATTTTAAACAACAAACATGATGGATTTAAACGATTAAACCAACATATTTCTCTAACACAACTAAATTCTTTTTAGACAAATAACAAGATCGACGAATAAACAATTATGAACTTAAGCTTGAACTTAACAATATTAACAATTTCTAACAATACATAAACTCATGAAACAAATTGAAGAAATAGTTAATTAAATTTCAATTTGAATCTAACAAACATCAAACTAACAAATATTCACTTAAACAATAATACAAACATGAAATGAATATGAAAACAACTAATTAAACTTCTATTTTGAAATCTGAAAATTAATTTAACAAACAACATGAACATGAACTAAAAATTAATTCAAACGATAAACAAAACAAACATTTGCCGATTTTAGATTCGAAAAATATCAAAACAAAATACGGACAAAATAAAACTCAAAAATCACTAACCGGATTGAAATGAAATATGTACGGACTGTTTCGTCAAACCTCGAATGGGAATAATTCTGTCCGGATTCAACGACGAACTCAACGATGAACTCACCTTCCTTGTAAACTTGACTAACTCAAAACTACGCTTGACGTCCTCGACTAAAACTCGACCAAACGAAATGGTCGAATCTTGTTTTGGGACTGAAGGCGACGAGAAGAAGAAAGCATTGGACGCATCAACTGTTTGGACGCCATGGATGTGAGAGAGCAGAAGCAACGACGGACAGCCATGGACGTGAAAGAGCAGAACATGAAAGAGCAACGATGGACAGCCATGGACAACCATGGACAACCATGGACAATCACGTGCTTACAACCATGGATGCCATGGACGTGAAAAAGCAGAAACTGTATCCTAGACGGTAACAAAAGCAGCAGCACTGCTTGGACGCGGGCAACAACATGACACAGTGGCGTCGACTTGCCGGTGAAGAAGGCGCGACGATGGATGTGAAGGGATGGACTTCCGGCGGGCTAGGCGGCTGTCGCTACTGATTTTCAGTTAGTTTTGGTGGGGTGCAACGATGCAGCTGGGGTAGTGAAGGAGATGAAGTAGTAACAACATACAACACATGGCATCCATGGCGATGGGTTTTCTTTCCATTTTGGCCGAGGGTTTTTCCGGCGAAGCAACGGCGAAGCAAACGGGGAGGTCGACGTGGATGGTGGTGCTAAGGGCAGCCATGGACGAGCCTGAAGTTCTGAAGGTTTGGAGAAGAAGCCATGGGAGGTTTTCTTGAGTCTTTGGGAAGAAGAAGATAGGGAAGAGGGGGGGTGGCAGATTGTTTAGAAATTTTTTAGGGTTTTTTTCTTTTTTTTTGTTTTGTTTAGTTTTGTAAAATGTAAGACAAAAGGGGTTTGAGTCTTTTGGGTTATGGACTGGGTCGACCCAGTTCGAAATGGACTGGGTCGTAGGGAAGATTGGGCCAATTTTTGGGTCTGTGGCTAGAAATTGAAGAAGAGGCCTAATTCCGACTTTCTTTATATTTTTGCTTTCTTTTCTTCTTTTATTTCTCTAAAACTAAATTATAAAAATACTTAAACTATTATTAAGAATTAAATTAAGTTATAAAAGTGCAAATTAACTCCCAATAACAATTAACGCACAATTAAGTAATAATTAAGCATAAAATTGTATATTTGGACATTAAATGCTAAAAATGCAAAAGATGCCTATTTTTGTAATTTTCATTTTTGTGAACAAATTTAATTAGTAACAATTATAGAATTAAATCCTACATGCAAATGCGACATATTTTTGTATTTTGTTATTAATTTAACAAATAAACAAACACAGACAAATACAAATAATTATCAAAAATATCACAAAATCTCACAAAATTTCACACCAAGGCAAATCATTTTATTTTGAATTTTTTGGGAGTAATTCTCATATAGGAAAAAAATCATGTGCTTACAATTATGATTAATCAAAAGTCGAAAGTTGCATTAGTATCTTCCGCTATGTTCACAATGTCAAAAATATGGCGAATAACGTTATATGCAATATCATTTTATTAAGTCAATAGGTAGATTTATTCTCTTTCTTAATAACAAATGGCCTAGGAATTTTACAATGCGAAAGTTAGTGTTTAGCAATGGTTCACATAAATTGAGAATCAAATCGGTTTGATTATATATATATCTTGCGTTCAATCATAAGCAGAATTAACAAAATAATTAGGCCTATTAGATTAAGAACAAGCAATGTAGAAAGAGATTAGATTTATAATGTGTAACAAGTTTAAGATTGTAAAAAAAATAACATTCATTGCAAATGGAATAATAAGAATTCTTCAAAAATATCATTTCCTTTCAAGAACTGATTTTTTTTAGTTTCATACGCTATGCACATTTTTAGTATACATATTGTATTTACTAAAATAGTATTAGTCATATGCTTATTGTGCTCTTTAAATTTGAATAACTTTGAGGAATATAATTCATACGCGAAGAAATATAATTTGCAATCAACGTCCAATAAATTGTAAATTCTTTTAAAGGAATTAGAGACTAGAGGAATATTTATTTCTCATGATTTTTACATAAAAATACATGAACGTAATAAACAATTTATGGGAAATTTATGCTATTCTCAAAAATCTTCCACGTGATTATGGGACACGTTCGCGTAACCTGATTATATTTCTAAAAGAAATTAGGATTATGCGTTCGCGCAACTTCGAGCGAACATTTAATAAAAATGGGTTTCTTCAGAAAATATCAAGTTAATTTCATAAAAACCCGAGATGTGCGGTTCACTACTTAATTATACAAAGGGCGAATGTTCTTGATTTTATTTAAGCACAATTTCGAGTAAGTATTTTAATAAATATATTACCTATATTACTGTGTACACGTGCGCGTGACACGAATCCGCACGTTTTAAAAAAAAATAATAATCTATAACACGAATATACGTACGCGTGATTCGATTCAAAGAAGGGCCTTTAATTAGAAATAATCTAAACAAAAGCGGTAATAAAATTGGGCAACAGATAAATATGCATTTAACAAATCAAAGCCAAATATAAAAAACGGTTAAGCGACCGTGCTAGAACCACGCAATTCGGAAATGCCTAACACCTTCTTCCGGATTAATAGAATTCCTTACTCAGGATTTCTGGTTCGCAGAATAACAAACAGAGTCATATTCTCCTCGATTCAGGGATTAAAACCGGTGACTTGGGACGCCTTAAAATTCCCAGGTGGCGACTCTGAAACAATTAAATAAATCCCGTTTCGACTGTCCTTCAACTGGAGAAAACTCCCTATGCGCCCCGCGGGTGCGGAAAAAGGAGGCGTGACAGCTCTGGCGACTCTGCTGGGGATAAGTGAAAACTGTAACTCAGAACCACTGGTTCAGGGTTTAAAGAATTCGAGCTTAAAATAACTGTGATAGTTGGCTTATTTACTATAAGATTTTCAACTGTTTATATGCTTAATATGCTAAATGTTGCTTTTTTCCGCTTTAATATTATTTGACTTGTGAATATATACAACTGCTACAAAACCCCCTTCTTTCTGAGTCTTCTGAATTTATGGTGTACACGTGCGCGTGGACCACCTTTCTGTTAAAGTCATACCAAATAAGACGGAGTTGGGACAAGTAACTAGGCCGGGTAGACTTTCGTGCTCCCGGTATGTTGCCCCCACTTCGGCTCGAACTGTCCATTTGGGTAAGCCAGGTTTAGAACAATATGCCTCAGGTTTTTACCTAGGATAACTCAGCCATGTACCGGATCCCTAGTAAGAACGTCTATGTGCATCATGTACATCTGACCTTGGAGACTCAACACAGGGGTTGGGTCTGTCTAGGACAGGTGAACCCGAAATAAAAAGACCATCCTGATGCATCCTACTTGCTACCTGTGCATTCATTTGCCTCGAACATGCTTGTTGACCAGCTTAATTGAAATCATTGTGAGAACCGAGGAATAAAATGGGTTGTTTTTTTTTTCAAAAAAAAAATCCTAAAAAAAAAATAGTTTTAAATCTTGAAAAAAAATGTTTAATAAATAAAATAAAAAAAATTGAAAATGATTTTTTTAGTGTATATTTTCAAAATGAGTCTTGACTTTATTAAAATTAAATTTCAGATACAAAATGAGCACCACACAAAACCCCCCATCCACGAATACAGACGAGTTTCTATTTCAGCTTCAAATGTGGTGGTATGAATTAGGCGAAGATGGTCAAAAATGGGTCGTCAAGCATTTGGGAAATCTCACGGATATTATGAAAGTTAAACCCCGTGATGATCTGATTGCGGCGTTAGTAACATTTTGGGACCCTGTTCACAATGTCTTTCGTTTCTCTGATTTCGAGCTTACTCCTACATTAGAGGAGATAGCTGGATATGCGGGTTTTGACGGAAGTCTAAGAAATCAGAACCTGATATTCACAAAGGCTCCCTCGGTACATCGATTCTTCGGTCTTCTGAACATCAGTAATCAAATCAGGAAAAGCAATGTCATCAACGGATGTTGTTCTTTCAACTTTTTATATTCAAGGTTCGGAAAGTCAGATGGATTCGAAATTCATGAGAAAGGCCTTACTAACAAGCAAAACAAAGACACTTGGCAGATTCACCGTCGCTTTGCCTTCATGGTGGCTTTTCTAGGAATCATGGTCTTCCCAAACAAAGAGCGAACAATTGATATTCGCACCGCAAAAGTTGTGCAAATCCTCACCACCAAGGAAAATCACACCCTTGTCCCCATCATTCTCTCAGACATTTATCGGGCGTTTACTTTATGTAAATCAGGAGCAAAAGTCTTCGAAGGATGCAAAATTTTGTTGCAAATGTGGGTGATTGAACATCTCCGACAACAGCCCAAGATCATACAGTATGGGCCAATCAATGATAATTGCATCGAGAGTTATGAGGAAAGAATAAAAATTATAAGTCTCCAGAAGGGATAGAAGCATGGGTATCTCATCTAAGGGCTTTAACAGCAAATCAAATTGAGTGGACTTTGGGATGGATCCCGATGAGGGAAGTGATACACATGTCAACCTCAAATAGTTATTTGCTACTATTGGGATTGAGAAGCATCCAGCCATATGCACCACTAAGAGTCCTAAGACAACTAGGGAGATATCAAGTAGTTCCTGATGATGAAGATTTGAGTAGGCAAGTAATCGAATTACACCCAGAAGCCACTATTCCTGAGGCTCTACTTCAGTAGATGTGGAATGGATGTCGATACTTGAAAAGTGATACTCAAGTCCCAGACACTACAAAGGGTGAGATAAATCCTGGATATGCAAGGTGGTTTAGGAAACGGTCTCGCGTGGATGATGTACCAGAACCTGAGCTAAGAAGGACAACAAAAAGACCCCATATTCAAAACTTTAATGATAAAATCCAAGAGCGGTTGATCTGGGGAGAAAAGGAAAAAGGGTACAAAGCAACTATCCATGCCCTAAAGGAAAATCCGGGGAGCCTCAGTCTGGAGAAAGATTTGCAAGCACAAGAAGCTGAAGGTGAGAAGAAGAGTCTAGCTTGTGAAAATGAAAATCTTCATGCTCGATTTCAGAAAATGAAAAAGGCTTCTAAAACGCCAATGAGGAGTTGGAAGGATAAAAAAACCACGCCAATCTTTTTGAAAGAATGCAAGATTATGATTCCGTTCTTGCTGCAAACGAAAGGGCGTTGAGCAAAGCAAAAGAAAGAATCCAACAATTAAACGAAGAAGCCAGATCTAATAAGGAACGCCAAGATAGGCAATCCGAAAAAGACAGGGCACAATTCAAGAAGGAAAAAGACCATTGGATACGATCAGAAGACCAACTTCGTGCACAACTAGAAGAGGTAAGAAGATACAACAGAGAGCATCAACAAGCAGACATTGACAGAGAAAGAGCGCATGCTAGATTAGAGCAGGCCAGACTCTGAGCTCTATTAGAGTCAGCTCTAGATCGTGAAGACCATGTCAGAGATATAGCCACCACTCTCCAGCAGCAATTGCAGAATCAAGGCCAACGTCTCCAAGATTTCAGGGCACAAATCCACGACATGGCGGTCTACACCTCTCAAAGTTATGTAAACTGCCAAGGAATAGATTATGAAAGGTTTACAGAGCATGCACCCACTTTTGCCCATCATCTAGCAATGGAGTTGGAAAGGATGTATTGTACGCTGGGAGGTCATCCAGGTCAAGCCCCACATTGAGCAAATAATCTAATAATTTACAACAAAAGTGGAAAGTGGGGCATGTTGTGAGATGTTAAGAATTGTATCTTTTATTTTGATTTAGGTGTGTGTGTTTCAAACCATTTTCTTACAAAGATTTCAAATGTAATGTCTGTTCATCTTTGTATAATGAATAAAAGTGTTTGCCTTATGTCCGAACTATGCAAGGTCTGATTCATGCGGGGGTATGATACATAAGCAATCTTTATAAGATTCGACCACCACAATATATATATATATATATATATATATATATATATATATATATATAGGGAAATAAATAAAATAAGAGTGAACAACATTAAAAGACCAAGAAAAGCTAGGATGACGCAAGCAGCCGAGCAAGTGCATAATAGAAAGGGGTTATTTATCTAGGAGCATTGCATCTCAACGTGTAATTATATATGTGTTAAACTCTCAAAACTAACAAGTTTGTTCATTTCCAGAATTCAAGCAGTTAGTTTCTCTAAAGAGTATACTGGGATATTATCAGTATCACACGAGATCAAAAGGACCAATACCCGAAAGTATGTATATCCCAGATGTTGACACAGGTGTTGAGCTAGAGGAGATGGACGTCGGGAAAATGAAAGAAGAGATGTTTAAACTCAAGCAGCAAATGGATGAAATGTACCAGGCCTGGTCTACAGGACAGTTACCCCCATCTTACCCAACTAACCCTGCTTCATCAATGACCCAAACTCAGGATAATATTACCACTGAATTATCCCCAAATTTCCCCATTTACCAACACTACCGAGGAACCACCTCTCAAACACCGCAGTCTCCACCTCCAAAACCAGTTTCATACTTTCCTCCACCTGTGACTCCTGTTTTCGTAGCACCTCCCCCGGCTACATTCCACAAATCTCCTAGTGAGCCTACATTCCAGGCCCAGGACAACCAATATTACCCCCCGGAGCCCACCCTCAAAGCCTCCGAAATCCATTCAACTGCTCCTCGTTTTGATATCCCAACCGAAATTGACAAGCCAGCCAAAAATGCTGAACAAGAAGAAATGTTCAGGAAGGTCAAAAGTCTAGAACAATCATTCCGAGACATGCAGGGATTAGGTGGGCAAGTCAGTGTAGCTTACAAGGATTTGTGCTTGTTCCCAAATGTACAATTACCAGTTGGTTTCAAGATGCCTAAATTTGACCTATACGATGGGCACGGCGACCCAGTAGCCCACTTAAGGGGTTTCTGTAGCAAGATGCGAGGAGCTGGGGGAAAGGATGAATTATTGATGGCTTACTTCAGTCAAAGTCTAAGCGGATCAGCTTTGGAGTGGTATACACGCCAGGACCATGGGAGATGGTACACCTGGGATGACCTGGCACAGGCATTCGCATACCATTTCCAATACAATCTGGAAATCATCCCAGATCGATTATCTTTGACAAAGTTTGAGAAGAAACACAATGAAAGTTTCAGAGAGTATGGCTTTCGGTGGAGAGAACAGGCAGCAAGAGTGGATCCTCCTATGAAGGAGAGTGAAATGGTAGACTACTTCCTCCAAGCCTTGGAACCAACTTACTATGCCCATTTGGTTTCAGCGGTAGGGAAATCATTCAACGAAGTAGTGAAGATGGGAGGTATGGTGGAAGAAGGCCTCAAGACAAATAAAATTATGAGCTATTCAGCAATTAAGGCAACTACTCAAGCTATTCAAGGCGGGGTAGGAGGAATCGGAAGAAAGAAGAGAGAGGAAGCAGTAGTAGTTGATTCAGGAATTTGGTCGGGACCCAGAGGTTCACAGCCTTACTATAATCAACAACGACCTCGCCAATCAACTTACCACCATAATTCATCCCAACACGACTATCACCCTTCGGAGCCTCATTTTTCCATTAACCATACGCAAGCATACGATCAGCCACCTGTTCACGCCAATTGGCGTGCTCCTGCCATACCAAGTACTTACCCACGAGCCTATCCCGGACCAGGTTTCAGGCCTAGGCCAGCATTCAGGGGAGAAAGGGAACAGAAAAAGAAAACTTACACTCCATTGGGAGAGTCTTACACTAGTCTGTTCCACAGGCTGAGACAGCTAGACATGCTGAGACCAATACAATCCAAGCTACCCAATCCTCCTCCAAAGAATCTGGATTACACCATTAGCTGTGAATATTGCTCCGGTGCACCAGGCCATGATACGGAGAAATGCTGGCATTTGAAAAATGCAATACAAGAGCTGATTGATACTAATAAAATCGAGGTTCAAACCCCCGAAGCTCCCAATATCAATAGAAATCCAATGCCAGCCCATCAAGAGGCCAATATGATAGAAATCATACAAGCTGATGGGGAGACAAAGAAGCCGTCACAAACTGTCATGATGATCAAGTCTCATGAAGCCAAGCCAGATAAGCAGTTAATAGAGGAGAAGCCGGTACCTAAGCAGAACAGAAATGGTGATGAACCATCTGTGGTAGTCGAAAAGGGGTCTCCGAGCAAAGTTGACACAAAGCAAGAAAGGCCGAAAGTGATAGTACCCGGGGTTGCCAACAAACCTATTGTATTCGTGGAAGGAGCCCGTACAGATCGGGTTATTATCACACCTGTAACCCAGCTACCAGTGATCAACAACAAGGACATTCCATGGAACTATGAACGGGTGACTGTAATGTACAAGGGAAAAGAAGTCAAGGAAGAAGTATGTGAGGTGCAAGGCTTGACTCGTTCGGGAAGATGTTTTACTCCCTAAGAGTTAAGAAAAACTAAAATTAATCCAACACCAATAAAGAGAGCTGTGACGGAAGAAGAAGCGGAAGAGTTTTTAAGAAAAATGAAACTCCATGACTATTCTGTTGTGGATCAATTGAAGAAGACACCCGCTCAAATTTCATTGTTGTCATTACTGATCCATTCAGAGGAGCACCATCTAGCTTTGATGAAAATCTTGAATGAGGCTCATGTTCCTGAAAAAATCTCTGTAAATCATTTGGGAAGAATAGCCAACAGAATCTTTGAGGCAAACAGAATTACATTTTCTGATGATGAATTGCCTGTGGAAGGTACTGAGCACAACAGAGCTCTTTACCTCACCGTGAAATGTGAAAACTCCGTAGTAACCCGGGTATTGGTTGACAACGGGTCAAGTGCAAACATCTGCCCTCTCTCCACTTTAAGCAAATTGAAAATCAAAGAGGAGAGGATCCAGAAGAATAGTATTTGCGTACGGGGGTTTGACGGTGGAAGCAGAGATTCATTTGATGACATAATGTTGGAATTGACAATAGGGCCAGTTGAATTCACAATGGAGTTTCAAGTACTGGACATAACTGTTTCTTATAATTTGTTGTTGGGTCGACCATGGATCCATGCTGCTAAAGCAGTCCCGTCAACACTACACCAGGCGGTCAAGTTTGAATGGGATCATCAAGAAATAGTTGTGCATGGAGAAGAAAGTTTAAATGCTCACAGCAGTGCCATTGTACCGGTCGAGGGAACAGAAAATGACCAGGGACCATGGGTATACCAAGTGTCCGACACAGTGTCAGTAGAGAAAATTCCAGAGGGGAAGTACCTTCCGAATCCAAAGATATCCTCTGCATCAGTCATGGTAGCCTATGAAATGTTAAAAAATGGTTTTATACCCGGCAAAGGTCTAGGATTATCTTTGCAAGGAATTACACAACCAGTATCTCTCCCTGAGAACTGGGGAACATTAGGTTTGGGGTTCGTACCTAATGTCAATGACGTAAAAAAGTCCAGAAAGCTGAAACAAAAGGCATGGGTTCTACCAAAACCAGTCCCACATCTATCAAAGTCTTTTGTCAAGACCGGTGCTGAAAATCGCCCGATAACAACAATTCCTAAATCCCGGGTCAATCCTGAGGAGGAATTAATTGAAAGATTCGAGAAATTGTTTAATGATGTGAATATGTTGGAAAGCGGGGAAGGATGTAGCAATGCAGAAGTTCAATTCGTTGGGCCAGAAACAAAGCTTAATAATTGGAAAGCCACTCTTCTCCCCATTCGAAAGGAGTCTTGGTAGTTTATTTTGATTTTCTTTCCAGTTTGTTTGGGTTACCTCAGGGTTGTAATCCCAATGCTTATCTTACAGTTTGTTTGAAGTGTGCAAACCTTGTTATCTTTCATCATCCAATAAAATACAGTTCCCTTTTTCATTATCATTCATGATAGTTTTCTTTTTCCATTTCTTCTTTTTCTGTACAGTTCTTTTTACGCTGGCTCTAGTGATATGGCATGCATGAGGAATCCTCAGCCCAGTCTTAAAAATCAATCTGGTTCTGAAGTAATAATTCAAGAAATATATTGTGATTATGAATCAGAATATGATGAAGATGAGGTTTTTGAAGAGATTAGTAAAGAGTTAATTCACTTTGAGGAAAAAATCAAACCTAACTTGAGTGATACTGAGGACATCAATATAGGGGACACAAGTAATATCCGAGAAACTAATAAGTGTTCATCTCGAACCAAAGATTCGAGAAGAGTTAATTAAAGCACTCATAGAATTCAAAGATGTTTTTGCATGGTCATATGACGACATGCCAGGCCTGAGCACTGATTTAGTGGTTCACAAATTGCCCACCGATCCAACGGTGCCTCCTGTCAAGCAGAGGCTGAGAAAATTCAAGCCTGATATGAGTGTGAGAATTAAGGAAGAAATCACCAAACAGTTGGAAGCAAAGGTCATTCGAGTCACTCGATATCCTGTTTGGTTAGCTAATATCGTTCCTGTACCAAAGAAAGACGGCAAAATTAGAGTATGCGTCGACTACCGCAATCTCAACAAAGCAAGTCCGAAGGATAATTTCCCATTACCCAATATCCATATTTTGATCGATAATTGTGCCAAGCATGATATAGGGTCTTTCGTGGATTGTTATGCCGGGTATCATCAAATTCTAATGGATGAAGAAGATGCAGAAAAGACGGCATTCATCACACCATGGGGAACTTATTGCTACCGGGTAATGCCATTCGGTTTGAAGAACGCCGGAGCAACCTACATGAGAGCGATGACCACAGTGTTTCATGATATGATACACAAGGAGATTGAGGTATACGTGGACGATGTGATCATAAAATCAAAGCATCAGGCCGACCATGTTGGGGATTTGAGGAAATTCTTCTTAAGACTTCGCAGGTACAACCTCAAGCTTAACCCTGCCAAATGCGCATTTGGAGTTCCATCTGGAAAGTTGCTGGGATTCATAGTCAGTCGGCGAGGCATCGAGCTAGACCCATCAAAAATCAAAGCCATCCAAGAATTGCCACCTCCAAGGAACAAAACTGAAGTAATGAGTTTGTTGGGAAGGTTGAATTACATCAGCAGGTTTATTGCTCAGCTTACGACAACCTTTGAGCCTATTTTCAAATTGTTGAAAAAGGATGCTGCGGTCGAATGGACCGATGAGTGTCAGGAGGCGTTTGATAAGATAAAAGGATACCTGTCATACCCACCCGTGTTGGTCCCGCCAGAGCTAGGAAGACCTCTGATTCTTTACTTGACGGTCTTGGAAAATTCATTTGGTTGTGTATTGGGGCAACATGACCTCACTGGCAGAAAAGAACAGGCCATCTACTACCTTAGCAAGAAATTCATAGCTTGTGAGGTTAAGTATACTCATCTGGAGAAGACATGTTGCGCCCTGACTTGGGTAGCTCAAAAATTGAAACACTATTTGTCGTCCTACACCACTTACCTCATTTCGCGTCTGGACCCGTTGAAATATATTTTTCAAAAGCCTATGCCAACTGGAAGACTTGCAAAGTGGCAGATATTGCTCACAGAATTTGACATCATCTATGTGACTCGAACTGTAATGAAAGCCCAAGCATTGGCTGATCATTTAGCTGAAAACCCGGTCAACGAGGAGTACGAGCCGTTGAAAACCTATTTTCCTGATGAAGAAATAATGCATATCGACGAGATGGAGCGAATTGAAAAACTTGGTTGGAAACTTTTCTTTGATGGGGCCGCTAACATGAAAGGAGTCAGGATATGAGCTGTAATCATTTCTGAAACAGGGCATCACTATCCTGTTACAGCTCAACTGCGATTTTATTGCACCAATAATATGGCTGAATACGAAGCTTGTATTATGGGGTTAAGGCTAGCCGCAGACATGGGTATCCAAGAAATCTTAGTCATGGGAGATTCGGATCTTCTGGTACATCAAATTCAAGGAGAATGGGAAACCCGAGACTTAAAGCTCATACCATACCGACAATGTCTACATGATCTTTGTCAGCGGTTTCAATCAGTGGAATTCCGGCATATTCCAAGGATTCATAATGAGGTTGCCGATGCATTGGCTACTTTGGCATCAATGTTGCACCATCCAGACAAAGCTTATGTGGATCCACTACATATTCGAGTCCACGATCAGCACGCTTATTGCAATATGGTTGAAGAAGAATTTGATGGTGAACCATGGTTCCACGACATCAAGGAGTATATCAGGATGGGGATATATCCCGCACAAGCCACAGGAGATCAAAAGAGGACCATTAGGCGATTGGCAAATGGATTCTTCTTAAGCGGAGGAGTTTTGTATAAAAGAACACCAGATCTTGGATTATTAAGATGCATAGATGCCAGACAAGCTACAACTGTCATGTCTGAAGTACATTCAGGAGTTTGCGGACCCCACATGAGTGGATATGTGTTGGCAAAGAAAATCCTCCGAGCTGGTTACTATTGGCTTACCATGGAGCGAGATTGTATCAGTTTTGTGCGCAAGTGTCATCAATGCCAAATACACGGAGATTTGATTCATTCTCCACCATCCGAGTTGCACACAATGTCGGTACCATGGCCCTTCGTTGACTGGGGCATGGATGTGATTGGACCAATTGAGCCGACAGCATCCAATGGGCACAGGTTCATTCTGGTAGCCATTGATTATTTTACCAAATGGGTTGAGGCCAAGACATTCAAATCAGTGACCAAGAAAGCTGTGGTCGATTTTGTCCACTCAAATATCATATGTCGATTCGGAATCCCAAAGGTGATCATCACAGATAACGGTGCTAATCTTAACAGCAACTTAATGAAGGAAGTATGTCAACAGTTTAAGATTACACATCGCAACTCTACCCCATATCGGCCCAAGGCGAATGGAGCAGTCGAGGCAGCCAACAAAAACATAAAGAAGATACTTCGGAAAATGGTATAAGGTTCAAGACAATGGCATGAAAAACTACCATTTGCGTTATTGGGATATCGCACTACTGTTCGCACTTCAGTAGGAGCAACTCCTTATTTGTTGGTATATGGCACCGAAGCGGTAATTCCTGCAGAAGTTGAGATTCCTTCCCTTCGGATCATCGCCGAAGCAAAGATTGATGATGATGAATGGGTCAAAACCCGTCTGGAACAATTAAACTTGATTGATGAAAAACGATTGGCCGCAGTATGTCATGGTCAATTGTATCAAAGAAGAATAGCAAGAGCATACAACAAAAAGGTGCGTCCACGGAAGTTTGAAGTGGGTCAACATGTGCTGAAACGTATTCTTCCACATCAGGTTGAGGCAAAAGGCAAATTTGCCCCGAATTGGCAAGGACCATTCATTGTGACCAGAGTATTATCGAATGGTGCACTATGCTTAACAGATATTGAAGGCAAATGCATAGACATGGCGATCAATTTTGACGCGGTAAAGAGATATTATGCATAACTTTTTGAATGTTTGTATTTAGCATTATTTCGAAGATTGGAATGACAAAGGCAATTTATTATGTTATCCAAACACTATACCCTTTGCTTCTCCTTTTGAGCCATATTTGTTTCTTTCTTACCCTCTCTTGGAATCAATGAAAATCAAATATGAAATAATAATAAAAAAAAAAAATCACTATCATTTAGTGAACTACGTTTGACCTGATTCCTCAAAGAAGGATACGTAGGCGCCTCACGGATCGGTCATAGGGTGCACAATATGCATAATGTGCACAACAAGAAACATCAAGAGACCTCAATCAAGAAGCTGGGGCAAGAATTGTATTGGAAATAAGAAAAAGATTCCATGAGTTGAAATTTTCGACCCATATCAAAATTGTTTAGCTTTTTGATACCTTTCCATTTCCAACCATATACCAAAAAGACCTTTCTATCAATCTTACAAAAATGCTGAGTCAAGCAAATGAAGATGGTTCATAACACTCTGGTACAAACAAGAAAAGAAAGTAAAATGAGAGAGTCTTATAGGTGAAAACCCACACGGGCACCATAAGATGACAGAAGTTGAGAGAGTAAAATGAGAGAGTCTTATTGGTAAAAACCTTCGCAGGCACCATAAGGCGAAGAGGAAGTAAGAAATGAACAAATAAGGAAGGTTTGTCGGTAAAAACTCTTTGAGATATTGCAAGTCAAACAGGTCTGTAAAATGAAAAATGAAGTTGGGTTATGGAAATTTTGGAGGAAAACAAAAATGAGACAATTGAAAGGAGATTGATTAAAAGACTGGGTTGATTAATCCAAATTGTATGCCATGATCATTGGCGCCGGTGACTCCAATCAGATAAGTCCTTTATTCCTTATCCAACAATTACCCAAATTTGGATTTTTCTTTTTAGATTATCGAAATCATCATGTTTTCGTCACTAATAATCTTACTCTTCTAAAGCTTTTAATGTGAGTTTTGTACCAAACAAATAGGAAAGAATGTCAAGGTATACTACCAAGATTCAAGGTTGCATAGGACAAAAATACGACCATGATGGGCAAGAGGTAATAAAAAATAATAAGATATGGGTGTAAGAAAAGTGGAATCAAAAGCGGATCAGCGATGTCAGGTGAACATATGATTACGGTTAAAAGGGTTTGAAGGAAAACATACAGAGGAGGATCCTATAGTTAAGGATCAATTACAAGGACAAATAGTCTTTTCAGCCATTCCAAGGCAACAAAACAAGACAGAGAAGCCCCACCGTCGGCAAGAATGCCACAGTTAACCATCCTGTTTTTTAAAACTAACAAAGTTTTCTTTGATTTAAAAAACAGGGGAAAAAACAACATTGGTGTCAGGAAAAACCCGATGAGAGTTAAGAAGAAATCAGGCGTCCACCTGGAGAATGAGGATGAAAAATTTAAGAAGAAGTCAGGCGTCCACCTGGAGAATGAGGATGAAAAGAAGAAGTCAGGCGTCCACCTGGAGAATGAGGATGAAGAAATTAAGAAGAAATCAGGCGTCCACCTGGAGAATGAGGATAAAGAAAAAGAAGAAGTCAGGCGTCCACCTGGAGAATGAGGATGAAAAGAAGAAGTCAGGCGTCCACCTGGAGAATGAGGATGAGGAAATTAAGAAGAAATCAGGCGTCCACCTGGAGAATGAGGATGAAAAAATTTAAGAAGAAGTCAGTCGTCCACCTGGAGAATGAGGATGAAGAATTAAAGAAGAAGTCAGGCGTCCACCTGGAGAATGAGGATGAAGAATTGAAGAAATCAGGCGTCCACCTGGAGAATGAGGATGAGAAATTTAAGAAGAAGTCAGGCGTACACCTGGAGAATGCGGATGAAGAATTGAAGAAATCAGGCGTCCACCTGGAGAATGAGGATGGAATTAAGAAGCAATCAGACGTCCACCTGGAGAACAAGGACAAAGAAAAGAAGCAGTCAGGCGTCCACCTGGAGAATAAGGACAAAGAAAAGAAGCAGTCAGGCGCCCACCTGGGGAACAAGGGAATACAATTGAAGCATCAGAAGTCAGGCGCCCACCTGGAGAACAAGGGAATACAATTGAAGCAGCAGAAGTCAGGCGCCCACCTGGAGAACAAGGGAGTATAATTGAAGTATTGAAATCAAAAGCCCGCTCATATGAAAAAGGAGCACATTTAGAATCAATAAAGCAAAGGAGTCCAATAAAGTCCCCAGCAGGAAACAACAAGAGTCCCAAACAGAGAAAGAAAATACGGGTCACAATGAAAGGGAATGCGGAATAAGCCAAATGCCCAAGAGTCACCAAGATATCAAGACAACAAGAAATGCAGGGCATGATCTAGATAAGATTTTATAATTCATGTACCATAGTCTAGTTTAGCTTTTTGTATTACCTTTGAAGCAAGGTGTAATAAGGAGGTCAGCAAGCAGTAAAAGCAGCACGAAACAGCAGTAACATCACAGTCCCTCGGTAGTCCCAGCTACCCAAAACTTCCCGAACTACATTGACATAATTCCTTTATAGCCAAGGATATGTAGGAAACCTTTGAAGTAGAGGTTCGGTCAAATCTTTCAAAAACTACTTACCACGGGGTATTCGGATAGGCAAAAATCGCTCGTATCCGCTCACTTAATCTTTGCACGAAAACTCTTCGATTTTCCGTGCAAAGAGGGGCAGTTGTGAGCACGTGATTTTCGCCTCACGAAAACTACTCCAAAATAAATCAAAAATAAAGTTAATTTCTTTTAGTGTGCAATCTTGGAAATTGTGTTACGTTTATTAATTGTTTGTGTTTTGTCCATAAATGTTTGTTTTGTTATAATTAAACAAAATTAAAATAAAAAATACATGTTTCATGCATAACTAGGATTTAATTATGCATTTAATAATTGATTAAAAAATAATAATCACAAAAATATGCATTTGTTCTAGTTTTAATGCTTCATTATGTGATTAACGCTTTGTCTATATGTTAAATAATTGTTAAAAGGTGATTAATATTTTTGGAAGGTTGAAATTGTTTTATAATTTTTATTAGGATTTTTTATAATTAGGGATAAATTTAGGAAATGAAAAATAGGTTGAAAAAATAAAAAAATCGGACCTGGATTAAAATCCAGGCCCAGACCAAGTTACCTCCCCCACAGCCCAATCCAAACAACCCAGGTCCGGTCCAATTCAAACGAACCAAAACGACAACGTTTGGTCGTCCCTCATCAAGGGCCGTTGGATTAAATCCATCCAACAGCTGAAATCATACGAACCTAACCCGTAATCCTTACCCGATCCAATACCCGGTTCAACCCGTCCCCTCAACTTAAACCAAACGACATCATTTGGTTAAGTGAATAGATCCTGGCCTTTCATTCTGCTTGATCTAACGGTCAGCATCAATCCACCCCGTCCCTATATAAGTCCAAATCCCTACCCCGGCCCCCTAACTTAATACCCCCCCTCTCCACTGTTCATCATCGTCTCCAAAAACCCACCCCTAACCCTAGCCGCCCTAGCATCCTATCGCCTGAAACCCGGCGGCAACAATGCCGCCGGTCACCACCTTAACACCCCAGACTCCTCACAACCCCCTCTTCGCGGATCTGGCCTTAGTTTCCTTCGAATCAGACCCCAACTCTTCGAATCTTAAATCGAAGGTGGGTCTGAAAACTCAACCTTCTCCGATGGTCTCCAAATTCACACCGTAGCTTCCCCTAACTACCCTACCTATGGATATAGTGTTGGTTTGGTTCGAATCCCCTCAGAACTCTTCGAATCTTCTTTTGAAGGTTCGAATAAAAAATGGACTCACTCAGATTCCTTCCAAATTAACACCAAATGACCCCTAGGCTTCCCTCACCCTTGTGTTATCTTTGGTTCCCTTCGAATCTGCCCAGAAATGTTCGGATTTAAAATCCAAAATCTGAAACCCTAAAAATTTTCCAATCTTGGAATTTTTTCAATTCAAACGAAGGATTGAGGTTTAATAAACCTTAGTCGAAGTATTTTCAGTTGAAAATACTTCGACTAAGGTCTGTTTGATTTCAAAAAGTCCGAATCCAAGTTGAGTTTGAGTCCGGTTGAATTTGAAGGTTCAGAGGTATTTTTTCTATTTCTTATGTGTATTCTACATGTATTTTATGTTTGTTTCATTAGTCTGTTTAATTTTTCATAATTTTCTAGTCAATTCTATGATTCTGTCTCCTACCCGTCTATATGATATAACAAGTGAATTGTTTCTGTTGGTATGATTATTTACAATATGTGTAATCGACTCGATTAAGTTCGTCGATTAGTTATGTTATGAATGCTCGTTTAATACTGATTGAAATAATCTGTTTCTATAGATTGTTTGTTGACAATTATTGTAGATAATCGATTTAATTAATACTCGTCAGTTAAATCACCCTTGTTTACATTTCAATGAGTCTGTCAAAATGAATGCTGTGTATATGTTGATTTCTGAACCAGTAAGTTTCAGGGCCTTGTCAGTATATTGACAATGCTCCTGTGTTTGCCTGAGTTTAGTTCAATGTTGAAGTTCAGTTTGATTTGTTATAATAAATTCAGTGTAATGTTGTTGTGATGTTAGGTTTAAATTCAATTTCACAAATGATGATTAGATACAATTGTGTTAGAAAAGTGCATTCTCAGTTAAGATTCAGTCCAAAACTTAAGAGAATTAGTTATAGCTGTCTTAAATCAGGTTGATAATCAAGTTTGAACAGATTTTAAAATCTGTTTTGTATCAGATTCTAAATTTTAGTCTAAAGGCAGTAATAACAGTAATTACAGTAGGATTTCTGGGGCATTTCTAGGATAGAACAGTAAGGGTAATATGATAGTATAGTGGGCTGAAAGTGGAAAGTTAATGGCTATTATTTAATGTGATAATGGGAAACAAAGGGTAATGGGGCTGCTGAAAATCAGGATAAGACCACTTAATGGGATTTAAAGTAGTTAAAAGCAGTTTTTGGATATGATTTTCTGGTTTTTAATAGAAGAAGGGGTCCAGGCAGCACTTAAAAAGAAAGGGATAGACCTGTATAAATACAGGAAGCAGGACACAGATTTTAGGAGGAGAGATAGAGAGAGATTTTATGGGATTTAAAAGAGAGAAAAGATCTGATTTTTAAGACATTAAAGAATATATACAGAAATACATATACATAGAGAGAAAAATCTGGATAGAAGTGAAGAAAGGAAAACAGAAACAGTAAAACATAATTCTACATCGGAAACTAGTATTGAAGCTGATTCTGTGTTTTGAAATTGAAAGCTTTTTCAGTCTGCTTTGTTCTAAGTCTCAAATCAGAAATATTATTCTTTCGTTGAATCTGTCCGGATTTATTTGATCCCATTGTTCAGTTATAATCTGAAATTTCTTAATAATACTGTTACTGTGCATCTGGGTTCCTCGGGTCTTATTATTGCTCAAATCTGTGGAAATACTGCTATTCTGCTGATTTTGTTACTGCTGCAACTGCTGAAATTTACTCATTCTACCTTCATTTCCAGGTACATATCTTTTAAATTCTATATTGGGAAGAGATTCAGCATGACAAATCAATGAAGCTTGAATTGCAATTCGATTTTTTATTTTATTTTGTGTAAGTTCATTATTTTAAATTTCAGTCTTATTTCAGGTTGGTTAATATAGTAGTATGTTTGACATGATAATTAGCAGTTGATCATTCTCTTTTGAAACTCATATAAGTGTTGTAATAGTATTATCTATTCCAGAATTTCATTAAAGTATAGTTATGATTGAATTGTCAAGATAGGATATATGGCATAAAATTGGCCATTAATTAAGTCTTATGGCATTGTTAGTCAGGTACAGAGTAGTATGGAAATGTCAAGAAAAATGCATTGTTAGCATATTTTGATTATTTGGTTGAGGATTAAGGCTAGATGATGTCGGTTGCATTCTGTCCATATATGGCGTAATAGTGATTATGATTAATCAAAAGTCGAAAGTTGCATTAGTATCTTCCGCTATGTTCACAATGTCAAAAATATGGCGAATAACGTTATATGCAATATCATTTTATTAAGTCAATAGGTAGATTTATTCTCTTTCTTAATAACAAATGGCCTAGGAATTTTACAATGCGAAAGTTAGTGTTTAGCAATGGTTCACATAAATTGAGAATCAAATCGGTTTGATTATATATATATCTTGCGTTCAATCATAAGCAGAATTAACAAAATAATTAGGCCTATTAGATTAAGAACAAGCAATGTAGAAAGTGATTAGATTTATAATGTGTAACAAGTTTAAGATTGTAAAAAAAATAACATTCATTGCAAATGGAATAATAAGAATTCTTCAAAAATATCATTTCCTTTCAAGAACTGTTTTTTTTAGTTTCATACGCTATGCACATTTTTAGTATACATATTGTATTTACTAAAATAGTATTAGTCATATGCTTATTGTGCTCTTTAAATTTGAATAACTTTGAGGAATATAATTCATACGCGACGAAATATAATTTGCTATCAACGTCCAATAAATTGTAAATTCTTTTAAAGGAATTAGTGACTAGAGGAATATTTATTTCTCATGATTTTTACATAAAAATACATGAACGTAATAAACAATTTATGGGGAATTTATGCTATTCTCAAAAATATTCCACGTGATTAGGGGATACGTTCGGGTAACCTGATTATATTTCTAAAAGAAATTCGGATTATGCGTTCGCGCAACTTCGAGCAAACATTTAATAAAAATGGGTTACTTCAGAAAATATCAAGTTAATTTCATAAAAACCCGAGATGTGCGGTTCATTACTTAATTATACAAAGGGCGAATGTTCTTGATTTTATTTAAGCACAATTTCTAGTAAGTATTTTAATAAATATATTACCTATATTACTGTGTACACGTGCGCGTGACACGAATCCGCACGTTTTTAAAAAAAAATATAATCTATAATACGAATATACGTACGCGTGATTCGATTGAAAGAATGGCCTTTAATTAGAAACAACCTAAACAAAAGCGGTAATAAAATTGGGCAACAGATAAATATGCATTTAACAAATCAAAGCCAAATATAAAAACGGTTAAGCGACCGTGCTAGAACCACGGAATTCGGAAATGCCTAACACCTTCTTCCGAATTAACAGAATTCCTTACTCAGGATTTCTGGTTCGCAGAATAACAAACAGAGTCATATTCTCCTCGATTCAGGGATTAAAACCGGTGACTTGGGACGCCTTAAAATTCCCAGGTGGCGACTCTGAAACAATTAAATAAATCCCGTTTCGACTGTCCTTCAACTGGAGAAAACTCCCTACGCGCCCCGCGGGTGCGGAAAAAGGAGGTGTGACAGTCGTGACAAAAAAAATCTGACATACTCCAGCGGCCTTTCATTAATTATTCTTTCCCAATTTTCACATAAAAACCTTTTTCTTTCGAAATTCTTTACTTTCTTTCGGAATACATTTTTTTTGGCCATAATAATTTCAAATTTCACTTATAGTCAAATTTCAGAATTTTTTTAAAAATTGAAAAACTCTTAAAAGTTGTTTTTCAAAATTTTCACTTCAAATCACTTATAAAAATTCAAAAATAGCTCCAAATTATATTAATATCAAACACAAC
The DNA here is from genome assembly GCF_000393655.2 of Nicotiana sylvestris. NCBI lineage: Eukaryota > Viridiplantae > Streptophyta > Magnoliopsida > Solanales > Solanaceae > Nicotiana > Nicotiana sylvestris. Next base: position 11,086,918 of record NC_091065.1, read on the forward strand.
TTTAAATTTTGTCACGACCCAGAATTTTCACCGTCGTGACCGTGATGGTGCCTAACATTTTACTTACTAGACAAGACAACGTTAGAAATCATTAAACCAATTCTTAAACCTTTCAGTGATTAACAATAATTAAACCATAATAAGTTTAAAAGAGTGCGGAAATCCATAACAATCTTAATATATAAAGCTATCCAGAATCTGGGGTCACAATCCACGAACTTCTAAGATTTAACTACAACAAATGTCTGAAGGAAATATAACTATTTTCGATACAAAAGAAACAGTAAAGTGAATGTATGGAAGGGGACGCCAGGGCCTGCGGATGCCAACAGGTCTACCTTGGGTCTCCGATCAGATGAAGCCAACAGCTAAACTCAGGATCAACTCAGACCGGTAACGAAATCTGCACAAAAAGTGCAGAGTGCAGTATCACTACAACCGACCCCCTGTACTGGTAAGTGACGAGCCTAACCTCGGCGAAGTAGTGACGAGGTTAGGACAAGACACATACATAAACCTGTGTAGTTAAATAGTATACGAGCATAATAACAACTAATAGAAGCTAAACAAATAATAATGGGAGGGGAAACATGCTTAGGGGATTACAAGATAAAGAATCATAGCAGTAGAGAATTTAAATAGCTAGTACACCTTGACCCAGTAACAACAAGTAAATATAGTAACGCAAAATGCGCGACATCACCCTTCGTGCTTTTACTCCCAACCTCACCATATGAATAAAATAAGAATGGCATGGCATCACCCTTTGTGCTTTTACTCTCATGCTTACCATATAAATCAAATAAGAATGGAACAACATTACCCTTCGTGCTTTTACTCTCATCCTCACTATATAAATCAAATAAGAATGGCACGACATCATCCTTCGTGCTTTTACTCTCATACTCACCATATATATCAAATAAGAATGGCACGACATCACCCTTCGTGCTTTAACACTCTCCCTCACCAAAGCAAGGAACAATAATAATAGGGAAATAGAAATGACAACAACAAGTCTTACTTCAACAATAACTTCCACAATATCAACCTCGACTTTGAGTCAATTCTCAATCAATATCAAAATCCGCACATATGATAAGCACAATCAACATAACAATAAACTAGTCTAAGCATGGGTAATATGATTACGGAAAGCTCCAACTTTATAAATAAGACTCACTAGGATGTTATGACTCAACAACAACGCATAGGTACTTGTCACCTTACCTATACGTTGTTCTCAACTGTCACGACCCAAAAACTACAAGTCGTGATGGCACCTAACTCAACCCGCTAGGTAAGCCAACTAACAGAAAAACACAACTCAATTGAGATTATAAGATATAAGATAACAAATAACTAAACATTAACAAGTTTACCCAAGACATGGTAGTACGAATCACGAGCTTCTAAGATTTGGAATTTCAAAACTGATACAAATAAATACACATTCTGTTTGAAGGTTGCATAAACAAATTAGCAATAATCTAAGCTACCAAGGACAAGTGGAAGCTATATCCAAATTCATGAACATCTTCAGAATCAGCACCCGACGTTATTAGTAGCTCCGCTCCAAAATCTGCACGCAATGTGCAGAAGTGCATTATCAGTACAACCGACCCCATGTACTGATAAGTATTTTGTCTAACCTCGTCGAAGTAGGGACGAGGATTTTAATTAAAACATGCTTATTGTTATAACCTGTACATTAGATTAGCAGCAAAGTAGTTCAAAACATAATAGATAAAAGTATCAAATACAACTCGGCGAGACAGTCAACAATTACTAAAAGGAACCACAGTAGAAGATTTACGATCTTCCCTAGTATGAGAAGTATGTCCAAAATATCAAATCACATGGCACGGTAACACCCTTCGTGCTTTTATCTCATCCTCACTATGTATAAATAAACTTATGTAGCAATTCAATTACCACGACAACTACTTTTGTGCGTTCAACTCATCCTTCCAAATGAACGTATAACAGAACCAACCATATGATAGAAAAATGCGAGTAATAATAACAATTCGAAAACAAGGGATATCAACATTATTTAACCAGTATATTGGGGGCCTAAGTACAAATATGACAGATAAGCAGAAAACACATGATCTTTGAAAGTTAACAAGTAAGGGCATAAATGACTAGCATGATGGAATGCTTAAACTAGGGTGCGACAAAATAGGTATGACATGAGTATAATTTCAAAAGCAGGAAGTAAGCATGGCATATACAAGTTACGCAAGTAAAAGACATGGACAACACAACAACAATTGAGATAGAGGTCAAGTACGGGACAATAACAATATATCACTCCGAATGTATAATTGTGACAACAACAGCTCAAGGTAAGGGCGGAAATGTATACACAGAAAAATAGATATCAAATCATAATGCATGTCCCTCATCCTCACCTGCATGGAAATATCCTTCTGCCATGACCTCACAATATTAATGTCACACCCTGAACCTGACGAGGCGTGGCCAGCACCTAGTGCAATACATCGCCTGAGCGTACCATTCTGTAACTGTAAACTCTAGAGGGGTAACCCTTAACTTAGGATGATGAGGCCATATTTTGGAATCGTATAAAAATCACGCCTCTAGACCTGGTAACTCCAAGGTAGTGGAGCTTACTAACCAAGCTGATGTTTGACTTTGTCTGCTGGGAGGGTCTGTCCAACTGTCCATGAGGATCTGCAGGCATGGAATGCAGCATCCCCGGCAAAAGGGACGTCAGTACGAAATAATGTATCGAGTATATAAGGCAACAGAATAAGTGAAAGCTGAAACTGAACTGATAATATAATAACTGAAAGTAACTAGGAGTCAAATATAATATGAAAATATGCTTACCTGCTGATACTGACTCAACTCTCTCAATATAGTAAGTAAAATAGTTGTCCGACCTTATAAGGCTCGGTATGTGTAACTGCTCTGCCTTAGTAGGCCCGCTCATAGGCGCTCGACCATACTAGGCTCTATATCTCAGCCATTCTAGGCTCGGTCATAGGCGCTCGGCCATAGTAGACTCGGTATATAACTTACCATCTGATATGATATTTCCCAATAGGGGTGTGCCCATCGATTATAACTCAATGGTGGTAAAAATACTGTAATACTATATATATATTGACTCTCTGCTCTATTCACTGACAGAAGACAAAAGTAAACTGAATATGAAGTCCCGATAAGGGAGAATGCTATAACTTATTAGACTAGGAAAATGTATATAAATTCAAAAATATGAACTTCTCTTTATGTCTCGTTATCAAACTCATGTAGTTACTAGATCATGCCAAAATGAATGAAAGGTTTAACCTTAACATACCTTATCACAATCTTTCCAATCACCAAGTTTGACTCTCCTCTTTGCACCTTAATCTATAATAACGATAATAATACTATCATTAAGTTACGAAAGGTACAACTATCGCACAACGAACGACAAGCTTATTTTGTATTAAAACGAGCAACATCTCCCCTATAATCCTTACTTCCTCAAAATTCAAGATAACACCAACAACACAACAATACAACAATAACAACATATATACATTTTTTTCCAGCCTTATATACACCATCAAATACTGCAAAATATCCCAACACACCCCAATCTCTTCATACACAAAACAACCACCGTAGTATTGTCAAACAATCCGGAAATATTACGGCGAACGACCATACCACCACCCTAAATTTATATGGTGTTTATCCACACCCTTCCTCCTCCAAAACTCCATAAAATAGTAGTAAAACACGCAGCCCAATAGCAACACAAAATAGTCCGCTACAAGTGTATTACTCAAACTCATGGCTTCCGATCACCGTCTCGTGAGTTCTTACAAGTATAGAACGACTTACCATGAATTTACTGCAAAAGAATGGACTAAAGAGAGAAGTAAACTCACATTATTTGTTGGATAACTTAGCTCTTATCTTGGTACTTCAAACTCTAGGTTTTACCTCCAATTAGAACTTGAAAGGGAGAGAAATATCAATTAGGGTTTGTGGAATATTTTTGGGAGGATTTTTGCACAGCTTATGTCTGGTTATTATGCCCTATTTTTAGCCTAATATATGAAGAAAATAGACCTTTAAAAGGCCTCTTTGGAAGACCCGAAATGTCCCACTTTTGGACTCTCATTTAAGCAAGTAGGTGACCCACCTACTTGTCACCTAGCAGTTTGCGCAGTCTTGCAAAAATGACCATATCTCTCTATTCCAATGTCGTATTGACAAACTGTTTAATGAGTTACACAGTAGACTCATAGATATTCTATTTGATGGGTGGAACAACCCATAAATCTAAGTATATTGGGAAAAAATCGCATTTACATTTGACCCAAATTTTCAGTAAAACTTATGAACTTAACTTGTGATGACTTTCATCGACTTTTGTTCCACAACTCGCTTGACTTTAAAACATAACACACGACTATCATACGACTAAACTAATTCATAAAATAACCCCCTTATCATGGTAAGCACCCTAGTCTCACCCCAAAAGTACATGGTCTACCATTCCCAACTTGTCGACCTTCGACGAAATATTATTTTCTTCAATTCCTTTAGCTTCTGAACCTTCCAACTCTCTTTGTACTTGTTGTTAATGATCTTCAATATTTGTAACCTACAAGTTAAAATGATTAACTTAATTTGTGTACTTTAAAAGATGATCTCATTTCAAAGCTTACATCAATTGACTTACGACGTACTCTCACATACGAAACTATGGGGTGTAACATTCCCCCCTTTTGAACATTCGTCCTCAAATGTTGACTGATGCACTTATCAATTTCATAACCTATAGCTCTTAAGAATAATTTAGTACTATCGTTCACATCTAGGCAACTTTTCCTGTGAATAAACCTAAAGGCTAGTGCATTTCCCCACTTTAGTCCTCTTTCTCACACAACGACTTGTTGTCAAAATTATTCCAATCTTGTAACTGTTGCGACCTTCTGTCATGCAGCCTGTACGACTTTGTCCTTGTATGTGCTCCTATGCAACTCTTCTATCCTTTTTCCTCCATTTTTAGCCAATCTTTGGGCCTCACTTTAGGAATCTATACAGAACTATGACAAGTTATCCCTCTAGGCATCTTTAGGTGTACTGAAGTCCTTCACTTTGTACTTTGTCGAACATACAACTATTGCTATATCTTATTTCATAGTCTCAGATATCTATCCTTATAGCTGTACTGCATCTAGGTAGGTCATACTATGCCATAACACATGTATACCACGAAATTGGAGGGTCCAATTTCTCGTCATTAAGACATTTCGGGGGATTACCACGAGACCTCGAGGCTACGAGGCTGTGGTCGATCTCCCTCCCTCGAGGTTTGTTGATGCCCGACCTAACGACAATGTTGGACACAGTCATGATGGGACTGGAGAGCTCCCTAGACATGCAACTAATACTGGCAGAGCTAGGTGCCATCTAGTTGTCCCATCCCCCAACTTTTGTAATTAATGCTTTTGTACTATGTTGGAGTTTCCCTCCTATATAAAGGGAATCTTTGACATTTTGTAGGGGTTCGGCCGTTTCTCCATACGCTCCATAAGAAATATAGAAGAATATTCCCTTTGATCTCCCATACACTCTCTTGATATTATTGCTTTTATTTACTGTCTTCATATTTGTTCATCATTTATTGCTTATCATTGGCCATAAAGAGCGTTCGTTGATTATTTCATAACTGTTAGCCCTACGCCGATCACCCATGATAGCTCGAGTCCAAGCCCTAGAATCAACTTCGAGGCCCCAAATCGGCCAGCTCGAGGCCCTGAATAGCTGACCCAGCTGTTTGGTTATAGCTCTCTCCCTAACTTTTATTTCTTCTCTAAGCCTCATATACTCAGCATCAACTGCTTGATAAACTATAAAAATAGATCACGTATTTTTAGAGTCTCATCAACAAATTTAATTGTTATTACCATTTTCACGGTAAACAGTTTGGCGCCTACCGTCGGGCTAAATATAATAGTGATTATTTTCTTGTTGGTTTTGTCACACAACGCAAGTTATCTTTCACGCTTTTTCTTGTCCAAGATCTTCGATTTCAGGTCAATATGTCTAACTCAGTGAATGGAGGTGAAAACAACAATCTCGAGGACCACAGAGAGAACGGTGTGGATGTTCTGGGTGTTGGTGTGCCACCACAAAACCCTGGGAATGCGCCAGAACCAATACCCGTGGATGCAGTCTCGTGCGACGCCCAACACATTGATATAAGCTCGCATACCGACATGAGTGTGCGTTAGGGAGATCCACAAAAGCTCAAAAAACCCCGACCAGGAAGAACGTCAGGTTAGCCTTCACGTTATTTTTGAAATATTGCAGGCACAACAACTAGCTATTATTCAGCTGCAGTGTCACCAGAAAACTCCCAGCATGGTAGCACCGAGGATAACTCCCTTAGCTGAACAGGCACCAAAGAGATCAAGCAATAACGGGTCAATGACCGATCCCGCCATCATAAAAATGCTCGAGGACCTCACCAGGAGGAACGAGTCGGGCAAGAAGATGATAGAAGCCAATGACAAAAAGGACGAAACCTGCAACTCCAGAGTCGACCAAATTCCGGGTGCACCCCCGATCGTGAAAGGTGTGGATTCGAAGAAGTTTATACAAAGGCTGTTCCTAGAGGAAGAAGCCTCGAAACCCATTCCAAAGAAGTTGAGAATGTCAGAACTCCCAAAGTACAATGGTACCTCAAACCCCAATGTACACGTTACTGCTTACACTTGTGCAGTGAAGGGCAATGATATAAAGAACGACGAGATCGAGTCCATCTTACTAAAGATGTTTGGGGAAACACTCTCAAAGGGGGCCATAATGTGGTATCACAACCTAGCTCCCAACTCTATAGATTCATTTTCCATGCTACCAGACTCCTTCATAAAAGCACATGCCGGTGCCATCAAAGTAGCAACGAGGAAATCCGACGTGTTCAAAATCAAGCAGAGAGAGAACGAAATGCTGAGAGAGTTTGTATCTCGCTTCCAAATGGAACGGATGGAGCTACCGCCAGTCTCTGACAACTGGGTAGTGCAGGCTTTAACTCAAGGTTTGAATGAACGAAGCTCAGTTGCCTCAAAATAGCTGAAACAAAATTTGATCGAATATCCCGTCGTGACCTGGTCAGACGTCCATAATCGATACTAGTCAAAAATCAGGGTCGAGGATGATCAGCTGGGAGCCCCCTCGGGCTCAGTATATCCAAGTAGGCTTTTGGCAAAGGAGCCAAAGCCAAACAAAGAAAAATACCAACCATACACCAAAGACAGAATAAATGCTCCGAGGCACAACCGACCTTGCAATGATCGAAGGATAGACAGAGGACAGAATCCTCGGGGACTTATCAATAGAGCCGGATTAGATATTAATGTGGGGCCAACAGAGGCGCCTCGGTTATCAGAATACAACTTCAATGTTGATGTATCGGACATCGTATTCACCATCAGTAAAATCAGAGATGCCAGATGGCCCAGACCTGTACAATCGGATCCTTCGTAAAGAAACTACAATTTAGTATGCGAATTTCACAACACGCACGAGCATAAGACCGAAGATTGTCGGCAACTCCGGGAGGAAGTGGCCCAGTTTCTCGACAATGGCCATCTTCAGGATGACCGAGCTAAAAATCGGTCTCGAGAAAAGGAAACAACTAAAATGGACAAGGCAGACGAACCGCAACATGTCATCCACATGATCTTTTAAGATGGCCGCCACTAGCCGAAATGCCGAAGTCCCCTCCAACATAGGGACTAAGAGATAAATCGACAAAAAATAGCAGCCACGAGACCATCTCCAAGGTTCGAAAGCACCATCGCCACTAAGGTATAACCATCTCCTTTTTATTTTATATTATATTTCATGCTAACCCTTATGTAGGCGCCCGACCGAAGCAGCTAGAGCGCTAACCCAGCTCAAAGACCTTAAGGTTTTAAAGCATCCGTTGCACTCTTTTCCTTCGACCGAGTTTTTATCCTGATAAGGGTTTTTACCGGCAAGGTTTCTAACGAGGCAACATCTATATGCTACCTAAGGAAGACTTGACAAGGATTCCAGGCTTCTTTTTGCAATCAACCTCGAATACTGGAGGGCATCCCCCTATGATCCCATTAGTAAATGATGTATCAGGCTAAACGGTCGAACGAACTGTGCCTATATAGTCGGTCCCCCGACAACGAAACTATGTATACTTGTGTCAAGCAATCAAAGAATGCCTTTTGTCAAAGCATCTCATGCTCCAAAGGAAACTAAGCATTTTTGCTAAAACGATTCCTCTATCAAAGGTGTCCCGAATACTCAGAGACTAGCGTCAGCAATTCGATACCCACATGACCTCAGGGTCTGAACTCCAAACTCAAAAGCCCCCAATGAGGCAGCATGAAAATCAGAAAACATCTCCAAGGCCATAAGCATCCCAAACACTCGGGGACTGGCGCCGATATCTCTAAAATCGTACGAGCCCAGGGTCAGAATCTCCAAACCGTAAGCCCTCGATAAGGCAATACAAAGTTTGCAAATAATGGCTCCCGAGTCAAGAAACCCTCGATGACTAGGGGACTGCCGTCAAGCACCACATCCATCGACTTATCAAAACCCGAGGCCATAAGACCCCGAGCGGGCAAAGTCGGTCTCGCAAGACCTACATAAGGCAGCAACTATATCTGTAAGACCTCAAGAAATACATGAACAATACTTGTACCAAGTATCCAAAATAGTAAGACCTTAACGGTATGTAAAACTTGTAAGATCTTACTAAAGGTATAAACCCGATCCCAAAGTTTCGGCTATATATCGAACTTGTAAGACCCATAAAAAGGCATACCCGTGATATAGATGCCGAAAGTACTTCACTCGGGACTCAGAGGCTTCGAACAAACACAAGTGACTCGGGTCACACAGATGTACTAGCCAAACTAATGTGACTCGGGGACGCCGACCGTCGCTACAAGGCGTAAGAGCCATTGTCGCCTGCCCACACAGGCCTTCAATTACTCCGAATCTACTTCAGAAAAAACCAGTTAAACAGTCCACCCTCGACATAGGCAAATGAGCTTCGGCCATGTCGGCTACAAATCATAGTATTCGAGCTACTCAGCCTTTGATCCAAACCTCCCGAGGTGCTCGAACAACGGCGCAAGTTACTCGAAATCGAGGTTCTTTCTGAACCGACAATGAGTCAGGCAAAAATTACTTCAAAAGTCCTTAACGAGAGGAAAATAAAGCCTACATAAAAGGTTGCATCGACCAAGCACGTAAGAGCCGTTGCCGCCAGCCTAATGAGCCTTAGAGCCACACATATAATAGGTCGCATCGACCGAAAGCATAAGAGCCACTGTCGCCAGCCTGAAATCTGAAAACTTGAGGGTCAAAATGAGCTCGAGTCGTAACTCGATTCGGATACTGGACCCAAAATAGTTAACTATATATGCCTAAGGGAAAAATGTAAGAGCCAGCATCACCATCTTACATTAAAAGGTCACTTCGACCCAAAGCATGAGAGCCATTATCGCCAGTTTACATTAAAGGGTTGCTTCGACCCAAAGCGTAAGAGCCACTGTCGCTAGATTACATTAAAAGGCCACTTCATTCCAAGGTGTAAGAGCCATTGTCGCTAGCCCATGCGAACGTAAACGCCTGGGGGTGAAATGAGCTATAGTCGAAACCCAACTCCGAGACTAAACCCAAAAAGGTTGAACAAAAGCATAAGAGCTCAAACGCCAGCTTATACTAAAGGTTGCATCGACCAAGCGGGTAAGAGCCCCCTGGGCCAGCCTAATGATCCCCAGGGCCATATCATCGACTCTAAAGACTCCCACTAACTCAAGAGATTGGATTGATCTGGCTAAAATCTTGGCAAACAGAAACCCAGAGGATACAAAACTGCGAGGTTCCCCTCTTATACACACATGTAATAGAATATAAGGTCCGTTTACAACATACTATGAAAGCTATATACACAAGAACAAGAAGAAATAAAATGTCCCCCTTGGGGACTATGGGTCGGCGGCCTCATCCTCAACATCTTCGGCATCAGACAGAAGGAACTTTGCATCATACTCCTCCGCCTTGGCTTGCTCGATCTCCTCCGAAAGATCTAAACCCCTGGCGTGAACTTCCTCGAGAGTTTCCTTTTGAGATTTGTACCTTGCGTACTCTTTACTGCTGCTTGGATGACCAAGAGCTCCTTAGCCCAGCTCTGGCAGTGGAAGCACTCTTCAAATAGGCCGCCACTCTCTGATCCTCCCTAGTGCTACTCATCATAGCCTCGGCCTGGGCATTCACCACCTTGGCCTTCACCTTCGAAAGCTCAGACTCGAGCCTCGCGATCATGTCCACCCGCATAGAATCACTCACGCGAGCGGTCCGAATTTGCATCTCCAAGGTGGAAGATTTAGCCAAAGCACTCTCCTTGGCCGCAACTTGGGCATCTGCATGGGCTTGCACCTCATCGAAATCACGTTTGACCCTGCCGACTACACCCCAAAGCCGCTCAGCTCCTCCGCTTTGCTCTCCAACTGAAATGTCGAAATGTTAACCTCTTGAAACGAAAGAAGGAGCATACGTCAACATGAAACATAAGTTACCTATCTCTGGAGGCAGCTCTCACGGCTCCGGCTTCGACCCGCCTCGCACCACAGGGATACTTGCTCGCTTTCTTTTTTCTCACAAAGAAGCTTAAGGGGTTTCTCCCTATCTAAATTTCTCCGCAACTGAGCCTCATAACAAAGTAGCTCAGATTTGAGCCTGTCGAATGCCTGCGAAAGAAATTCAATAAGAAAGGAAAAGCACAAGGCCAGAATAATCCCATGACAGCTACCAATCTCACCATAAAGCCGAGCCGCTGAGCCTCACTAAAAGCCAACCCAATGTCCTATGGCTTAGTGTCCCCCGAAGCACCAGTAGCAAAAATGGGGAATGTTCTTTCGAGAGCAGAAGTCCCTGAAACCGAATGATCGGTCAGGTTGCCTCTCTTGATTCGCTGAGAAGGACTCGCCCCGCTACGAGCCTCCTCGCACCCCCGAGATTCTTTTTGTTTATCACCGACCCTCGACCCTGAGGTCAGTAGTCTCTCCTCCTCTCCTAGAGAGCACAGTCTCATTTCAGAAAAACCGCCAGTACCCGCGGCGGGTAAGTTAGTACATTGAAAAGAAAAACACCATTTTTGGGAAAAAAGTCACCAGGCACCTACCATGATGCTTTGCCTCCCACCTCCCTTTGGACAGGTCTCGCCACCTGTGCCTATCATAAGTCGAGCAGGCTGCCAGCTTGTGAGACCACTCGGCAAAATTAGGGACTCGTTTGGCAACTAGGGAGTCGCTACAAAAACGAAACAAAAAAATGTCATTACGGAGCGCGGCTCTAGTCAAAACGATGAACAAACAGGTGCGACACTTACATGTGAAGTTCAATTTCTTAGGAATGGGCAGAAACTCTCCGTGAATGATATCGATCGTTCGAACTCGAACGAACCGGTTCATCCATCCATAGTCCTCGTCCTCTACGCTATTAACGGCAAGAGCCCTAGTGGATCGACGCTGCAGAACAATCAAACCTCGATAGTGCAGAGGCCGATATAACCTCATGAGATGACTGAGGGTAAACTCAATCCCAGCCTTGTCGGCCAAATATCTTATCGTCCGCACTATCTTCCAAATGAATGGGTGAGCCTGCGGCAAGGTAACCTGATATCTCCAACAAAACTCAAGCACGACCCAGTCGGTGGGACCCGATGCAAAATTGTGCGTGTACACGCTCAAAAACTCCTCGACATAGGTCATGATGCTCTCCTCAAAGGAAGGCACTTGCCATACCATGCCTTCCCCCAATCCGCAATCTTTTCTAATCATCTCGAGGTTTTTCTCTCTCACTGATGAGGTAAACGTCGGTGCATGCTCCCAATGTCTTGGAACAACGGGGGGTTTCCCTAACATAATGTCTTTTTTCAAGAAAAGGCACCTCAAGGCCCATTCGTCGGGCACCAGCAGTGTACCACCGACCGAATACGGAACGTAAGCAAAACTCCCCTCTCTTTGGTGGGCGGAGGTTGATGTATCAGTCGTGGCTATGGTAAAATGAGAAGGGGAGATATGAATTTGAGAAAAGATTTTGAGTTGGAACAATGGGAGAACAAGCACAGAGCACCAGGTCCTGTGGTAACTCAAAGCAGAAGAATCTCCACTGGAGAGGCAAATATATAGGGGAAAAAGCAACACAAGGACTACTTTTTATCACCACTGTCACCCGAACCATCTCCGGGATCCTCGTCTGGGACGATCAAAAGTGCCAACTTTCTCTCCAGCACCCAAGCCTCCTCAATTCCAACTTACAGATTGATACCCCCAGCCTCGATCTCCTCTAATGTTTTTCTCCTCGCCTCCGCCCTAGCATGTTCGATGGCCCGAGTCAGTTTATGCTCATCCTTTTCGATACATCACATGTTGTTTGATGCACTGTGGCTACGTCCTTTAGGTAAGTAGCTACGTTTATTTCGTTCTCAAAATTGGCCGCAACCAGCTCAGCTATCTCCTTTCGAGCATCTTTGAGAAGATCATGGGTCGACGCCAACTCCGAAGTCACTGCCTCATTTTGTTTCCTCAGCCGGAGGATCTCCACATTCAGCCGCCCAATCTGCGAGTCATTTTGCTCGACCTATAAAAAAGGTAAACCGGTCAGTATTAAATTATAGGAATAAGGGAAAGACTCATGCATAACAAAATACCTGCTCGACAAAGGCAACTTTTTCTCAGTGTGCTCCCTCCAAAGTAGCCCGGAGCTTGCCTGACTCTTTATCCTTCTGGATATAACGAGCCTCCGATTCTTGTAGTCTTGAGGACAGCTTCTCAAGCTCCTTCTCACAGCACGAAAGCTCCTCGTTAAGCTTGAAGAGGGCATGATCGTACATCTCCTTGCACTACAGCAAAACATAAGAGTTAGAAGAATGAAGAAGGGTGTCCGAGGCTAAAATAAATTGTCACTCCCCAAACTAGGGGAGGCACGACTAGCACTTGATACTGTATTCGATCGAGTTATCCTTTAGACATACTATCTCACTAAACTGGGGCCCAACAGATCGGGCAGCACAACATCTGAAATACTAAGCCTGGACCATTAAGGTCATGACCTGAATAACAATAAGCCATATAAACAAAGGTAGACGAGCCAAAATAATAAAGTACTAGCTGGCCGACGAGGCCGCGATTGGAGACATACATGCCTACACACATATATACATGCCAAACCTAAGGGCTGGAGACTGAAAGCTGCAAAAGGAAACCCAGATTACTGTGTCCACAATAGCCTCTAAGATTGTCATAAGCACTATCGAGACAAGGCCCCGACTATACCCAAATTGTACAATAAAAGTAACCACCCTATGAAAGCTCCAGGAAGAGGTGGAGCTTTCCAACTCACAGCTGAACCTCGAAATCCTAGAGGCGGGGTCGATCAGAGTCCCTACCTGGACCTGCACGCACAAAACAAAAATGCAGTGTCCCTAGGCAACCGGACATCAGTACGAAAAAAAATGTACTGGTATGTAAGGCATAAAGTAGAATCATACATAACTGATGTAAAAAAAAAAAGTAATAGAGATACCACTTGACACTGAAACTCTAATAGCCTCCATCGACGACATCCGACCTCATATATATCAAATATGCATGGTATGCTCATGTAATTGTATGTCGTGAATACATATATATTGATGCAAATGTATGACATACCCAACAATATGCTAGCAATGACGGTCTCTTCCGGTAGCTAACTGGTATCATTTTGCCAACCTGTGGCCATCTGTACAATATGTATAGTTTTCGGGCAAATAGGCCCCTTACCTTCGATTATATCTCGAAGTCCATGCATAATATGCCATGTATGATATGAACTTTGAATGCACATAATAAACCATAACAAGAACTTAGCCAATCTTGTCTCATAGGTACTCTTATTCTCATAATCTCATAATCATCTTCGTATCGCATACAATTGTCTCGTGGAACCTCATATGTTTTCTTTTTCTTTTGAGTAAACTTGAAAACTTAACTCGACTTTTAGAAAGATAACATAACTCTGAAGATGTTCATAAATATCTTAAGGTGCTTCACTTAGTCCTTATACCTGATTTCTTGATATTTAGGAAAAGAAATGATTTCAAAAATCAAGTGTTTTAGTAGTTTAAACATAAAAATTATATTTGAGATTTTTGAAAATCGACGTGTCACTTTAGTGATTTTAAGATATACTTTAACAAGGGAAAAGGACTGATCGCAAATACTAAATGCCTTTAGTTTCTAGTCACACAACCAAAAGACGAATAGAATTCACATATATAGACATATAGTTAAGAAAGCCGAACAAATGGCATATATAGATGTCGAATACCCTATTTAACCGAACGAGTGAAATATCAACCTAATATCATCATGAAAATACTTCAGCTACGATCCCAATGCCTTTCAAAGAAGGTCTTTCTAGCAGTAGAGTAGTAAAATATCACATTTGACGTCTTAGGAATTTCCCAGAATTCGTGCTAAAAGGAAGGACAGAGTTTAGCCTTAACATACCTCTCCAACGAACGTTCGAATGCCTGTAGTTCCTTCACGAATGTTGTTCCTTGCGTCCTAAGCTTCGAAAACACTATATATATGCAGCTTATACGATACATTTTACCCAAAGTTTAGAAAATTTATTAGAGAAATTTACGATAACTTTTGCAGACCTTTATTTCGCAACTTGATTGATTCCAAAACATAACATGTGACCAGTGTGATATTATAATACCTCATAACACATTATTCTTAGCATATTAGACACTCTTGGTCTTTCGCAATTTCTTTAACCACGAACCTTTGTTTAAGGGATTCCTTTGACCTACAACTTTAGTTTAGGTCCTTGATATCGCCACACATTTTCATTCTTATTCTCCCAATGTGATACACCCAATCATATATACCTAATATAACCATGCCACATTACGTATATTACGTAAGAGAAAAAGGAAAAATATGGGGTCTCACAGTCTCCCCCCTTAAGAACATTCGTCCGTGAATGGGTCAAGTCAATTCCTTGGTTTCTTTTCTTTTCCACTAATACGTTATTTGCAAGGCTATATTTGTTACATTGCAAAGCATAAATCAAATTCTGAAGATTCCAAATACTAGGCTTCGTATAACTATCTCGCAATAAGAAATTTAAATTACACTTTCAAGTCATTTAAAATCCAATTAAGTTGCTGTAAAGAAATAATTGCCAATTATTTAAATGCGACTCACCTTAAGTCGTAAATAGGTGGGGGTACTTCTTTCTCATTTCCTCCCCAGCTTCCCAGGTCATTTCCTCGATGTTGTTATTTTGCCATAACACTTTCACGGAAGCCACTTTTTTAGTTCGAAGCTTTCTTACCTGCCGATATAAAATAGCTACTGGTACCCTGCATAAGATAAGTCTTCAGCAATGTGAATATCCTCCATGGGCGTAATACGTGAAGGATCTCCAATTCACTTCCGCAACATAGATACATGAAACACAGGATGGACTGCTTCCAATTCTGAAGGCAAATCAAGCTCGCACGCCAGCCAATCCTCCGAATAATCTTATATGGTCCAACATACCTGGGGCTGATCTTCCCCTTATTTCCAAATCGCATAACACCCTTCATAGGTGATACATTTAAGAAAACCCAATCTTCTACATCAAACTCTAAGTCTCATCGTCGAACATCTGCATAAGACTTCTACCGACTTTGTATTGTACGCAGCCGGTCTCTAATAAGTTTTACCTTTTCCATTGCTTTGTGGACTAAATTGGGACATAGCAACTCTACTTCCTCGACCTCGAATCAACCGATCGGCGACCTACACTTCCGGTCGTATGGTGCTTCGTAAGGGGCCATCTGAATACTAGCTTGGAAGCTGTTATTATAAGCGAACTAAATAAGATGTACATGATCATCCCAACATCCTTTAAAATCTAGCACGCAAGAACGTAACATATCCTCAACTGTCTGAATAGTACACTCTGCCTGTCCATCAATTTGCGGATGAAAAGCGGTGCTAAGATTTACCTGTGTGCCTAGACCCTTCTGAAAATATTTCCAAAAATGTGCTATAAATTGAGCCCCTAGATCAGAGATAATAGATAATAGTACCACGTGAAGGCGAATAATCTCCCGAATGAAAATCTTGGCATAATCCTTGGCCGAATATGCCGTCCTAACTGGCAAGAAATAAGCATCTTTTGTAAGCCTATCAATAATTACCCAAATAGAATCATACCTCCATGGAGTGCGAGGCAAACCAATGATGAGGTCCATATTTATCATGTCCCATTTCCATAATGGAAGTTCAATATACTGAGTTAGTCCTCCAGGCCTATGATGTTCGGCTTTAACTTGCTGGAAGTTCCACCAATAGATCTGTCAAAGTTCCTGATACATCTTTGTCGCTCCGGGGTGAACTGCATATCTAGCATAATGGGCCTCCGAAAGAATCTTGGCGCGGAGCTCTTCGACTGTCGGTACATATAAGCGGCCCTGGTATCTAAGGACTCCATCTCTATTTAGCTCAAATAAAGGTTGTCGCTATTGTGGAATACTTTCCCTCAGTTTTATAAGCTTAGGATCCTCGTGTTGTCGCTCTTTCACTTCAGTAACAAAAGAATATTTTGCCGTATTCTGAACGAGAATGCGTCCACCCTCTGCATCTACCAAACGCACCTGCAAATTAGCTAGTTGGCATATATATTTGGTCATCTTGACCTTATCAACTTCAACATGGCTTAGACTACCCATGGACTTCCGGTTAAGGGCATCAGCAACAATATTAGCTTTGCCGGGATGATATAACTATCAACATCATAGTCCTTTAATAATTCTAGCTATCTTCTTTTTTGTAGGTTCATCTCCCTCTGTTTAAATAAATACTGAAGGCTCTGGTGGTCGGTGAAAACATCAATATTAAGCCCATATAGATAATGTCACCAAATCTTTAGGGCGAAGACAACTGCGGCTAACTCAAGATCGTGTGTAGGATAGTTCTGTTCATGTTTCGGCAACCTGGAGGCTTACGCGATAACCTTACCATGCTGCATAAGAACACAATCTAGGCCAATTCTCGAGGCATTACAATATACAACATAACCCTCGGTGCCATCTGGAAGAGTCAAGACAGGTGTCGTCGTAAGCCTTTTCTTTAGCTCCTAAAAACTTTGTTCACGTGCCTCAGTCCACTGAAACTTAGCTCCCTTATGTGTCAATTTCGTCAATGGTGTAGAGATAGAGGAAAATCCCTCCACAAACTTTCGGTAATATCATGCCAAGCCTAAAAAGCTACGAACCTCTATCGGATTCAAGGGCCTCGGCCAAGTCATCACAGCTTCAATCTTTTGGCCATCAACCTTGATACCATCACTGGTAATAACATGACCAAGAAAAGCTACAGAAGTTAGCCAAAATTCACATTTAGAGAATTTAACATATAACCTGTAGTCCTGAAGAGTCTGGAATACAGCTCGCAAGTGGTATGCATGCTCAGCTTCTGATCGTGAATATATCAGGATGTCGTCAATAAACACAATCACAAATTTATCCAAGAATGGTCTGAATACCCGGTTCATAAGATCCATAAAGGCTGCTGGGGCATTTGTAAGCCCGAAAGACGTGACAAGGAATTCAAAATGGCCATACCTCGTCCTAAATGCTGTTTTTGGGATATCAATATCCCTGACTCGTAGCTAATGATAACTGGATCACAAGTCGATCTTCGAAAAGCATTTGGCACCTTGTAACTGGTCGAACAAGTCATCAATCCGTGGAAGAGGATACTTCTTCTTGATAGTGACTTTATTTAGTTGCCTGTAGTCAATACACATCCGCAAGGAGCCATCTTTCTTTCAAACAAAGAGCACCGAAGTACCCCATGGGGATATACTTGGCCTAATAAAGCCTTTATCGAGCAAGTCCTTCAGTTGTTCATTCAATTCCCTTAGCTCTGCAGGAGCCATTCTGTAGGGAGGAATGGATATAGGCTGCGTATCAGGAAGCAAATCTATAGAAAAATCGATTTCCCTTTCGGGGGGAATTCCTGGAAGCTCGTCAGGGAATACCATCGGGAATTCATTCACAATAGGAATTGACTGAAGAGTCGCTGGCTCCTTATCTATATCCCTAACATGAACCAGATGGTATATACAGCCTTTAGCAATAAACTTCCGAGCCCTAAGGTATGAAATAAACTTACCCTTGGGTGTGGCTGCATTACCTTTTCCATTTAAGGACAGGTTCACCAGGAAAATGAAATCGAACCACCTTTGCACGACAATCAATATTAGCATAACAAGCTGCCAACCAATCCATACCCATAATGACATCAAAGTCTAGCATAACCATTTCAACTAAATCAACAGAGGTTGGACGATCATTAATTAACACTGTACAACCTCGATAGACATGATTAGCTATAATAGAGTTGCCAACTGGCGTAGACACCTCAACTGATTGTGGCAACAACTCAGATCTCATGTCAAGCTTACCAGTAATAAATGGAGTAATATATGAAAATGTAGAGTCGGGATCTATCAATGCATAAATGGCATGAGAATGTATTGCCAATATACATGTGACAACATTTGGGGATGCCTCTAAATCCTGTCGGCCTGTGAGTGCATAATAGCGATTCTGGCCACCACTAGAACCTGAGGTGTCTCCTCCACCTCTCCCCCTACCACGGCTCTAAGTAGACTGTGGACCTGGTCGGGGAGCACGGACTAAGTGCGAAGAGGCTACTGTGGATCGTAAAGGCTGAGCTGGTGCACCTCTACCTAACCCCGGGCACCGGCTAATAAAATGTCCTACCTACCCACAATGTTAACATGCACTCGAACCCTGTCTACACTGCCCGGTGTGCAGCTTACCGCACTGAGTACATGGAGGAGTAGGCTGTCTCATTTGTGCTGAACGCTCCTTTCGACGGCCTTCAGGCTAGCCTGAGCTCTACCTCGGTCCTGACTGAATATATCAATCAAACCGTTGTCCCTGCATCTGTGGTGGGAAACTACCTGCTGACCGAGGTGGATATCGATGGAGTGGGTGCCTAAAATCACCCTGTGGCTCCCTATAAGACCCCGTAGTATGAGCCCTCTTACTCTGCTCCCTATCCCTACGAGTATCACAAATTCGACGGGAAATGTCCTCTGAAGTCTGAGCGAAAGCTTGTATGCGGGAAATATCTAACATCATCCGATAGGGATGCTACCCTATAGTTTCTAATCAGATGATCCCCCAAACCATCCACATAATGATGAACTCTAGCCCTTATGGTACGTACAATATCTGGTGCATACCTCGCCAAAGAATTAAACTTATGGCTATAATCCCTCATACTCATATCCCCCTGCTTCAGGCTAAGAAACTGGTCAAGACGGGCCTCCTAAACCTCCCATGGCAAATAATGGGCTAAAAAAGCCTCAGAGAAGTCCTCCCACTCTGCTGGCGGAGCATCAGGTCCTCTAGATCTCTCCTATGCCTCATACCATAGGACGGCTACATCGCGTAGTCGAAAAGAAGCCAACTCCACAGCGTCGGTGACGGAGGCATGCATAACCCTCAATACACTATACATTTAGTTTATAAAGTCTTGGGGATCCTCAATGGAACTGGATCCTGTAAATAATGGAGGGGACAAGTGAAGAAACTCTCGTACCGTCGAGCTTCCTGTCCGATCTCTCCTGGCATCTGCTCCCGACTCTAGCTGTCGCTCATGAATAGAAACCATCATAGTCAGCAACTGAACTGCCTCCGTCATCCCTTGCTCCCCAATCTCTAATGGGGGAACAACAGGCGCTGGAGGTCCTGTGTCTCTAGCTACCTCTACAGGCGCTGGAGGTCCTAGAACTGGTGAGGCTGGGGGTACTGCATCTCCCTGGGCTCCAACAACTGCTAGGGAAGATGAAACTAGGGGAACTAGAGACTCACTGTGTGCCTCTAAGGGAAATCTATACCTCTAACCCGGTGAAGAATGACTGGTACCTTCCCCCGGATTCATACCTATCTCTCGCTGTGCCATCTCCTGAGAGTAGGTAGCCTGTTAGATAAGAAACACAAAGCACGATTTAGATTTCATATGTTCTTATAACTTCGCTCTATAGCACGATCTATTAATTGAAAGAAACATAACCATTCCTAAATGCCTCATAGCCTCCTGATTATAAGTGTGGTGCACAACACACCCATAAGCAAGACTCTACTAGACACGCCTTATGGACTCCCTGGATACGACCTGCTCTGATACCAAGTTTGTCACGCCCCAAACTAGGGGAGGCACGACTAGTACTTGATACTATATTCGATCGAGTTAGCCATTAGACATACTAGCTCACTAAACTAGGGGCCCAACAGATCGGGCAGCACAACATCTGAAATACTAAGCCTGGACTATTAAGGTCTTGACCTAAATAATAATAAGCCATATAAACAAAGGTGGACGAGCCAAAATAATAAAGTACTAGCTGGCCGACGAGGCCGCGATTGGAGACATACATGCCTACACACATATATATACATGCCAAACCTAAGGGCTGGACACTGAAAGCTTCAAAAGGAAACCCAGATTACTGTGTCCACAATAGCCTCTAAGAGTGTCATAAGCACTGTCGGGACAAGGCCCCGACTATACCCAAACTGTACAACAAAACTAACCACCCTATGAAAGCTCCAGGAAGAGGTGGAGCTTACCAACTCACAGCTGAACCTCGAAATCCTAGCGGAGGGGTCGATCAGAGTCCCTACCTGGACCTGCATGCACGAAACAAAAATGCAGTGTCCCCAGGCAACGGGACATCAGTACGAAAAAAAATGTACTGGTATGTAAGGCATAAAGTAGAATCATACATAGCTGATGTAAAAAAAAAGTAATAGAGATACCACTTGACACTGAAACTCTGATAGCCTCTATGGACGACATCCGACCTCATATTAATCAAATATGCATGGTATGCTCATATAATTGTATGTCGTGAATACATATATATTGATGCAAATGCATGAGATACTCAACCAAATGCTAGCAATGGCGGTCTCTTACGGTAGCTAACTAGTATCATTTTGCCAACCTGTGGCCATCTGTACAATATATATAGTTTTTCGATCAAATAGGCCCCTAACCTCCGATTATAGCTCGAAGTCCATGCATAATATGCCATGTATGATATGAACTTTGAATGCACATAATAGGCCATAACAAGAACTTAGCCAATTTTGGCTCATAAGTACTCTTATTCTCATAATCTCATAATCATCTTCGTATCATGTACAATTGTCTCGTGGAACCTCATATATTTTCTTTTTTTGAGTAAACTTGAAAACTTAACTCGACTTTTAGAAAGATAACTTAACTCTGAAGATGTTCATAAAAAGCTTAAGGTGCTTCACTTAGTCCTTATACCTGATTTCTTAATATTTAGTAAAAGAAAGTATTTCAAAAATCAAGTGTTTTAGTAGTTTAAACATAAAAATTATATTTGAGATTTTTGGAAATTGACGTGTCACTTTAGAGATTTTAAGATATACTTTAACAAGGGAGAAGGACTGATCGCAAATACTAAATGCCTTTATTTTTTAGTCACACAACCAAAAGACGAATAAGAATTCACATATATAGAGATATAGTTAAGAAAGCCGAACAAATGACATATATAGATATCGAATACCCTATTTAACCGAACGAGTGAAATATCAACCTAATATCATCATGAAAATATTTTAGCTACGATCCCAATGCCTTTCACATAAGGTCTTTCTAGCAATAGAGTAGTAAAATATCACATTTGACGTCTTAAGAATTTCCCAGAATTCGTGCTAGAAGGAAGGACAGAGTTTAGCCTTTACATACCTCTCCAACGAACGTCCGAATGCCTATAGTTTCTTCACGAAAGTTGTTACTTGCGTCCTAAGCTTCAAAAAAACTATATATATAAAGCATATACGAACCTATAAACAGTTCATAATTGAGTTTAAATCGGCAGATTTTCCATATGATCCTAACTTGGTGAAACGTCCGTAGAACTTTGTAAATATGATCATAAAAGAGTCCCAAGATGATTACCTTGGAAAACCAAGTATAAATCCTGAAGAACCAGTGAGAACAATAAATTCCTCTCTTCCAAGAATAACTCCAAACACAGCTAATAGAAGGGGGAAACGATTGCAAAGTGTAGAGATTGCGTTTCTAGGCACGGGTGCAAACTTTAAAGGTAGAAATCGTTAAAAACGCACCTTAATCACTCAAGAACATCATGGAACCTTCTCTTAAGATTTCTTACTATTTTAGGACGAAAATGAAATGTTTTTAGGTCTGAAAAGTCGAATTTGACGACTTATACTACTTGTTTGACCCGACCCGGTTCGCGACCCGGTTTCAGCCTGGACAGTCCACGGTAAAATAGTCATAACTTTTTAATCCGATGTCAGATTGATGTGAGGTTTTTTTTGGTTATGAACAAGACTCGTAGACCTTCAATTTGGTAGGTTGTGGGTCCCATAGCGCTTTATATATTGGAAGAAATGATCTGATACATTTTACCCAAAGTTTAGAAAATGTATTAGAGAAATTTACGATAACTTTTGCCGACCTTTATTTGGCAAATTGCTTGATTCCAAAACGTAACATGTGACCAGTGTTACATTACTATACCTCATAACACATTATTATTAGAATATTAGATACTTTTGGTCTTATCCCACATGTGTAAATTAACTTATACCTTCCGAACGCGCGGGGTGCCACCCGAGCCATTTCTTTAACCACGAACCTTTGTTTAAGGGATTCCTTTGACCTACAGCTTTAGTTTAGTTCCTTGATATTGCAACACATTTTCATTCTTATTCTCCCAATTTGCTACACCCAATCATATATACCTAATATAACCATGCCACGTTACGTATATTACGCAAGAGAAAAAAAAAAACATGGGGTCTCATAGAAATATACTTAAAGCAGCTATCACTTGCTGCATGAACCTCTCGGCCGCCTAGACGGAGCCGGGAGCGTCATGATCCATATTCGCGATTACATCAATATAGCCAAGCGTGCCTCCCCCCTTGAGGGGACCCCCGACTTTGGTAGCGTTCGTACCTTGAGCATTCCTTAGCTCCCCCGACAAAAAATGGGAGCCGTAAAATGAAATCGCATATATCTCTAATGTCCCCAAGGTGCAGTTCCTGCTCCTGAAAAGATCCGGGTCCCAACCCTTCAGGGCCAACGACAACGGTCCCCCCATCGGAAACTGCGCTGAACCCGGTCATGGGATCCAAGGCCACACTGACTCCCTCTTCGATTACCTTCGTCCATGAGTCCGACCTTAGTCAGCCGTCCCTAATTCAGTAGCCTCCGATTAGGGTATCTGCGTGGCTATCACGACCGACCTCAGCCTATCCTCCAAGCGGTACCCGCTCTCATCGCTATTTTCGTCATCAGTACTGAGGCTTGCCTCCGAAACAGAAGGTGAGTTCCCAATGGCGGTTTTAGGCTTATGCAGCTTAGGTTTCTTTGTCGTAGGAGGGTCGGAAGCCTCATTGCCTTTCCTTTTATTTCCCTCGGTAGGCTCCAAAACCTTTATCCTGCCTCTAGGGGGTGGTCTCATCAGCATATTCTCGCCAATGCCTGCACGAGCATAGTGGCCACAACTTGTCAGCACAAGGAGGTATAGGAAAAAAATATAGGGTTGAGACGTAGGAGGAAAGAGAAACTTTACCATGATTCTTGGCCACCCACCGCATCTTGGCCAGGTCGGTCCAAGATTGGGAAAGATAGAGAAACTTTTTGTCCAACCGCTCAATCCACCCCGACAGATCCGAGACCACTTCAGGGTACCAAGCGGCAGCTGCAGAAAACAAAAAAAGGTTATCTTTTTGGAAGAAAGGAAATAAGGTCTCAAAACATTTCCGGGAAAGGCATCCTCTCGGCCGGAATGATGTCCAAGGTTCTAACCTAGATGAACTTACTCATCCATCCTTGATTTTTCTCCTCGTCAGTGCTCGAGAAAAATGATTTCTTGGATCGATGACGAAGCCTAATCAAGCCTCGATAGAACTGGGGGCTGTAAATCCTGATCAAATGGTTCAAGGTAAAGGTCTCGTCCCCAACCTTATCAGTGAAATAACGGAGCATCAAGACTATCCTCCAAAAAGAGGGATAGATTTCACCGAGCATCACCTGATATTTGTCGCAAAAGTCGAGAATGACTGAATCTATCTCCGGGGGAGGGGATCCAGAAGGATCGACCGGACTCAAAGTAAAAGGATAAGTATATACGTGGAGGAAACCATCTTTGTAATCCGTTATGTTCTCATCAGGGCCAGGAATCTCCACCTCCACCACCTTTTTCCATCGGCACTCCTTTTTTATTGTCCTCACATCGGTCACGACACTGATGTACCTGGATAGGTGTTCGCATCAGACCGGTGTAGCAGAGGGTGTATCGATCGTATAATCTTTCGACATGTCAAGATCGAGGGGAGTACATTATCTTAGAGTGGGTATCACCTTTGTCACACCTCCTTTTTCCGCACCCGCTAGGGCTCAAGGGAGTTTTTCCAATTAAAGGACAATCGAAACAGGATTGGTTTAATTATTTCAGAGTCTCCACTTGGGAGATTTAGGGTGTCCCAAGTCACCAATTTTAATCCTGAATCGAGGAAAAGAATGACTCCATATTACAGTCTGCGTACCAGAAATCCGGATAAGGAATTCTGTTAACCCAGGAGAAGGTGTTAGGCATTCCCGAGTTCCGTGGTTCTAGCACGGTCGCTCAACTATTATATTCGGCTTGATTATCTGATTTTATACAAGTGTGAACTTATGTGCAAAATTTAACTTTTAACCGCTTTTATCATTATTATTATTTTTACAAGGAATTGCAACGTCGCGAAAACATACCTCGAATCACGTTACATCAATGTACACGTGATTATTGACATATCTCGACTCGGTTGAGATTTGGATTTGGGTCATATAAATGTGCACCCGAGTTAAGGAAAATAAATTATTAAAGGCACGCTTAAAGCAACTAGCGTGTTGTTATTTTGGGGAAAACCATGAAATTCGCTTAAACGGCATGTCCCGAATTCTAAGTATTTTATATATGTACATTTAGAGGGCCCCGCACTTTGTACATTTTTGTTTGTCGAGGCTTGTCTCATTCCTTATGAAAAGAATTTGCAACGTCGTGGAAATGCATCTCAGACCACGCCACAATTAATGTACCCGTGGTTAGAGACACATTTCGATTCCGTTGAGATTGGTATTTGGGTCACATAAATGTGCACCCGAGTTTAAGGAGATCACATTATTAAGTACGCGCTTAAAGAGACTATCGTGTTATTATTCTGGGAGGGCCGTGAGATTTGCTAAACGACCCATCCTGGAAACTGAATGCTTCGATAATATACATTTAACGAGGGCCCCGCAGCTCGTGCGTTTTATTTATTTTTGTCGATGGCTCATCTCGTTCTTATTTTTAAAGGATATCCTACAGCAACTACGTTTCTTGTCGCGTTTGTCTCTACTAATTGAAAATAGTAGATAGTCCTAATTAATTACATGCTTGCAAGTTATCTATAACAACATTCAGAAATGCTTAAAAATCAGAAACGAGGCTGCGTGCACAGTCAGCCGAACAAATAATCACGGGCCCAAATCCAGCCCATGCGTGATGGGCCAGACCTGGGCCACTGCTTGTTCGATGCGGGCCTGCTTGGTCTGTTTTGACCTGGGCTCGACCTTCATGAGGTTGAGATTGCAAGTTTTGTGTTCTTTGTCTTAACAGGTGGTTTACTAGTTATATGAGACCATTAATCAGAAAAGGAAGAACTTAGCCAATGATGTACAGTTTTCATGCTTGGCATACATTACAGCACATATTACAAAGTAAACTAAGTCTGAGATGCAACCTATTTCATTGAGAATATTTTCACCTATCAGCATACATATGTAAACTACCATTTAGCTAATCTATATTGATATACACTGGGCATACAGGCTGCTTCTATTGTCAACACAGGAATGAAAATTATCATACAGTACATGATATCTAATATAACAATCTATGTATGAAAATCAACTTCAGGTCTTTTCTTTTTGCATTCATGCTCAATGTTCCAATTACATTTGATAGTGTGTTGGTTGTGTACCTGGTATAGAGGACAAAGAAGAAAGGACTGATCAGTTGGGCAATATGCAGTAATCACAGCAACAGTGGATACACAGCAACAACACAGCAACAAACCAACAATCACAAGTGTTTTCTACAGTCCACAGACAACCAGCAACAATTCCCAGAACAAAGAAAACCAGCAGATGGTCGAGCACCAAACAAGTAATCCCAGAAGAGAGTAATGAAACAATAGATGTAACAGAGTGTTCAACTTGGCCAAGACAGCTTGACCAATATGAACTCTTATGTAGCTTTCAGACAGTGTTTGATTACAGTGTTTACTGGAAATTTCCTTATGTTTTCAGTTTTCTTTAAACTCACAAGACCTCTCTCAAGACTAAAAAATTCAGCCCTTTTTAAGTTCTGAAATGGCCTATTTATAAGTCAAACGACCAGTGCAGTCAAGCTGCCTGGATTCTCCATTTTGCAGACTGCCCATACCCTTTAAACCCATGCCTAAGCATCTTTTGATGCCAGCCATTTGTTCCCCACGCCTGGCTTATTCTTTAATCAAGAGTTATGGGTTCATTTAAGTATTCATTTTAAACCCCATACTCTTGTGTCTTGTTCCCCATTGGTATTAGTTTAATCCCAAATTAGTACCCTACTTGTCAGCTTATTTAAACTAAGCCTTTTCTGTTCTTTTCAAACCCCAGACTACCCCTGTTAAACCCTGCTTATTACTGCCCTGCCCCTTGCAGCATCAGGGCATTCTGAACTCATGAAAGTTCAAATTCAGGACTGCCCTGGACTGAACCTTTTCAGTCATTTTTGCAATGCAAACAAACTCATTTTAGACAATGCTGGGCATTCAGTCAGTGACAAGGTTCAATTAGTCATGTGAGATTATTAGCTCATTCGATCCATTAGTTATAGAAAACTAATCGACGATGTTTATCGAGTCGACTATACTAATTATAACAGGTAATAATTAGTCGTTCAAATAAACAAACACATACAGGGACCTAAAGGGCCTCAGACAACTTTGGTCAATCACTGGGAACCTATATAAGTTATTTATGCGACGACTATCCTAATTGGACATGCTTATCATAGGATACATTCAAATCATACACAGAAAACAAACGACCAAATAAAAGGTCTTTGCCAGAGATGGAAGAAATTAAGAAAACTATCAGAAAATAACAAACAATCACAACAAAGCATGCTAACGACTTAATTAGCAGTTGAATAAAACAAAAGGGAAAGAAAAACTTACCGAAAAATGTTTAAACCAAACTGAAACAAAACTGACTCAACTTTTACCATTTGAGGCCGAACAAACTTTAATCAGGGTGTTCTCACACGAGAACACCTTGATTAAGGTCTATTAGACCTCAGACCCCTGTCAAGACTGGCCGTATTCCACAGGTTCATGTGTTCTAGGGTCTGGATTTTCAGATCTGGTTTTTTAGAAGTTGTGGGTAGATTTGGACCAAACCAAGCTTGGTTTGGTCACGAGGGAAGTCATGGGAGTGTCTGATACAAAGATGGTGAGGTTTGGTATAGATCGAGTTTTGTCTCGAATCTTCAAATACAGATTCGAGACGATAGGAGGTGATTCGAGGTACATGGTTAGTGGATTCGTGTTCAGGGTGGTTGGATGCTTCAAGGGTGTGAAGGGGGTGGTCATCGGCGTTCATGCCGCCGGGTTCTGGTGAAAGGGATATCAGGGCGGCTTGCTAGGGTTTGGGGGTTCAAGCTAGGGGAAGGAGACGAGTGAAGGGGGGTTCGGATAGGGGGCGTGGGGTGTGAGGGAAGGCTTATATATGGTCTAGGGGTTTAGATCTGAGCCGTTAGATCAGATGATCTCAACGGCTTGGATCTGATGGTGAGGGGTGAGACGGAGCCGTTTGGTATTAAAACGGTGTCGTTTGGGTTTAAGTGATGGATTGGGTTGAACCGGCTAAATAGGTCGGGTCATGAGGGAAGCTAGGGACCGTTGGATCAACGGGGTTGGACGGCTCATATCAACTTGCCTGAAACGGCGTTGTTGAGGTGAGTTGAACAGCCTGATCTGGACCGTTCGTTTGAATCAGATCAACAGCTTCAATAGGGACGCCGATACGGCGTCGTTTGAGTCCGTGCTCGGGCAGGCTCGTCTTGGACTGGATCAGTGCTTTGGTTTTGGGCCTCGTTTTGGGGCCCAATCAGATTTTCCTTTCCTTTTTTAATTCAACAAATTAAACAAAAATTCCCAAAACAATGTAAAAATTAAAATAAACTTACACACATATTGGGTGACACCCTCAACAATTAACACACACATATTAGAATTTTTTTAAAAAATGGTTAAATCACAGCCTAGAGTAAAAGCTGCATATTTTTGTGAATTTTCTTTTAAAAACCGAATTACGACCCGATTACACACGTCATACTTATTGTATTTTTGTTTGATAAGATTCAATGAAAAATGGATACAAACACTAAGGACTATCAGCACATGTCACATAAAAATTGAAAATTTGTACGGCGCGGCCATTTGCAATTATTTTGATTTCTTTTGGAGTGATTGTTCGTGAAGCAAAAATCACGTGCTTACAGCTGCCCCTCTTTGCCCGAAGACACAAAGGGTTTTCGCGCAAAGATAAAGCAGGCGATTTTTGCTCGTCTGAGTACTCCGTGTGAAGCATTTTTGAAAAAAAAGATTTGACCGAACCTTTACTTCAGAGGTTTCCTACATATCCTGGGCTGAACAGGAATCACGTCAATGTAGTTCGGGAAATTTTGGTAGTTGGGACTACCGTGTGATTGTAGTGCTCGCTGCTATTGTGCGTTGTCGCATGCTGCTGTAGGATGCTACCGCTCACCGATCTCCTTGTTACATTGTTCTAAAAGGAAAAACAAGAAGCTAAGCTAGACTATGGATCATGACATCTCATCCATCTTCAACTTGTTCTTGTTGCCTTGCTTTCTTGTCGGCTAACGCTTTCCTCTGATGCCCTTCTTTTGTGAACTTGGGAGATGATGCTGGTCCTTCGCCTTTTCTTAATGCCAGTTTTCATCACTTTGCTTGATTTGCTGGGAACATGGCTTTCTTCTTTAAATCTTTCAATGGTTTCTTCAGTGGTATGGCTTTCTTCATCAAAATTGTTATATTGGGCATGCTACAACGTTTCCAAACTGCTTCTTCTGAGACGCGTTCCTTCTTCCTTTTGAATGCGCGCTTGCTTTTGCAGCCTTCTGCTTCTTGGCGCTGGGGATTTTATTGTTTCCTGCTTGGGGATCTCCGTTGTAACCTTCCGTCTTCAGGTGGGGTTACGGATTCCAGAATCTAGAGCTAAAAGTATTCCCGCATTTTACTAGTGGGCGACCTAGAACTTAAATGTATTCCCGCATTATACTGGTGGGCGACCTAGAACTTAAATGTATTCCCGCATTATACTGGTGGGCGACCTAGAACTTAAATGTATTCCCGCATTATACTGGTGGGCGACCTAGAACTTAAATGTATTCCCGCATTATACTGGTGGGCGACCTAGAACTTAAATGTATTCCCGCATTATACTGGTGGGCGACCTAGAACTTAAATGTATTCCCGCATTATACTGGTGGGCGACCTAGAACTTAAAAGTATTCCCGCATTATACTGGTGGGCGACCTAGAACTTAAATATATTCCCGCATTATACTGGTGGGCGACCTAGAACTTAAAAGTATTCCCGCATTATACTGGTGGGCGACCTAGAACTTAAATGTATTCCCGCATTATACTGGTGGGCGACCTAGAACTTAAATGTATTCCCGCATTATACTGGTGGGCGACCTAGAACTTAAAAGTATTCCCGCATTATACTGGTGGGCGACCTAGAACTTAAATGTATTCTCGCATTATACTGGTAGGCGACCTAGAACTTAAATGTATTCCCGCATTATACTGGTGGGCGACCTAGAACTTAAATGTATTCCTGCATTATACTGGTGGGCGACCTAGAACTTAAATGTATTCCCGCATTATACTGGTGGACGACCTAGAACTTAAATGTATTCCCGCATTATACTGGTGGGCGACCTAGAACTTAAATGTATTCCCGCATTATACTGGTGGGCGACCTAGAACTTAAATGTATTCCCGCATTATACTGGTGGGCGACCTAGAACTCAAAAGTATTCCCGCATTATACTGGTGGGCGACCTAGAACTTAAATGTATTCCCGCATTATACTGGTGGGCGACCTAGAACTTAAATGTATTCCCGCATTATACTGGTGGGCGACCTAGAACTTAAATGTATTCCTGCATTATACTGGTGGGCGACCTAGAACTTAAAAGTATTCCCGCATTATACTGGTGGGCGACCTAGAACTTAAATGTATTCCCGCATTATACTGGTGGGCGACCTAGAACTTAAATGTATTCCCGCATTATACTGGTGGGCAACCTAGAACTTAAATGTATCCCCGCATTATACTGGTGGGCTACCTAGAACTTAAATGTATTCCCGCATTATAATGGTGGGCGACCTAGAACTTAAAAGTATTCCCGCATTATACTGGTGGGCGACCTAGAACATAAATGTATTCCCGCATGATACTGGTGGGTGACCTAGAACTTAAATGTATTCCTGCATTATACTGGTGGGCGACCTAGAACTTAAATGTATTCCCGCATTATACTGGTGGGCGACCTAGAACTTAAATGTATTCCCGCATTATACTGGTGGGCGACCTAGAACGTAAATGTATTCCCGCATTATACTGGTGGGCGACCTAGAACTTAAATGTATTCCCGCGTTATACTGGTGGGCGACCTAGAACTTAAAAGTATTCCCGCATTATACTGGTGGGCGACCTAGAACTTAAATGTATTCCCGCATTATACTGGTGGGCGACCTAGAACTTAAAAGTATTCCTGCATTATACTGGTGGGCGACCTAGAACTTAAATGTATTCCCGCATTATACTGGTGGGCGACCTAGAACTTAAATGTATTCCCGCATTATACTGGTGGGCGACCTAGAACTTAAAAGTAATCCCCCATTATACTGGTGGACGACCTAGAACTTAAATGTATTCCCGCATTATACTGGTGGGCGACCTAGAACTTAAAAGTATTCCCGCATTATACTGGTGGGCGACCTAGAACTTAAATGTATTCCCGCATTATACTGGTGGGCGACCTAGAACTTAAAAGTATTCCCGCATTATACTGGTGGGCGACCTAGAACTTAAATGTATTCCCGCATTATACTGGTGGGCGACCTAGAACTTAAAAGTATTCCCGCATTATACTGGTGGGCGACCTAGAACTTAAATGTATTCCCGCATTATACTGGTAGGCGACCTAGAACTTAAATGTATTCCCGCATTATACTGGTGGGCGACCTAGAACTTAAATGTATTCCCGCATTATACTGGTGGGCGACCTAGAACTTAAATGTATTCTCGCATTATACTGTTGGACGACCTAGAACTTAAAAGTATTCGAAATCGTTTCCCCGTTCTTCCGAGAAATTTTTTGACAATCGGCAGAAAATTTTCTGTCCCGGTTTTTGGTGACTTCCCTGGCGTTGCATCTTGCTACCATCATCAATCCTTTGTTTTCCTGCAGCAGACAAAAGGATTTAATTAGTTTTCATCGTGGTGGTAGAGGGTGCCTTTCCGGCGGATGATTTTTCCTCTCTTCCCCTTTTCTTGCTCTACGTCCCCATAATTGGTTAGTGGACAAAATTGCCTGCTGGGGGTCTCTAGCTTGCTGGGGCTGGTTTTCAATTTGTTCCCTTTTCTGCTTTCTCTTTAAGCACATGTTGTGGGAATCTGCTTTTACTCCCGAAACCATTCCCTTTGGGAGCCTACTTTCTCCAAAACTGCGAGGCACGATCATTGCATTTCCTGGGGCCGGCCTTTAAGACTGTTTGTGTTATCCTGCATTGGATGAATTCCCCTCCGATTTCTGGTAGTAAACTTTGAAAAATCCTTTCAAGACAAATTTTAGGAAAAGAAATAAAAGATAGAAAAAGGAGAAAGTCTTTCTGAACCAATATTTGGTGGGAGAAGAAACTCAAAAGAACTTATCTGGAGGACATGACTGGTCCCCGTGATCATGACGTGCACCACAGATTCCCGACCCAGTCTATTTGTATCAATCGATTTGCCCGATGGTCTGATTTGCTGGGGATGATAAAGGAGTGTCCATTTCGTTTCGAATGTGGTAGCTTTTGTTGATCTGTCTTGTCGCCTCATAGTGCCCTTCGAGGGGTTTTCACTAATGAGACTCTCTCTTTTCTCTCATCTCCCGGCGCCTTATGGTGCCTGTGAAGGTTTTCACCAATAAGACTCTCTCATTTCATATCCCTCATCTTACATCGCCTCTCGGTGCCTGTGAAGGTTTTCACCGATAAGACTCTCTCATTTTATTTCTTTCGAGGAATCGGGGTGTTGTAGATACGACCCTCTCTTCTGGAGATTCCTTTGACCATCAATTCATTCCCAGTCTTACGATTCTCTTCTTTGCTGGGGATCGGTGTATTATTCTTGGCCTTATTTGCCTGACTCGACATATCTTGAACATTGATCGGGAGGTCTTTTGGACGTTGATGTTGGTTTTGGTGTGGGGTTAAAGAAAGGCTATAAAAATGAAAATAATTTGATGGGTGATGTGCTACAACTTTTGGAATCAAACCTTTGTTGGAACTTAAAACATAACCTCTGCCCCAGTTTTCTTGCTTGGGGAATTTATTTTTTACACTTATGTTGCGCTATGTGCGTTACGCACACTGTGCCTATTATGCACACTATGTACATTATGCATCCTATATTCACTATGATGCATACTATGACCGAGCCGTGAGGCGCCTACGTATCCTCTTTGAGGAATCAGGTCAAACGTAGTTCCCACGGTTTTGTATTTCTTATGATTTTATCTTCCTTTTCCTTTCCTTTCATTCTTTTCATTTTTTTTTCATGTCTTTTCCATTAGTGATTCCAAAAGAGGGGTATGAAAGAATAACTTAAGGCTCAAAGGGGGAAGCAAGGGTTAAAAATGTTTGGATAGAAGAAAGAATTTCCTCCGTCATCTCATTATCCAATAAATGCCAAATACAAACAAATAAACCAAAAATTGCCATAATTAAATAAATTACGCATAATATCTCTTGACCGCATCTGAATTGATAGCCATGTCGACACATCTACCTTCGACATCTGTCAAACACAAAGCACCGTTGGACAATACTCTGGTCACGATATAAGGCCCTTGCCAATTTGGGGCGAATTTGCCTTTTGCCTCGACCTGATGTGGGAGGATCTTCTTTAATACCAACTGCCCTACTTCAAACTTCCTGGGGCGCACCTTCTTATTATACGCTCTTGCCATTCTCTTCTGATACAGTTGACCATGGCACACTGCTGCCAATCTTTTCTCATCTATCAGGCTCAACTGTTCCAATCGAGCTTTGACCCATTCATCATCATTAATCCCGGCCTCAGCGACAATTCGGAGGGACGAAATTTCGACTTCCGCTGGTATTACGGCCTCAGTTCCGTATACCAACAAATAAGGAGTTGTGCCTATGGAAGTCCGGACAGTAGTGCGGTAACCCAACAAAGCAAAGGGTAATTTCTCGTGCCATTGTCTGGATCCTTCCACCATCTTTCGCAGTATCTTCTTGATATTCTTATTGGCTGCTTCGACTGCTCCATTCGCCTTGGGACGATATGGGGTGGAATTGCGGTGTGTAATCTTGAATTGTTGGCATACCTCTCTCATCAGGCTGCTATTAAGATTCGCACCGTTATCCGTGATGATCACTTTTGGGATCCCAAATCTGCAGATGATATGGGAATGAACAAAGTCCACCACTGCCTTCTTGGTTACTGATTTGAAGGTTTTAGCCTCAACCCATTTGGTGAAGTAATCAATGGTCACTAGAATGAACCTATGACCGTTGGATGCTGCCGGCTCGATGGGCCCAATGACATCCATGCCCCATGCCACAAACGGCCAGGGTGCTGACATCGTATGTAACTCCGTTGGCGGAGAATGAATCAAATCTCCATGTATCTGGCACTGATGGCATTTCCTTACGAAAGTGATACAGTCGTGTTCCATGGTGAGCCAATAACACCCTGTTCGAAGGATCTTTCTTGCCAATACATATCCGCTCATGTGTGGCCCACAAACTCCAGCATGTACCTCTGCCATAACCGTCGTTGCTTGACTGGCATCTATGCATCTCAACAATCCCAAATCCGGGGTTCTTTTGTACAATACTCCTCCGCTGAGGAAGAAACCATTCGACAAACGCCGAAGGGCTCTTTTTTGGTCTCCAGAGGCATGTTCTGGATATATCCCCATTCTGAGGTATTCCTTGATATCATGAAACCAGGGTTCGCCATCTGCTTCTTCTTCTACGGCATTGCAGTAGGCGTGCTGATCACGGACCTGGATGTGCAGAGGATCAACATACATTTTGTCAGGGTGGTGCAGCATTGATGCTAAGGTGGCCAAGGCATCTGCAACCTCATTGTGAACTCTCGGGATGTGTTTGAATTTCACCGATCGAAATTGCTTGCTCAGCTCATGCAAGCATTGTCGGTATGGTATGAGTTTTAGATCTCGCATTTCCCATTCACCCTGCATCTGGTGTACCAAGAGGTCCGAGTCTCCCAAGACCAAGACGTCTTGGACATCCATGTCGGCAGACCCAGAATGCAAGCCTCATACTCGGCCATATTGTTGGTGCAATAGAAGCGTAGTTGAGCCGTAACAGGATAATGGCGTCCTGTTTCAGAAATGAGTACTGCTCCTATTCCAACCCCTTTTGCGTTTGCAGCTCCATCGAAGAAAAGCTTCCAACCCGGTTCCTCAGGTAATTCCAACTCATTTGTATGCATCACCTCTTCGTCAGGAAAATACGTTCTTAAGGGCTCGTATTTTTCATCAACGGGATTCTCTGCCAAATGGTCTGCCAGTGCCTGGGCTTTCATGGCCGTCCTCGTCACATAGATGATATCAAACTCTGTGAGCAGAATTTGCCATTTTGCCAACCTTCCCGTGGGCATAGGTTTCTGAAAGATATACTTCAATGGGTCCAAACGGGATATGAGATAAGTAGTATACGAAGACAGGTAGTGCTTCAACTTCTGAGCTACCCAAGTTAGGGCGCAACATGTTTTCTCGAGTTGAGTGTACTTGACCTCATGTACTGTGAATTTCTTGCTAAGATAGTAGATGGCTTGCTCCTTCCTTCCTGTGTCATCATGTTGCCCCAATACACAACCAAATGAATTTTCCAAGACCGTCAGGTAAAGAATTAGGGGCTTCCCGGGCTTAGGCGGGACCAATACGGGTGGATTAGACAGATACCCTTTGATTTGGTCGAAAGCCTCCTGACACTCTGCCGTCCAACCTACCGCAGCATCCTTTCTCAGCAGCCGAAATATGGGCTCACAAGTTGCTGTGAGTTGAGCGATGAACCTGCTGATGTAATTGAGTCTACCCAGCAAACTCATTACCTCTGTTTTGTTCTTTGGCGGTGGCAAATCTCGGATGGATTCAATTTTTGATGGGTCTAACTCAATCCCCCGTCGACTGACGATGAATCCTAGCAGCTTTCCTGATGGAACCCCGAATGCGCATTTGGCCGGGTTAATCTTGATATCATACCTCCGGAGTCTTTGTAAAAATCTCCTTAGGTCTGCTACATGGTCCTCCTAACGCCAGGATTTGATGATCACATCATCGACGTACACCTCGATTTCTTTGTGTATCATGTCATGAAACACAGCAGTCATTGCTCGCATGTATGTTCCCCCGGCGTTCTTCAGTCCGAAACGGCATTACCCGATAGCAGTAAGTTCCCCATGGCGTAATAAACACTGTTTTTTCCGCATCTTCCTCGTCCATTAGGATCTGATGATAACCCGCATAGCAATCTACAAAGGATCCGATCTCGCGCCCCGCGCAATTATCGATCAAGATATGGATGTTGGGTAATGGAAAATTGTCCTTGGGACTTGCTTTGTTGAGGTTGCGGTAGTCGACGCATACCCTGATTTTTCCATCCTTCTTTGGGACTGGTACCACATTGGCCAACCACTCGGGATATCGAGTGACCCGAATGACCTTCGCTTGTAACTGCTTAATTACCTCTTCTTTGATCTTTACACTCATTTCCGTTTTAAATTTCCTTAGTTTTTGCTTGACCAGAGGGTATGCCGGGTCAGTGGGTAATTTGTGAACCACTAAATTGGTGCTTAATCCAGGCATATCGTCATATGACCATGCAAAAACATCTTTGAATTCCATGAGGGTTTTGATCAATTCTTCTCTGACATTCGGCTCAATGTGGATGCTAATTTTGGTCTCTTGGACGTTATCAGCGTCTCCTAGATTCACAGCCTCAGTGTCATTTAGGTTAGGCTTGGGTTTCTCTTCAAATTGGCACAGTTCTCGGTTTATCTCTTCGAAGGCTTCACCTTCGTCACATTCAGATTCATCATCACAAACGACCTCTTGCATCATTGAGTCGGATTCAGATTGATTTATTAGACTAGGTCGAAGATCCGCTGTGCATGCCATGTCATTAGAACCAGTAAAAAGAGAACTGTTCAGAAAGAAAAAGAACAAAACAAAATTAAAATGGGACAAAAGAAAAGAACTTTATTAAACTTGCGGGATAAAAGGGTTCACACTTTTACAAAAACGAAAGTAAAATTTGGATTACACCCTTGAATAATCCGGACAAAACAAAACACACAAAACATAAATCAAAGCCTACTACCAAGACTCCCCTCGGACAGGAAGAGGAGTAACTGTCCAATTGTTGGTCTTGGCCTCAGGCCCCACAAACTGTATCTCTGCTCTGCTGGAACCTTCTCCAGCTTCCACCATACTGACATCCGCGAATAGCCTCTCAAAACTCTGATTCAGGTCTTCATTTATACCGATCAAAGGTCCTAGAATCTTTGGGACCGGTGACCCCTTGGCACTTGCTTTAACAAAAGACCTTGAGAGACGTGGCACTGGTTTAGGCAGAAACCATACCCTCTTCTTCATTTTTCGCGCTTGCTTCCTATCTGCTGCGGTTGGTTTGAACCCTAATCCGAAAGTTTCCAAATTTTTAGGAAGGGAGACAGGTTGGATAATCCCTTGAAGCTCGACTCCCAGGCCTTTTCCCGGCACAAATCCATTACCCAGCATTTCTGAGACCATCATGACTGTTGCGGCAGCTACCCTAGGGTGCGGGATAATTTCTCCTTCAGAAGTTTTATTGGCCGACCCTGTATCGAAAATCTGGTAGACCCAAGGACCTTTGTCATCAGCGGTCTCTATGAAAGGTACAATGGCTCCGCCCATGGTGCACGTTATATCCTCGCCGTGTAACACGACCTCTTGTCTTTCCCACTCAAACTTCACC
Source organism: Nicotiana sylvestris (assembly GCF_000393655.2). Taxonomy (NCBI): domain Eukaryota; kingdom Viridiplantae; phylum Streptophyta; class Magnoliopsida; order Solanales; family Solanaceae; genus Nicotiana; species Nicotiana sylvestris. Next base: position 11,124,505 of record NC_091065.1, read on the forward strand.
ATCTGATGTAGGGTGGAGGGCACCGCCTTGGCTGCATGAATCCAGGGTCATCCCAACAGCAGGTTATAAGATACTGTGGCGTATAATACCTAGAATTCCATGGTAAACAGGACTGGACCGATGGTCAGTTCAAGTACAACATCCCCCACAGTGGCTGTTCCGTTTCCGTCAAACCCTCGGACACAGATACTGTTCTTGTGGATCCTTCCGTGGTCGATCTTTAACTGGTTCAAGGTAGATAGTGGGCAAATATTGGCTCTTGAGCCGTTATCCACCAATACTCGAGTTACCACCGAGTCTTCACATTTGACAGCTAGGTATAGAGCTTTATTATGTTCCGTACCCTCCACCGGCAGGTCATCATCTGAGAATGTTACCCTGTTCACCTCGAAAATCTTGCTGGCAATGGTTTCCAGGTTGTTTAGAGAAATCTCACTGGGTACATGAGCTTCGTTCAATATCTTCATCAGGGCCCGACGATGCTCCTCAGAATGGATCAGTAACGACAACACTGATATCTGGGCCGGTGTTCTTCTCAGCTGTTCGACCACAGAATAGTCTTGTACTTACATCTTCCTCAGGAACTCTTCAACCTCTTCTTCGGACACAGGTTTCTTGGTTGCAACTGGGTTGGCTCTTCTTAGCTCCGCCGGAGCAAAACATTGACCTGATCGAGTCAACCCTTGCGCTTCACAACTGACTTCTTCCACCTGTTTTCCCTTGTACATCACCACCACCTTTTCATATTTCCAAGGCACAACCCTGCTGTCAATCATCGGCAGTTGGACCATAGGCTTTATGGTCACCAGTTCTCTACATACCCCTTTTAACACGACTGTCGGTGTGGGCGGGATCCCTGATACTACCAACTTGCTTGGCTCGGGTTTGCTTGTTATGGCGGACGGGCTCTTTCCCAATATCACTACCGGCTTGACGCCTTCTCCCTACGACTGTACACTCGTTCCTCCACTGGTTAAGATTCTTTTGGGGCAGCTTGGATCATCATCACTGTTTGTGAGGGTTTTCTTAATTCTCCTCCCTCACACACCAACTCAATCATGTGAGTTTCGTGGTGCGTTGGCAGTGGGTTTTGGTTGATGTTAGGAGCCTCCGGTGTCTGGACCTCGATCTTATTGGTGTCAATAAGATCCTGTATGGCATGCCTTAACTTCCAACACTTCTCGGTATCGTGCCCGAGCATCCCTGAACAGTATTCACAACTGATTGAACGATCCAAATTCTGAGGCGGGGGATTTGGTTCCCGAGTATGGACAGGACTAACCAAACCCAATTGCCGCAGCTTGTGGAACACAGCGGTGTAGGTTTCTCCCAGTTCGGTGAAGGTTCTCTGCTTCCGTAACCTGTCATTCCTAGCATCTGGATTTCCCCGGAAGCCTGCCCCTGAAGGGTTTCTATACGCCCTCGGTGGAGGATAGGTGTTTTGTGGTGGTGCATATATGTTCTAGGGAGCCGGCGCGCGCCATTATGGGCGAACTGGAGGCTGAGTGTATGCTTGGGCCTGGTGTACGGAACAATGTGGTTCTCGAGGTGGATAGAAATTTTGTGGTGGGTTGTATGGGTAGTTTGACCTGTGAGGTCTGGGTTGGTTGTAGTGCGGCCTGCCAGCCCTGGACCAACTGCCTGCCTCGATCGTGGCAACCTCTTCTTTCTTTCTTCTCAACGCACCTCCCGTGCCGTTTTGAATAGCCTGGGTTGTGGCCTTGAGTGCCGAATAGTTCAAGATCTTGTCAGACCTCAAACCCTCTTCTATCATGACCCCTATCTTGACCACCTCGTTGAAAGATTTTCCAACCGTTGTCACCAAGTGACCAAAGTAGGTTGGATCTAATGTCTGTAAAAAATAGTCCACCATCTCTCCCTCTCTCATGGGAGGATCGACTCTAGCTGCTTGTTCTCTCCAGCGGAACCCGAACTCGCGAAAACTTTCCCCGGGTTTCTTCCCAGTTCTCAATAATGTGAGACGGTCAGGGACTATCTCGAGATTGTACTGGAAATGACCTGCAAAAGCCTGCGCCAGATCATCCCACGTGTACCACCTGCTGGAATCCTGCCTGGTATACCATTCTAGTGCAGATCCGCTCAGACTTTGGCCGAAATAAGCTATCAACAGCTCATCCTTGCCGCCTGCCCCTCTCATTTTGCTACAGAATCCCCGCAAATGTGCCATGGGATCACCGTGCCCTTCATATAAATCAAACTTAGGCATCTTGAACCCAGCCGGGAGTTGGACGTCTGGGAAAGGGCACAGATCTTTGTATGCTACGCTGACTTGATTGCCCAGCCCGTGCAAGTTCCTGAAGGACTGCTCCAGGCTTTTGAACTTTCTCAATACTTCATCCTGTTCAGGGGCCTTAGCCGGCTTCTCAATCTCTGCCGGCACTTCCAAATGTGGATTGTAAGCCTGTGGTTCGGGGGCATGAAACGTAGGCTCGGGGGGGTAGTATTGTGTATCGTGAGCCTGAAACAATGGCTCACTGGTCGTTCTTTGCAAAGGGGCTGATGTTGGTCCCACAAAAATGGGAATATTGGGTGTTGGGAGAGGTTGATGGGGTGGTGGAGCTTGGGAATCATGAGGGCTTCTTTCTTGATGATAAAGGGGATTTGGACGGCTTGTGGAAGGGCCAGAGTGAGGGTATTCCGGCATGTGTCCCAGTGTTTCAGGGCTCTTTTGTGTTTTGGCTAGGGCTAGCTGCATTGCATTCATCTCTAGTCCCATCCTTTCAATCTTTTCCATCGCTTCTTTTAGCAACTGGCTCATTGGCCTTTCTTCCTCATTACTATTCTCTGAAGTAGTCATGCTTGTTGCTACCGGTCCTTTGGATCTGGTTTGGTATGAGTGTGTTGCCAGAGTTCTTTAACAACTAACTTGTCCGGGTCAGACAACAACAGACTTTGTTAGCGTTCTTTAACAACTAACTTGTCTGGGTCAGACAACAACAGACTTTGTTAGCGTTAGAGTTTAACAGATTTGATCATAACACATAGAGGATGCAATGCACCTAGGCAGTTAACTATTTCTACATGATTTGCTTCAAACAACATGCGTCATCCCGGTTTGCTCATTCGTCCCTTCTTAAAGTATTTTGGGAAACCCTGTGTTTTATTTTATTTTCTTTTCTTTTTTTATTAAATGCGGTCGAATCTTATAAGGATTGCCTATGTATCACGTCCCCGCGTGAATCAAACCAGGCGTAGTTCTGCCTTAAAGTAAAGACATACAAAATTCTTGTGAAATCATTGAATTCATTCTCAAAATTTTGCTATTACAAATTACTTCAAACAGAGAATAGCAACAATACAGACTCCATGGTCCTTTGACCCTATTTGATTAAAGGAAAAATAGAAAACAACATATGGGAATGAAACAAAGCCAAGTGACAAGATTTCGACCACGGATTAAATTTCCAACTTAGGGATCCACGAGGCATCATTCGGCCTTTTTCGCGGCTCTAGGTGTGAGGTCTTTCTGCAAGCTTTTTAATTCATTCATGATCCGGTGGACGCCGCCCATGACAGAAGCAAGAAGGGTCTTCCGAGGCATTTGCTCACATGCCAGGCATTTCATGTAGATGTTATGACCGATTTCGTCGATCCTTCCTCGAATGTCGTCGCTTTCTGCGAACAACTGCCTTATCTGTCGGCTATTTAACCCTAGCGTTTGTGCATTGGTGGCGAACTGATCCTGGAACATCTCCATTTGTCTTTCCATCCTGGTTATTGTATTGTAATAGCATCTTATGTCGGCTTGGGCATCTTGTGTTTGCTTGAAGATCCGCTCTCGCAGAGCGGAATTCGTTTCCTTTACCGCTTTGACGCTCAGTTCACAATCCCTCATGACTTGCTATAGGCGCTTCCTCCGGGCCATTGTACCTTTTGCCCACTTGGTCCGCAGTCTTGCTGTGCTAGCCTCAGATCTTTCCAAATCTTCCTGGCATTCCGCAACCTGATCCTTTAACCCTGCTATTTGTCTTTTATCCGCCCGGCTCCTCGGCTGGTTGTCGGCCTCCTTTCCCATCTTCCGGATCTGAGCTTTGAGGACTTCACATTCTTTGGTTAATCTGTTCTTCTCTCCTTTGTGGGCGGCGGACTGTAATTGGTATTCAAACTTCATGTCTCGAACTTGCTGTTTGAGTTTGCCTGTTTCGACGAGATATTCCCGCTCTTTGGCCAACCAGCCCCACTGCTCTTGTAAAGATCTGGCAAACTCCTGCATGTGAGGTCTTTTGGTCATCCTTCCAGATGATGGCTCCCCTTTGTACCAGGCCTGATACTCGGGCGAAACCTCCCCTTTTGCCTGATTCATTACACAAGTATTTGCTTCTAAGTATTGACACTGGCTCCAAATTTGGCGAACCCTCGCTTCAGGAAATTGGCCGTTGGGACTGATCTCAATCACCTGGGTGCTTAAATCCTCATCTTTCGGCACTATCTGACACCTCCCACGTTGTCTTAAAACCCGATGCGGCGCATATGGTTGAATGCTCTTAAGTCTCATTAAGAGAAAATGGGGCCTGGCTGCTGGCATGTATATGACTTCGTCGGTTGGTAACCATCCTAGCGCCCACTGTATTTGACTGGCGTCGAGGGTACGGAAATATGAGGTCCATGCTGTGACTCCTTCAGGTAGGTAGGTCTCATTCACTCTGGTGTAGAACTCCTCTATGCAGGTCCTTTCAGCGGATCCATGGTTCAGAAACTGGGCTCGGTGACACAGGTGTTCGGTCATCCACATTTGCAACAACAAATTGCAACCTTCGAAAAAACTTCCTCCGACTTTGCAAGACGTGAGAGCCCGGAACATATCCGATACTATCATAGGCGCCAACGTACTATCTTTTTGTGTGAGCAACGTACTGACGACCCCTGCTATCTTTATGTCAATATTCCCGTCTTTTCTTGGGAACACTAAGAGCCCTAAGAAAGTTATCATGAAAGCAATCCGTCTATGTTCTTCCCACTTTTGACGATTACTTTTGCTGCATAACTGGTTTTCTGGCTTGTCGAATCCTCCTATGTGACCATATCTTTGATATATGAAACTCATGCTGCAAAAACCTTTCGCCAAGTCAGGGTTATGAATTGTTCTGACTATTTTTAAGGAGTCCAGAAACCGGTGTATTGCTACAGCTCTTGGAGCAACCAGATATTTGTGCCTCAAAGGAGTCTCAGCGCTGCCGATATACCCTGCTATTTCTTCTAAAGTTGGAGTAAGTTCAAAGTCATAGAAATGGAAGACATTGTGCGCAGGATCCCAGTGGGGGACTAGTGCCCTTATGATATCTCCTCGTGGCCTGATATCCAACAAACTCGTGAGGCCTTTCAGATACTTCTTGATTTCGTCATGCCCTTCTTTGCCTAAATCATTCCACCAGAGCCGCAATTGGAGGGGGATTTTATTCATGATTGAAAAGGGTTCATTTGGAGTCGTGCTCATTCTGCACATTTATTAATAAGATTTTAACAAGCGAAACTTATTCTGATAACAACAAAAATATATGCAATTTTTCTCGAAAGGATTTCGGAACACGACCTCTCATCACTTCATGAACGAAGATTTTAGGGTTGTGTGGAAAAAAACGAGGTGGTCATTTGTACCAAGGCAGCCTTCTAGAGTTCCTTTCGTGAACATTTGGCTATTTTTGACATGAGCGGCATCACCCGGACTTGTTTATGACTCTTTAAAATTTGACATATTCGTTTTTGCTATTTTTGTAAAAGGGGGAAGTTACATCACTAGACTTATTTATGACAAAAATTAGAAATCTTTGACATTTTTTTTTCTTTTCCCCTTTTTTTTATTATATTTTCATTTTTCTTATTTTAGAAAAAACTGAAAACTTTCTAAAAAAAAGTCGATAATGGAAAATATTTTTGGATTATTTGTTTTGAAAAATTGGGATTCTAAAAACTTTTGGCAAGACAGATGTTCTTGCAATAGATAAAGATATATATTCATTTTTTGGAAATAAAACTTTTGGATAATATATGCATGTATATATTTGTGACAAATAATGAAAGATTCCTTTGGCAAGACAGATTTTTTTTATTATTATTTTTTATTATTATTATTATTATAAAACCCATTTTAGAAATAAGACTCTTTTTGATTTTTATTTTTATAGCAAGACAAACTATATATTTCTATATTTTCCGACAGAACCACTATTCTTTTTTTTTCTTTACCTTTAATAAAACAAACTAATAAGACGTTTTTTTTTCTTCTTTTTTTTTCAAAATTTTGGCAAAGTTTTGACATTATTTGGGTATTGGTTTTTTTCAAAGATAACCAATCCATTCCTTAACCGCTATTTCCCTTTTTTTTCAATTTCACAACATTCGTACTATTCAAAACACCGGTCAGCATGCGTGCACGAGACAAATAAATGCACGAAAAACAAATAGGATGCATCAGGATGGCCTTTTCATATCGGGTTGCTAGTCCTAGACGGACCCAACCCCTGTGTTGAGCCCCCTAAGTCAAATGCAAAGTGATGCAAATAAGCGTTCCTACTAGGGATCCGGCATGTAGTCACGTTATTCTATGTTCAAAACCTGGGTCGGTGTTCTAGACAGTGTACCCGAGCGGACAACTCGAGCTGAGGAAGGAGATCCTTTCCGGGAACCAGAAGGCCAGCCGGCTTAGAAACTTTCCGAGCCTCTTTTATTCAGGGTACGACACTAACAGAATAGGGAGTCTCAACCAGTAAGCACATCCCCGGAGGTAAGAAGGGAAAGGTTTCGGCAAAATTTATATACAGTTCAAATAATATCAAAGCGGTAGAAGCAGCATTTAGCACATTAGGCTCAAACATGTAATAAAATCATATAATAAATAAAGCCAAATAATAACAATTATTCTAAGCTCGAATTCTTAACCCTGAACCAGTGGTTCTAGGTCTGAAGTCCCCAGCAGAGTCGCCAGAGCTGTCACACCTCCTTTTTCCGCACCCGCTAGGGCACAAGGGAGTTTTTCCAATTAAAGGACAATCGAAACGGGATTGGTTTAATTATTTCAGAGTCGCCACTTGGGAGATTTAGGGTGTCCCAAGTCACCAATTTTAATCCCGAATCGAGGAAAAGAATGACTCCATATTACAGTCTGCGTACCAGAAATCCGGATAAGGAATTCTGTTAACCCGGGAGAAGGTGTTAGGCATTCCCGAGTTCCGTGGTTCTAGCACGGTCGCTCAACTGTTATATTCGGCTTGATTATCTGATTTTATACAAGTGTGAACTTATGTGCAAAATTTAACTTTTAACCGCTTTTATCATTTACTGTTTTTATCAAGAATTGCAACGTCGCGAAAACATACCTCGAATCACGTTACATCAATGTACACGTGATTATTGACATATCTCGACTCGGTTGAGATTTGGATTTGGGTCACATAAATGTGCACCCGAGTTAAGGAAAATAAATTATTAAAGGCGCGCTTAAAGCAACTAGCGTGTTGTTATTTTGGGGAAAGCCATGAAATTCGCTTAAACGGCATGTCCCGAATTCTAAGTATTTTATATATGTACATTTAGAGGGCCCCGCACTTTGTACATTTTTGTTTGTCGAGGCTCGTCTCATTCCTTATGAAAAGAATTTGCAACGTCGTGGAAATGCATCTCAGACCACGCCACAATCAATGTACCCGTGGTTAGAGACACATTTCGATTCCGTTGAGATTGGGATTTGGGTCACATAAATGTGCACCCGAGTTTAAGGAGATCACATTATTAAGTACGCGCTTAAAGAGACTATCGCGATATTATTCTGGGAGGGCCGTGAGATTTGCTAAACGACCCATCCTGGAAACTGAATGCTTCGATAATATACATTTAACGAGGGCCCCGCAGCTCGTGCGTTTTTATTTATTTTTGTCGATGGCTCATCTCGTTCTTATTTTTAAAGGATATCCTACAGCAACTACGTTTCTTATCGCGTTTGTCTCTACTAATTGAAAACAGTAGATAGTCCTAATTAATTACGTGCTTGCAAGTTATCTATAAAAACATTCAGAAATGCTTAAAAATCAGAAACGAGGTTGCGTGCACAGTCAGCCGAATAAATAATCACGGGCCCAAATCCAGCCCATGCGTGATGGGCCAGACCTGGGCCACTGCTTGTTCGATGTAGGCCTGCTTGGTCTGTTTTGACCTGGGCTCGACCTTCATGAGGTTGAGATTGCAAGTTTTGTGTTCTTTGTCTTGACATGTGGTTTACTAGTTATATGAAACCATTAATCAGAAAAGGAAGAACTTAGCCAATGATGTACAGTTTTCATGCTTGGCATACATTACAGCACATATTACAAAGTAAACCAAGTCTGAGATGCAACCTATTTCATTGAGAATATTTTCACCTATCAGCATACATATGTAAACCACCATTTAGCTAATCTATATTGATATACACTGGGCATACAGGCTGCTTCTATTGTCAACACAGGAATGAAAATTATCAAACAGTACATGATATCTAATATAACAATCTATGTATGAAAATCAACTTCAAGTCTTTTCTTTTTGCATTCATGCTCAATGTTCCAATTACATTTGATAGTGCGTTGGTTGTGTACCTGGTATAGAGGACAAAGAAGAAAGGACTGATCAGCTGGGTAGTATGCAGTAATCACAGCAATAGTAGATACACAACAACAAACCAACAATCACACGTGTTTTCCACAGTCCACAGACAACCAGCAACAATTCCCAGAACAAAGAAAACCAGCAGATGGTTGAGCACCAAACAAGTAATCCCAGAAGAGAGTAATGAAACAACAGAAGTAACAAAGTGTTCAACTTGGCCAAGACAGCTTGACCAATATGAACTCTTATGTAGCTTTCAGACAGTGTTTGATTACAGTGTTTACTGGAAATTTCCTTATGTTTTCAGTTTTCTTTAAACTCACAAGACCTCTCTCAAGACTAAACATTCCAGCCCTTTTTAAGTTCTGAAATGGCCTATTTATAAGCCAAACGACCAGTGCAGTCAAGCTGCCTAGATTCTCCATTTTGCAGACTGCCCATACCCTTTAAACCCATGCCTAAGCATCTTTTGATGCCAGCTATTTGTTCCCCACGCCTGGCTTATTCTTTAATCAAGAGTTATGGGCTCATTTTAATATTCATTTTAAACCCCATACTCTTGTGTATTATTCCCCATTGGTATTAGTTTAATCCCAAATTAGTACCCTACTTGTCAGCTTATTTAAACTAAGCCTTTTCTATTCTTTTCAAACCCAGACTACCCCTGTTAAACCCTGCTTATTACTGCCCTGCCCCTTGCAGCATCAGGGCATTCTGAACTCATGAAAGTTCAAATTCAGGACTGCCCTGGACTGAACCTTTTTAGTCATTTTTGCAATGAAAACAAACTTATTTCAGACAATGCTGGGCATTCAGTCAGTGACAAGGTTCAATTAGTCATGTGAGATTATTAGCTCATTCAATCCATTAGTTATAGAAAACTAATCGACGATGTTTATCGAGTCGACTATACTAATTATAACAGGTAATAATCAGTCGTTCAAATAACAAACACATACAGGGACCTAAAGGGCCTCGGACAACTTTGGTCAATCACTGGGAACCTATATAAGTTATTTATGTGACGACTATCCTAATCGGACATGCTTATCATAGGATACATTCAAATCATACACAGAAAACAAACGACCAAATAAAAGGTCTTTGCCAGAGATGGAAGAAATTAAGAAAACTATCAGAAAATAACAAACAATCACAACAAAGCATGCTAACGACTTAATTAGCAGTTGAATAAAACAAAAGGGAAAGAAAAACTTACCGAAAAATGTTTAAACCAAACTGACCAAAAACTGACTCAACTTTGACCATTTGAGGCCGAACAAACTTTAATCAGGGTGTTCTCACATGAGAACACCTTGATTAAGGTCTATTAGACCTCAGACCCCTGTCAAGACTGGCCGGATTCCACAGGTTCATGTGTTCTAGGGTCTGGATTTTCATATCTGGTTTTTTAGAAGTTGTGGGTAGATTCGGACCAAACCAAGCTTGGTTTGGTCACGAGGGAAGTCATGGGAGTGTCTGATACAAAGATGGTGAGGTTTGGTATAGATCGAGTTTTGTCTCGAATCTTCAAATCCAGATTCGAGACGATAGGAGGTGATTCGAGGTACATGGTTAGTGGATTCGTGTTCAGGGTGGTTGGATGCTTCAGGGGTGTGAAGGGGGTGGTCATCGGCGTTCATGCCGCCGGGTTCTGGTGAAAGGGATATCAGGGCGGCTTGCTAGGGTTTGGGGTTCAAGCTAGGGGAAGGAGACGAGTGAAGGGGGGGTTCGGATAGGGGGCGTGGGGTGTGAGGGAAGGCTTATATATGGTCTAGGGGTTTAGATCTGAGCCGTTGGATCAGATGATCTCAACGGCTTGGATCTGATGGTGAGGGGTGAGACGGAGCCGTTTGGTATTAAAACGGTGTCCTTTGGGTTTAAGTGATGGATTGGGTTGAACCGGCTAAATAGGTCGGGTCATGAGGGAAGCCAGGGACCATTGGATCAACGGGGTTGGATGGCTCAGATCAACTTGCCTGAAACGGCGTCGTTGAGTTGAGTTGAACAGCCTGATCTGGACCGTTCGTTTGAATCAGATCAACGGCTTCAATAGGGACGCCGATACGGCGTCGTTTGAGTCCGTGCTCGGGCAGGCTCGTCTTGGACTGGATCAGTGCTTTGGTTTTGGGCCTCGTTTTGGGGCCCAATCAGATTTTCCTTTCCTTTTTTAATTCAACAAATTAAACAAAAATTCCTAAAACAATGTAAAAATTAAAATAAACTTACACACATATTGGGTGATACCCACAACAATTAACACACACATATTAGAATTTTTTTTAAAAATGGTTAAATCACAGCCTAGAGTAAAAACTGCATATTTTTGTGAATTTTCTTTTAAAAACCGAATTACGGCCCGATTACACACGACATACTTATTGTATTTTTGTTTGATAAGATTCAATGAAAAATGGATATAAACACTAAGGACTATCAGCACATGTCACATAAAAATTGAAAATTTGTACGGCGAGGCCATTTGCAATTATTTTGATTTCTTTTGGAGTGATTGTTCATGAAGCAAAAATCACGTGCTTACAAACTTCATTTTCTCCTTAGACGACCGAGATGAAGAGGCAACTTTGTTTTGCCAAGGAACCATCCTAGAAGTTCTGGCCATTACAATGGTAAAATTTTCTCTAAGAAAGTGAAAAGGAAAAATGTAAAAGGAGATGGCCCTAGATCCGCGAATTTGAAGACGTTGGGAAAATAAGGATTATCAGAAGGTTGATGTATTTATAGGAACCAAATGGGCAGCGGAAGGGACTAGTCAATACGGTTCATGAATCTATCGATAGTCGCATTTGACGGCAGCCCTTGCACGATTTTTTGGGACATCGAATTAAATGCTCTGATAGGTTGACATCACAGCAAAGATGTCCTCGGAACGGAGGATCAAAATCATTTCATATCACTTCGTTCTATGAAATGCGGAGACTATCTGTATACGACAAAATCGGAGGGTCCATTTTCTTGTCATTAAATCATTTCGGGGGATCACCTCGAGACCTCGAGGCTGCGAGGCTATGGTTGATCTCCCTCCCTCGAGGTTTGTTGATGCCCGGCCTAATGACAATGTTGGCCGCGGTCATGATGGGACTAGAGAGCTCCCCAAGCATGCAGCTAAGCCATCTAGTTGTCCCATCCCCCCCCCCCACTTTTGTAATTAATGCTTTTGTACTATGTTGGAGTTCCCCTCCTATATAAAGGGAATCTTTGACATTTTGTAGGGGTTCGGTTGTTGCTCTATCCGCTCCATAAGAAATATAGAAGAACATTCCCTTTGCTCTCTCATACACTCTCTTGATATTATTGCTTTCATTTACTGTGTTCATATTTGTTCATCATTAATTGCTTATCATTGGCCATAAAGAGCCGTCGTTGATTATTTCATAATTGTTAGCCCTACCCCGATCACCCATGATAGCTCGATTCTGAGCCTTGGAATCGACTTCGAGGCCCCAAATCGAGCGGCTCGAGGCCCTGAATAGCTGACCCAACGGTTTGGTTATAGCTCTCTCCATAACTTTATTTCGTCTCTGAGTCTCATATACGTTGCATCAACTTCTTAATAAACTAGCATAAAAATAGATCACGTATTTTTAGAGTCCCATCAACAAATTTAATTGTTATTACTATTTTCACAGTAAACAACACGTACTTTGATTTATTATTACCGAGGTCTTCTACCAAATTCCAAATTACTCTCTCCCTACTTATCCTATTTGTATAAATCTAAGTCCTTTAATGCTTCCTCATTACTGTTCATCTTAAGAATGACAAACAAATCTCATCTCGTACTTTGCAACTTTTATCCGACTATTGTTGATTCACCTTAATGTTGATCTATAATCTACCACTGATAACTTAAAACTCTTATGTACTATATTGTTACTAGGGCCCATGTCTCATCGGGTAACATCTGGAGTTATTTGTATGATCCACTTAGGGCTAATACTATACTTCAATAACATATTTCAGAGCATCCCAATGTGACTCACCTTATGGGGTAATTCTAATCTCATGCAATTAATGAAATCCCTTCTCTTTGAATAATTACTCAATCGAAAGCCTAAATGTCATCCTCTTAACATTTATCACAATTACACCTTTATTCTCCTACCAGGGCAGCATTCCATCTCTTCTAAATGCTCATTGTCTTAAACTCCCCGAGTTCATTCAGGCTATACAAAGGATTATATAACTTACGGAAACCATCAGCTCTCTTCTTCTGATGGGCATAAATCTGAGGTTTACCTATTCTCGTCACCTTCTCAATCACTTCTTCTTATCCTTACTCTTGTCCACCTAAAACCTTGTTGCTCTACCATACTTTAGCTTGCGACCTACATATATCTATTTATACTACTTGCAACCTTACTTTAACTTGATAGCATTATAGATTTGCTTATGTTTTTCTGGAACCTCAAGTGAGACGTCACGTCGTCTCTACTCTTATTTACTTTCTTAACTAGACCTCTCTGTACCTGGAAACCATAGGATGGAAGATATGTCACTGACGATACCACTATCATTTCTGGATACTGAATCATGGTGCTTCTTGCCCTCTATCTAAAATCTGGACTATTCATAACCTTTTGCACTTGAGTATCTCGTACCTTCTTTCCTTTTACCTTACTTACCATTAAATCTCGCATCGTATCTCTATCTCGTTCATAACCTCCCTTCCACATAGATAGGATTCTCATGCACAACTTGAAGCTCTACTACAATACTTGCACCTCTGGTGCATACACAATCCGGTAGGAGCTTCATACTGATTTCTTATGAGTTTGGTACTGTTCCTACTAGATTTATCATAGAGTCGTTATAGAATATGGCCATTGTACTATCTTTTCTGTACCTCTAATATTTAGAGTGATTCTACAATGTTCTAAATCACGATTTTTATACTCATCGGGGTCTAATAATCATACTCCAAATTCATTTAGCTGATGTAACTCTTTAGTGTCCTCTTTTATCTCAGCCATTAAGCAGGCTTACTTTATCTTCTGATCTGCGACTCAGGGTATTAGTTATTACATTAGCCCTTCATGGATGCTATGCAACATCCATGATATAACCTTCTATCAATTCAATATTTTGTCTGTTACGTAGACTCAATTCTTTCTTTTAACTTATACTGGAGTCTCCAATAGTTGTATCATTGTCAACATATATGCTGCATGGAAAACACTCTGAAATCTTATGTGTGTTCATAATGTAACTAACTCTGGATCATAGATAGAATAATTCCTTTTGTGCCTTCTCAGCTTTCGTTAAAAGTAAGCAATTACCTTTCTTAGTTGTTCTGCCACTTGTTGCATGAATACTTAGGTTATTTTAGTGCCCACATATATTAGAATTTTGTGCAACTCATATAATATCGAATATGACTTTGGATTTTACTTCTCGTTCCTTAGTCACAATAGATACCACTTTCTTATAAGACCATTTCTTCTTTAGGTCACTATGCTTATGTTGAAGCCTTCTTCCTTATTTTCTCAGCTAGTCTTTCATTGCAGTGCTTAGGGAAGACCCTCTAACTGTTGTAAAACTGTGAGCTTATTACATTGTATATCCCACGGAATTTCTAATGTTCTTACTCGCCTATCATTACCCTTAGTTACTTACCTCCACGCCCTTGTGCTCGTAGGGTTAGTTCTGAACTCAGTTTTTTTTGTCTCCCCTGTGGTGCTCTCTTTTATTTTCGTAACACCTTTACGGCAATTATAACTACCTCAACTCCTATCTGAATATTTCTCAAGGATTACGATGTCGTATCTGCGAGACTGAATTTCCTGTGTTAGGTTTCATTGCATTTATCTTGCATGATCTGCTGATTTATCTGAGACCTTTTGTCTAGCCTGAATCAACTGCTAACTACTCACCAGTCCATGCTCATATCTATATTCTGTACACTCTCTCTCAGGTTATGTCCTTTGTCTTAACTTACCACTAGCTCTAACTCATTAAGTATGAAGTGTTCATTCACACTTATTTATCAGTAACATCCTTGGAGGGAACCCTTACTGCATTTCCCCGCCATCGTTCTTGCATAATATTCTGGAGTCATAACATATCTGTAGGATCTAATAAATGCAATCCCATCCCTTTCGCCTTTTTACCGCATTCTGCCTTTACTATTCCATGGTTACCTATTTATCTTTTGCAATTTTTCACGTCTTCATTGACTCCTACTCACCTTGTGGTAATCCTTCTATACCAAGGATAACTAAATTCCTTACGCACGAGGGTGTCACCTAGTGTAACTGGTAAACTTAGTCCCTTAAGCTTAACTTTACTCACAGTGCTTGCTTTAGGGAAGCGTCTTCTTGAATGACCTTTAAAGGTTATTCTTTTGTTGTCCATTCTATTATTGTCGGAACGCAATCTCTGAAATTATCATGATGTTGAATATTATCAAATCCTCCGGTCCCCAACTCATATTCAGTTTTATCTTGTTTACTAGCCCATAATAATTTCTATTACTCAGAGGGTCTAACTTAGCCTTCTAGTAACCATGTTGGAGTCACCAACTCATTTCTCAAAATAAGGATCCAACTTTATGGCATATACTCTTTTGTTATCTCAAGGAATGTCACCTCTTGTCTTTTCTCTCATTTGACTATAGACTTTGTCATATTGTCATCTTTTGATTTACCGTTATCACCCATTTATCAGACCTTACTCGTAATGTTTTCTTTACTCTCTTCTTATTCTCTTGCCAAAATCTCTGTCTATTACCTTATTCTGAAAATTTCAATAATATATTCTTTCACTTTTATCTCCCATTACTCCATCTCACTAGCTCTTTGGGTCACCTAATATTCTCTTTTTACTGGGAACGAGAGCTATATTAAGGTGAATATTTATCTTTTCTAGGATTTCGGTGCCTATTTTCTAAAATTTCTGAACATTATAGTATCCATATCTGACTGTACTATTCAAAGTACACCACCTGGGTGTCTCACAAGCAGATTTATTTTCACTTTTACAATATCCTTCGAAAATGTCATCTAACGCTAACACTCCATCCACCATTTTGGGTTACTCTAACCCCAGCTGCATCCTGATATCCCATCCTTCTTTTAAACTATAAATGTTAGCTCCCACATGGCATAACTAAGATGGGTGTGGCCAAATGTACATACTTCTGTTACTGTTGACGGTAACTCAAATACTTATTATTCTCTGCCTGAATTTTGAAAACTGATAACCTTCATTAACTAGGTACCTCGTACCCTTCTCCACCTTGCTTCGATTATCTGTTGAAACTTAAAATTTTACCTTATGA
The DNA here is from genome assembly GCF_000393655.2 of Nicotiana sylvestris. NCBI lineage: Eukaryota > Viridiplantae > Streptophyta > Magnoliopsida > Solanales > Solanaceae > Nicotiana > Nicotiana sylvestris. Next base: position 11,140,403 of record NC_091065.1, read on the forward strand.
TCTCCCATGGCCTGCTATTCACGGGGTGTATTTGTTATTCCCATCTTAGGGTCTTAATCTAGAAATTTGCACATCTGGTATGCACGTTCTGATAGGACCTTAAATAGGGCCACATCATCAAGAACTCTCTTCTATAAGTGCCCTTACTTGTTGCTATATTAGCCTTCTGGCTAGCTGTAATTTTTTCTAAATTGAACGCATCTCTATATCATTAGCAAATATTTCTTGGCTCGAACTCTTATAACTCAACTCTATAGCATGATTTGGATTTGAAAGAAGGATAACAAACTCCTAAATGCCTTGATCTTGTTGTTTATATAATGTGGTGCACAACACATCTATAAACAAGGTTCTACTAGACATGACTTGTAAACTCCATAGGATAGAACTGCTCTAATACCAAGTTTGTCACGCCCCGAACCTGACGAGGCATGGACGGCACCCGGTGCCATACTCGGCCCGAGCGTACCACTCTGTAACTGTAAACTCTAGAAGGGTAACCCTCAACTTAGGCCGATAAGGCCATATTTTAAATCATCTGAAAATCACGCCTCTCTTGTCTATGGGGTAAACATACCCAGAATTTGATATATATATATATATATATATATATATATATATATATATATATATATATATAACTCTACAGGCCGATGAATCCACCATGAACATTTATTTATATATAAAACATACAGGATTTGTCTACAAGCTTCTAAAGATAATTGAAAATACCATGGTCAGGACTGTTACATCCCATGTTTTAGTACGTTAGAGTACGTCGTAAGCCAATTGATGTAAGTTCGGAAATGAGATCATTTTTGAAAGTACATAATGTAATTTCATCATGTTATCTTGGAAGTTACAAATCTCTAAGATCATGAATAATAATTACCAAAAGAGTTAGAAAGTTTAGACGCTAAACGAATTGAAGAAAATAAGTTTCGTCGAAAGTTCGACAAGTTTGGAATATTATAACATGCACCTTAGGGTGAGACTATGGTTCTTAACATGATAAGGAGGTTATTCTATGAGTTATTTTAGTCATATGATAGCCGTGTGCTGGGTTTTGAAGTCAAGAAAGTTGTCGAACAAAAGTTGGCAAAAGTGATCACAAGTTACATTCATAATGTGCTGAAAATTAGGTCAAATATAACAGAGACTTTTTCCCAATATACATAGAATTATTGGCTGTTCTACCTACCAAATTGACGATCTATAAGTATAGTTTCCAATGAATTAAACTGTTTGTCTATACAATGCTTTTCTATAGAGCTATTCACGTTTTAGCGAGACTGCGCCAAGCAGCTCTTTATGGGACCCACATATGCGGTTTAGATATGTTGATAGATATAATACGCCTCAACCCCGTTTTAACTCATTCACTTTCAGTATATTCAGACCCTAGATACCTAACAACACTCTCTCAAGGTTCTATCATGATTTAAGACCCAAACAAAGGGCAAACAAAACAAATCAAGTATCGAGAATTCCGTTGCGCTAGTAAGTTTCTTGTTCTTCTTGTTGTTGCTAATTTTTGGGTGGTTCCAACTCATGTGGGAGGTCGTTTTAAGTGGTCTATGTTCTGTAAAATACTCTCCCATGGTTCTCATATTAATCCTACGTTATTTCAAGTCTTGCAAACGGATTACACCATATTTCAACATCAAAAGTTAGTTCTAGTGAAGAATAACACCTCTTTGAGGTTGTGTTGTCATTGAGGATGGTTATGGGATGTGTTTTGCTGAAATTTCAAGTTGTTGCTACTGGAAAAGGTGAGTATAATAGCCTACTAACTGAGCTTAAACTTTCTTTTATGTTGGTTAAGTTTTTACGATAATAAACTACAAGATAATACTTGGATTAACTTAAGTCACTTCTATGGTGTTGTATTTCCATTGAGGGCTGTTGTAAGCTAAATATAACTTGGATTTAAACTTGAAGCTACTATAGGAGGTATGTGTATTGTGTTCTTCTAGGTTTTTAAGGTTATCTTGATGTTGACTAAGTTAAGTTGGACTCGACATGAACTAGTGAATAAAGTTGCTAATTGAAGATAGTTGGAGTTGTGGATTGTTTCCTTTGTTATAATTATTTGGTATAAGGATGGACTATTTGATGAATTACTCCATTATCATAATTATGATGCTGTTAAGTTAATGTAAGAAGTCTATAAGGGGTGATATGGGTTACACGGATTCCAATCGGAGTTTGTCGCCTGTCATGAAGTAGTTGTGCCTTATTGTTATTATACGGTGTCTTGTTATTGATATTTATATGTTGTTTGATTTCTCTAGCTGTTGTTGTTGGTATATAGTATTGGAGGAGGCCTTGGTTATATGGGAGATGCTGCCCGAATTTACTTAAGCGAGCTACTAGTTTAAGTTACAGACTTAGCCTTTGCTCAACACTAATTTTGAATCTCCTTATGCTATGATAGATTAACTTGACTTGTTTGAAGAGTTGCTTGGAAGGTATTAAGGACTCAACATGGTTAAGGTATGTTAAGGAACTTCCTTCTTTCTTTGGCATGATCTAAAGTGAAATGAATACGCTATTTTATAGCGGATCTACTCCTAGCAACTAAGGTTGTCCATGTTGTTCTTTCCTTATAAAATTATTCTAAGCAAGTGTGTATGATCCTTGAATCCTACTGAGGTTCATATTCAGGTTATGGATGTCCATAATATTAATCGAAGTTGCAACGACCTTAAGTCACTCTGAAAGGTTTAGAACATAATTCCACGAGTCTAGCATGCATTATATATATTATCTATTTTACTCTACCGAGACGCGCTATAGTCGGTCGGGTAAGATAACTATTGTGCAATCACTGATCAGTTGGGTTTACCGAGCTCCATATGGCTAGGTACGATTCTACCGAGCCTTATGATGGCCGGGTACGTTTTAATCGAGTCCTCTTTGAGGCTGAGTACAATATGATGATGATGATGCCCACTGAGGCATATGTTTTTAAAAATTTATGTATATATATGTATTATGCATTTCATGTCAGTAGCCCCCAGAGGTAATCAGATGTTACAGGTTATAGCTCCTCTATCTCTCTTTACATTACTGTTATTGTTTATGCTTACCTACCTTACATACTCGGTACTTTATTCGTACTGACGTCCCTTTTTCCCGGGGACGTTTTGTTTCATGCCCGCAAGTCCCGATAGACAGGTTGACATTCCTCCTAGTAGGCTATCAGCTCAGTAGAAGGTGTTGGTGCACTCCACTTGCTCCGGAATTGCCTATCTGGTCAATATGATTTGGACATGTATTGATTGGTATGGCGGGGCCCTGTCCAAACCTTTATGATGTGTATGTACTCTTAGAGGCTTGTAGACAGATATCATGTATATGAAAGATTGTACGGCCTTACCGGCCTATGTTCAGTGTATGAGTGTTCATTTTGGTCTTATAGGACCGTATGTCACATTTATAAGTTTGTAATACATGTTGGGTTGTCCTATGTTAATATTCCCTTAAGTTTTATTTTGGTTATATCATGACGGCCATTCCAGCCCATTTACCCATGATGGTATGATAAGAAAAATACGTTATGTTGGTACTCAATTGGGTAAGGAATCGGGTGCGCGTTGCGGCCCTCCCATTTGGATCGTGACAAAAGTGGTATCAGAGTAGTTTTGTCCTAGGCAGTCTACAAGTTGTGTTTAGTAGAGTCTTGTTTATGGATGTGTTATGCACCATACTTATAAGCAGGAGGCTACAAGGCATTTAGGTCTATCACTCTTTCTTCTTACACTAGATCGTGTGGTAGAGCTCAGTTGTAAGGATTTTAGCTCCTAAATTCTATTTTATTCATATTACAAGGATACCAATATCCACAAAGACAGTTTGTAAGAGATTGAATGTGGCTGTGGAAGAGTTGATCAGAGGAAAATCAATTTTTCATCATGCTTATGATGCATAAATGTTAGGTCTTCAACAAATCATGTGTGTACTAATATGTGTGAGTTTCTTGAAAAGGAGCTCCAAGGCATGAATATCCGTCCACCCATATGGTAAAGAGCGACGAGAGAATCAGGAGGTGGATACAAGTTTCAATAAGCGAAAGAAACAACTTGAAAAAGAGTATTAGGTACCCAGCTAATGAAGATTATCAGTATTTGCAATTCAGGAAGAGAAATATAAGAATTCTGAGTTACCTTCAACAGTAACAGAGGTATTTACAACTGGTCACCCGTCTCAGTTATGCCCTATGGGAGTAGACAGATATAGTTTAAGAGAAGAAGCGATAGCAATATCAAATTTGGGTTAGAGTAACCCAAAATGGTAGATGGATTATTATCATTAGCTAACATTTCCGAAGGATATTGTAAATGTGATAATAGTTCTCCTACTGAGATACCCCGATGGTGCAATCTAGAATAGTACATTTAGATATGAATACTAGAATGTCTGGAAAAAAGAAGAAGATTGGCACTGGAATCCTAGAAGGGATAAATATTAACCTTTGTATGGCTCCCGTTCCAAGTAAAGAGAGAATACTAGGTGACCTGAAGAGCCAGTGAGAAGAATCAAGGGGAGTTAAAAGTGAAATAATGATTTGTTAAAGTTATCAAAATAAAGTGATAGACAGAAATATTAGCCGGAGAATAAGAAAAGAGTAATTGAAGCATTATGAGTAAGATGTGATAAGTGGATGATAACTGTAAATCAAAATATGAAAGAATGACAGAGTCTATAGTCAATTGAAGGAAAAGACAAGAGGTGACGGGCTTTGAGACAATAAAAAAGTATAGGCCAAAGGCTATATCCTCATTCGAGAACTGAGTTGGTGACTGGAACGTGATTGTCAGAACAAAAAATTAGACCCCCGTAGTAATAGAATTTAGTATGGGTTAGTAAGAAAAATAAAAATAAAATCGAACATGAATTAAGGATCAAAGGAATTGTAATAGTCAGCATCGTGAGAATTTCAGAGATCTTGTTCCAATAATAATAAAATGGACACAGATGAATAACCTATAAAGGTCATTTAGGAAGACGTTTCCCTAAAGCAAGCACTCTGAGTAGAGTTAATCCTAAGGGACTAAGTGTGCCAGTTACACTAGGTGTCACCTTCGTGCGTAAGAAATTCAGTTATCCCTGGTACAGAAGGGATACCATAAGGTGAGTAAGGGTCATTGATGATGTGAAAAGATGCCAAAGATGAAGAGGTAAAACATCTATAGGTAGATAATCGTAGCACTAGATCTTAGTACTCTCCTAGAAGGGGGGGATATGGTATAAAGTCAGAGTTATTGGTTCAGGTAACTATGGAATAATAAAGAAAGAGTGTGATAGAAAGGAAAAATTAATGAGATTGCATTTATTTAGATCTTACAGATATGATACGACTCCAGAACATTATGCAAGCACGACACCGGGAAGAAGCAGTTAGGTTTCTAGCACAAGATGCTATTGATAAATAAGTGCAAATGAACATTTGATACATAAGGAGTCAGTGCGAGGGGTAAGTCAAGACAACGAACATAACCCAAGAGAGATTATGCAGAATATAGATATGAGAATAGACCAACAAGTTCTTAGTAGTTGATTTAGGAAAAGCCTAGTTATGGTTAGACAAGAGGATTCAGACAAATCAGCAGATTGTGTGAGATAAATATAGTGAACCCCAACATAGTTAATTCAGTCTAGTATGTATGATGTCGTAATCCTTGACAAATATTTAGATAGGAGTTGGGACAATTAAAGGTACCGTATAAGTGTTACAAAAATAAAAAAGGGGTTCCACTAGGGAGACAATTTAAATTTCAGTTCAAAAGCAACCCTACAAGCCCAAAAGCACGGAGGTAAGTAACTAGGGATAATTATAGGCGAGCAAGAACATCAAAAATTCTATCAGGTATATGATGTAATAAGCTCGCAGCTTTATAAGAGTCAGAGGGTCTCCCCTAAGTACTATAATGAAAGGCTAGCTGTGGAAATAAGGAAGAAGGCTTCAACCAAAGCATATCGACCTGAAGAAAAAATGATCTTGTAACAACAATGTCACTACAATATTGTATATACTCCATAAGAAAGTGGAACCTATCATGGCTAATGAATGGGGAAAAAACCAAGACTGATATTTGAGATCATATGAGTTATAGGAAATTCAAGTATTCGTGAGCAATAAGATAAGCCAAGTATTCATGCAGCAAGTGGCAGAATGACCAAGAAAAGTAATTGCTTACATTTAAAGAAAACCGAGATGGCACGAAATGAAATCTATAGTGCTAGCGAGTTAATGAAACATTGCGAGTAATATAAATAGATATATGTAGGTCACAGGATAAAGTACCATAGAGCGACAAGGTTTTAGGTAGATAAGAGTAAGGATAAGAAAATGTGAGTGACATGGTGACAATAATAGGTAAGGCTTTGGGATTAAGACCATCAAAACAAAAGAGCTGATGGTTTTCGTAAGTTATGAAAATCTCGTACATCCTGAATGAACTCAGAGGAGTCTAAGGCTAGGAGAAATTAGAAGAGATGATATGCTGCCCTAGTAGTAGAACAATGGTGTAATTATGATAGATAAGTGGATGATGTTTAGGCCTTTGATTGAGTAATGATTTAACGAGAAAGGGATTTCATGAATTGCACGGGAGTAGAATACCCCCATAAAATGAATCACATTGGGATGCTATGAAATACGGTAATTGAAGTATACTATTGTCCATAGGTGGACCGGGAAAACTACTTCACATGTTACCCGATGAGACGTGAGCTCTAGTGACAATGTATTATGTAAGAGGTTTCAAGTTATCAGTGGTGGATAGATCAATATTAAGGTGAATCAACAATAGATGGGTAAAAGTTCCAAAGCATGAGAGGAGATTATGATGCCATTCTTTAGATGGACAGTAAGAAGTGAGTATTAAACGGCTTAGATTTATACATATAGGATAAGCAGTGAGGGAGTAACCTAGAGTTGGGTGGAAAACCTCAATAATAATAAACCAAAGTATGAATTAAGATATAGTATGACCTACCTAGATGTAGTAAAACCATAAGCATAGATAACCGAGGCTATGAAGCAAGGTATAGCAATAGTCGTAAGTTTGATGAAGTACCAAGCAAAGAACTTTAGTACACCTATAGATGCCTAGAAGGACATTTTGTCATAGTTTCGTATATGTTCACAAAGTGCGGCCTAGAGATTGGCTAAAATCTAGAAGAAAAATGAGAGAAAAGTCGCATAGGCAAACATACAGGTACACCGTTATACATGATGCATGACAGAAGGTAACAACAGTTACGAGATTGGAAGAATTCCGACCACAGGTCATGGTATGACAAAGAGGCCTAAAGGGGGGAATACCCTGGCCTTTGGATTTATTTAGAGAACAGTTTCCTAGATGTCAAGGACAATGTTAAAGTATTCATAAGATCTACAGGTTATGATACTGATAAATGCATCAGTCAACATTCGAGGACTAATGTTCCAAAGGTGGGGAATGATGTTACATCCCATGTTTTCGTACGTGAGAGTACGTCGTAAGCCAATTGATGTAAGCTCGGAAATGAGATCATTTTTTAAAGTACACAATTTAAGTTAATCATGTTATCTTGTAGGTTACAAATCTTTAAGATCAGGAATAACAAATACCAAAAGGGTTAGAAAGCTTAGACGCTGAACGAATTGAAGAAAATAAGTTTCGTCAAAAGTTCGACAACTTTGAAATGTTATAACATGCACCATAGGGTGAGACTATGGTTCTTAAAATTATAAGGAGGTTATTCTATGAGTTATTTTAGTAATATGATCGCAGTGTGCTACGTTTTGAAGTCAAGCAAGATGTAGAACAAAAGTTGGCAAAGGTCATCACAAGTAACATTCATATTGTGCTGAAAATTATGTCAAATGTAATTGAGATTTTCTCCCAATATAATTGGAATTATTAGGTTTTCTACATTCTAAATTGAATATCTATAAGTTTAGTTTCCAACGCATATAACCATTTGTCTATACGACGTTGGACTAGATATATATTCATGTTTTAGCGAGACTGCGCCAAGCAGCTCTCTATGGGACCCACATAGGCGGTTTAGATATGTTGATAGATATAAGACACATCCACCCAATTTTAACTCATTCATTATCAGTATATTAAGACCCTAGACACCTAAAACACTCTCTCAAGGTTCTCTCATGATTCGAGACCCAAACAAAGGAAAAACAACACAAATCAATTGTCGGGAATTCCGTTGCGCTAGTAAGTTTCTTGTTCTTCTTGTTGTTGCTGATTTTTGGGTGGTTCTAACTCATGTGGAAGGTTGTTTTAAGTGTTTTATATTCTGTAAAATACTCTCCCGTGGTTTTCATATTAACCCTAGGTTATTTCAAGTCTTACAAATGGATTACATCATATTTCAACATCAAAAGTTAGTTCTAGTGAAGAATAATACCTCTTTGAGGTTGTGCTGTAATTGAGGATGGTTGTGGGCTATGTTTTGCTGAAATTTCATGTTGTTACTACTAGAAAATGTGAGTATAACATCCTACTAATGTAGCTTAAGCTTGCTTATATGTTGGTTAAGTTTTTAGGATAATAAACTACAAGATAATACTTGGATTAACTTAAGTCACTTCTATGGTGTTGTATTGCCATTGAGGGCTGTTATAAGCTGTATATAACTTGGATTTCGACTTGAAGGTACTATAGGAGGTATGTGTATAGTATTCTTTCAGGTGCTTAACGATATCGTGATGTTGACTAAATTAAATGGTTGGACTAGACATGAACTAATGAATAAAGTTGCTAATTGAAGATAGTTGGAGTTGTGGATTGTTTCCTTTGTTATAAATATATGGTATAAGGATGGAATCATTGATGAATTACCTCATTATCATATTAATGATGTTGTTAAGCTAATATAAGAATTCTATAAGGGGTGATATGGGTTATACGGATTCCAGTCGGAGCTTGCCGTTTGTCGTGAAATAGTTGTGACTTATTGTTTTTATATGGTGTCTTGTTATTGATATTTATATGTTGCTAGATTTCTCTGGCTATTATTGTTGGTATATAGTATTGGAGGAGGCCCTGGTTAGAGGGGATATGCTTCCCTGATTTACATAAGCGAGCTACTAGCTTAAGTTACAGACTGCCTTTGCTCAACACTGATTTTGAATCTCCTTATGCTATGATAGATTAAGTTGACTTGTTTGAAGAGTTGCTTGGAAGGTATTAAGGACTCAACATGGTTAAGGTATGTTAAGGCACTTCCTTCTTTCTTTGGCATGATCTAAAGTGAAATGAATACGCTATTTCATAACGGATCTACTCCTAGCATCTAAGGTTGTCCATGTTGTTCTTTCCTTATAAAATTATTCTAAGAAAGTGTGTACTATCCTTGAATCCTACTGAGGTTCATGTTGAGGGTATGGAAGTCCATAATGTTAATTGAAGTTGCAATGACCTTAAGTCACTCCAAAAGGTTTAGAACGTGATTCCATGAGTCTAACAGGCATTATATATAGTATCTATTTTACTCTAACAAGCCACAATATAGTCGGCCAGGGACGACACCTATTGTGCAACCACAGATCAGTTGGGTTTACTAAGCTCCACATGGCCGGGTACGATATGATGATGATGATGCCCACATGGGCATATGTTTTTAAAAGATTCTGTATATAAATGTATTATGCATTTCATTTCAGTAACCCCCAGAGGTACTCATATGTACAGGTTGTAGCGTTTCTATCTCTCTTTACATTTTTGTTCTTGTTTATGCTTTCCTGCCTTACATACTCGGTACTTTATTCGTACTAATGTCCCTTTTACCTGGGGATGCTGTGTTTCATGTGCGCAGGTCCTGATAGATAGGTTGACATTCCTCCTAGTAGGCTATCAGCTCAACGAAAGGTTTTGGTGCACTCCACTTGCTCCGGAGCTGCCTATTTGGTCAGTATGATTTTGACATGTATTGATTTGTATGGTGCGGCCCTGTCCCGACCTTTATGATGTGTATGTACTCTTAGAGGCTTGTAGACAGATGCCATATATATGAAAGATTGTATGGCCTTGTAGGCCTATGTTCAGTGTACGAGTGTTCATTTTGATCTTATAAGACTGTATGTCACATGTATAAGTTTGTATTACATGTTGGGTCGTCCTATGTCAATATTCCCTATGTTTTATTCTGGTTATATCATGACGGCCCTTCCGTCCCATGTACCCATAATGGTATGATAAGAAATATGTGTTACGTTAGTAATCGGTTAAGTAAGGTATCGGGTGCTCGTTGCGGCCCTCCGAATTGGGTTGTGATAGGGACAAGACCTCGACCTACCCATCAAACCTGTATATATAAAATGAACTCCAAGGTCTAAACCTAGTAACTGCGAGGAAGTGGAGCTTACCAACCAAGCTGATGTTTGACTGTGTCTGCTGGGAGGGTCTGTCCAACTGTCAATGAGGACCTGCAGGCATGAAATATAGCATTCCCTGGCAAAAGGGACGTCAATATGAAATAATGTACCGAGTATATAAGACAACTGAATAATTGAATGCTAAAACTGAACCGATAATATAATAACTGAAAGTAACTGGGAGTCAAATATAATCTGAAAATATGCTTACCTGTTGATACTGACTCAACTCTCTCAATATAGTAAGTAAAATAGTTGTCCGGCCTTATAAGGCTCAGTATGTGTAACTTCTCTGCCGTAGTATGCTCGCTCATAGGCGCTCGACCATATTAGGCTTTGTATCTCGTCCATTCTGGGCACGATCATAGGTGATCGACCATAGTAGGCTCGATATATAACTTACCATCTGATCAAAGGTTTCCCAATAGAGATCTGCCCATCGATTATAGCTCGATGGTGGTAAAAATATTGTAATACTGTATATATAGTGACTATCTGCTCTCTTGGCTGACAGAAGACAAAACTAAACTTAATATGAAGTCCTGATAAGGGAGAATGCTGTAACTTATGAGACTAGGAAAATGTATATAAATTTAGGAATATGAACTTCTCTTTAGGTCTCGTTATCAAACACATGTACTTACTGGATCATGCCAAAATGAAAGAAAGGTTTAGCCTTAAGAAACCTCATCACAATCTTTCCAATCACCAAGTTGAACTCTCTTGTTCGCACGTTAATATAAAATAACGCTATGTCACGACCCCAACCCCGGTCGTGATGGCTCCCAACACACTGCTAGGCAAGCCTGACCAACTAACAACCTCAACCCATTTTCTTATAAAGATCATTATCAGCTAACATAGTTAAATTGCTAAATCACCCTAATAATAGTTTAAGACAATGAGTTAAATATGCGGAAGTTCAGATGATAATACCACTACATAGCCCATACAGATCTGGTGTCACAAGTCTCGAGCCTCTAGTACAAGTTTAACAGCCTAATACATAATTAGTCTAGGAAATACGGATAAAACGAAAAGATAAAAGGGAGAGATCCGGGTTGCGGACGCCGTGTAGCTACCTCGATAATCCCGGATAGGAATTGATCGACTGAAAATCCTCACTCAGCCTTTGGAACACCTGGATCTGCACGCAAGGTGCAGGGAGTAATGTGAGTACTCCGACCCAGTGAGTAATAAGCATAAATAATGGCTGAGAATAAGAAATCACGGAGAAACACAGAGTAATCTATAATGCGGCAGTTTAAAACAAGTAATATAAAAGCAATAAACCAATGCAAACAAAACATGATAATTCTACAACAAATAAGCAGTTGAGTGACAGACATATAAAGAAAATAAACACATAGAACGGTACCCTATGGTACCCGCTGCGGCGTGCAGCCCAATCCATATATTTATCGTCGACGGCGCTCACTGGGGGTGTGCAAACTCCGGGAGGGGCCCCTTACGGCCCAAGCACAATATCAAGCCATCTCGTTGCATCAAATCTAGGCCCTCGGCCTCATATCAATATCAGTATAACACTGCTGTGGCGCGCAACCCAATCCCATAGTATCCTCACATCTGGCCCTTGGCCATACTCAGTCCATAAATCATATAAGCCCCTCGGGCATTAGTAAAACAGTAGTTCTCAGCCCAAAACATCATTGAGTATATCTTTTAGTTTCAAAAATCGAGTAAAAGTGGCTGAGGTGTAAAACAGTAGAAAATGGTACGATTGAGTTCAATTAGTAAATCAAAACAGTGAGGAAATAGTGATGAAAACTCCCCTAAGGGTTCAAATAGTTGGCACGAAGCCCAAATATGGAAATAAGTCCAAAGAATGATGATAACAAATAAGATTCAATCAAATACGCGGTAAAAGCACCACACGGGACGGACCAAGTCCCAATCCCCAATAGTATACGGCCCCACGCTCATCATCAAGTGCGTGTCTCACCTCAATATAGCACTACGATGTGCAAATCCGGAGTTTCAAACTCTCAGGACATCATTTACATTCATTACTCACCTCGAACCGGCTAAAGCTCTAGCTCTCTATGCCCTTGCCTGTCTAATCGGCCTCCTCACACATTGAATCTGACCAAAACAAGAGCGAATACGTCACAATATGCTAAGGGAACAAAGCCCAAGTGAAAACAGTCGAAAAATATCAAAAATCCCGAAATTAGCAAAACCCGAGCCCTGGACCCACTTCTCCAAACTCATAAATTTTCACATCATTAGATTCCTTATCTTCCGACGAGTTCATACATATCAAAAGTTCTCAAATCCGACCTCAAATGGCCCTTCAAATCCCAATTTAAAATCTTAAAATCCCAAGCCCTAGTTCTTCTATTTTTAGCTAAATTTCCATGAATTTCTAAGTTAATTTCACAACATAATCACGTTTTTGGTTCATAGAACTTACCTCCAATCAATTCTCCTTGAATCCTTCTTCAATTACCCCTTAAAGAGCTCTCTAAATACTCAACTATGGTGGAAAAATGACTAAAACTCGCGGAGGAAATGTTTAAATACTTCACTGCCCAGGCCTGACCTCCTTTCTTCGCGAACGCGGTCAAACCCACGCGTTCGCGATGCACAATTTTCCTTGACCCAAAAATAACCCTTCGTGAATGCGTCACCACACCCGCAAACGCGATGCTTTGGACCTTTGAACCTACGCGAACGCGGTACTACTTACGCGAACACGAAGCGCAATAGCTCCTGGACCTTCACGCGCCAATCTCCACTATGCGAATGCGACATCCATCACGCGAACGCGAAGCATAACCTCAAAGGCCCCTCCGTGAACGCGAGCCATCAGACGTGAATGCGAAGCACCAGATCACTACCTTCCGCGAACGTGGACCCTCAACCGCGAACGCGAAGGGCAAAACACTCGCCTTCCAAAAACCTTCTACGCGATCGTAAGGGACCTCCCGCGATCGCGATGACCGAATTTGTCTGCAACTGCTGCTGCAATTTTCTGCAACCTTCCAAGACTCAAAACTTCCTGTTAGCCATCCGAAACCACCCCGAGGCCCCCGAGACCTCAACCAAAAGTACCAACACATCCTAAAACCTCATTCAAACTTGTTCCAACCATCAAAACACCTCAAACAACACCAAATCCATCAATTCACACCGAATTCAAGCCTAGTTTTTCTAAAAACTTCCGAAAAACTATTTCGATCAAAAACCCAACCAAACCACGTCCGAATGATATGAAATTTTGCACACACATCAAAAATGGCATAACGAAGCTACTGCAACTCTTGGAATTCTATTCCGACCCTCGGATCAAAATCTCACCTATCAACCGGAATTCGCCAAAATACTAACTTCGCCAATTCAAGCCTAATTCTACACCGGACCTCCAAAACCACTTCCGATCACACTCCTAAGTCACATATCACCTCCCGAAGCTAACCAAACCATCAAAACTCACATCCGAGACCTCTAACTCATAAGTCAATATCTGGTTGACTTTTTCAACTTAAACTTTCTTAAAAGAGACTAAGTGTCTCATTTCTTACCAAAACCTCACCAAACGCAAACCAATCAACTCGACCATATAAAACGCGGATAACGAAGCGTAAAGGAGAAGAAATTGGGAAAACAAAGAGGTAACTCATGAGACGACTGGCCGGGTCGTCACATCCTCCCCAACTTAAACAAACGTTCGTCCTCGAAAGAGTTAAGAAACATACTTGAAGCCTCAAACATGTGAGGATATTTGCTCCGCATCTCCCGCTTGATCTCCCAGGTAGCCTCCTCCACAGGCCGGCCTCTCCACTGCACTTTCACTGAAGCTATATCTTTTGACCTCAACTTCCGAACCTAGCGACCCAAAATAGCTACTGGCTCCACATCAAAGGTCAAATCATTATCCAACTGAATCGTGCTGAAGTCCAAAACATGACATGGATCTCCAATATACTTCTGGAGCATAGAAAAATGAAATACCGGATGGACGGTAGACAAGCTGGGTGGCAAAGCAAGCTCATAAGCCACCTCTCTAATCCTCCGAAGCACCTCAAAAGGACCAATGAACCGCGGACTCAACTTCCCTTTCTTTCCAAATCTAATAACACCCTTCATGGGCGAAACCTTCAGGACCTCGGAATTCGATTCCGAGCATACGCCCAAGTCTCATATTTTGATACGGAACCACCGGGACTGTCAAAACACAAGTCTGAGTACGTTTACTCAAAATGTTGACCGAAGTCAACTAAATCAACTTTTAAAGGGAAAAATTATTATTTTCATCAACTTTTAACATAAAAGCTTTCTGGAAACATGCTAGGACTACGCACGCAAATCAAGAAGGGTAAAAATGAGATTTTAAAGGACTAGAAACTTAGAATCGAGTTCTAAAGCATAAGATGACCTTTTGGGTTATCACATTCTCCACCTCTAAAACAACTGTTTGTCCTCGAACGGACATAGAAAAGCACCTGAACTTGTGGAAAGGTCGGGATATCTGCTCCGCATAGCGGACTCGGACTCTCGGGTAGTTTCCTCAACAGGATGACCTCTCCACTTCTCTCAAACCGAAGGATAACTCGTCGACCTCAACTGACAAACTTGTTGGTCTAGAATAGCTACCAGCTCTTTCTCGTAGGTCAAATCCTTGTCCTACTGGACAATTCTGAAATGTAACACATGGGATGGATTGTCGTGATACTTCCAAAGTATGGACACATGAAACACTGGATGTACCGCTGATAAGCCTGGTGGCAACGCAAGTCTGTTGGCCATCTCTCCCACTCGCTCAAGGATCTCAAAAGGCCTAATGTACCCAGGCCTCAACTTGCCTTTCTTTCCAAACCTCATTACACCCTACATGGGTGACACATGGAGCAACACTCACTCTTCAACCATGAATGCAGCATCACGAACCTTACGGTCGGCATAACTCTTCTGCCTGGACTGAGCTGTGTGAAGTCTATACTTAATGATCTTAACCTTATCCAAGGCATCCTGTACCAAATCTGTGCCCAATAATCGAGCCTTTCCCCGGATCAAACCATCCAACCGGTGATCAACACCGTCTACCATATAATGCCTCATAGGGAACCATCTGGATGCTCAACTGATAGCTATTGTTGTAGGAAAACTCCACTAGCAGGAAGAACTGATTCCACGATCCTCCAAAATGAATAACATAGGCGTGGAGCATATCCTCTAATATCTAAATAGTACGCTCGGACTGTCTGTCTATCTGAGGATGAAATGTTATGCTCAGCTCGACCCGCGTGTCCAACTCACGCTGCACTACCCTCCAAAAATGCTAGGTGATCTGTGTGCCTCGATCCGAAATGATAGACACAGGCACACTATGAAGGAGGACGATCTCACAGATTTAAATCTCTTCCAATCGCTCTAAAGAATATGGAACTGTCATAGGAATTAAATACGCTGACTTGGTCAGTCTATCCACAATAACCCAAACTACATTGAACTTCCTCTGACTCTGTGGAAGTCTAACAACGAAATCCATAGTGATACGCTCCCACTTCCACTCAGGAATCTCTATCTTCTGAAGCAAACCAGGTCTCTTATACTCGTACCTTACTTACTGACAATTTAGATACCGAGCTACATATGCAACTATATCCTTCTTCATCCTCCTCCACCAATAATGCTGCCGCAAATCCTAATACATCTTGGCGGCACCCGGATGAATAGAATACCGGGAACTGTGGGCCTCCTCTATAATCAACTTATAAAACCCATCCACATTAGGAACACAAACACTACCCTGTATCCTCAGAACTCCATCATCTCCAACCGTAACCTGCTTGGCATCACCATGCCACACCGTGTCCCTAAGGACAAGCAAATGAGGGTCATCATATTGTTGCTCCCTGAAGCGCTCAAATAAAGAAGACCGAGCGGCCATGCAAGCTAAAACACAACTGGGCTCAAAAAATCCAACCTCACAAGCTGATTGGCTAAGGCGTGAACATCTACTGCAAGCGGTCTTTCATCGACTAGAATGTATGCAAGGCTGCCCATACTAGCTGACTTCATACTCTAAGCATCGGCCACCACATTGGCCTTCCCGGGATGATACAAGATGGTGATATCATAGTCTTTAAATAGTTCCAGCCACCTCCCCTACCTCAAATTGAGCTCCTTTTACTTGAACAAATATTGCAAACTCCGATGATCCATGAATACCTCACACGACACACTGTAAAGATAGTGTCTCAAAATCTTCAGTGCGTGAACAATGGCTGCCAGCTCTAGATCATGAATAGAGTAATTCTTCTCGTGAACCTTCAGTTGTCGCGAAGCATATGCAATAACCTTGCCATCCTGAATCAATACAAAACCAAGTCAAATACGAGATATGTCACAATATACTGTATAAGGCCCTGAACTTGTGGGTAACACCAACACCGGCGCCGTAGTCAAAGCTATCTTGAGCTTCTAAAAGCTTGCCTTGCACTCGTATGACCATCTAAACGGGGACACCCTTCTAGGTCAACCTATTCAATGGGGCTGCTATAGATAAAAACCCTTCCACAAACCGACGATAATAACCTGTCAATCCCAAGTAACTACGAATATCTGTGGTTGAAGTAGGCCTAGGCCAATTCTGAATGGCCTCAATCTTCTTAAGATCCACCTGAAAACCCTATGCTGATACAACGTGCCCCAAAAAGGCGACTGAGTCTAACCAAAACTCACATTTTGAGAACTGAACATACAACTGGATGTCTCTCAGCGTCTGAAATACGACCCGAAGATGTTGCTCATGCTCTTCTCGGTTGCGGGAGTAGATCAAGATATCATCAATAAACAAAATCATTAAGGAATCCAAGTAGGGCTCGAACACCCGGTTCATCAAATCCATAAATGCTACTTGGGCAATTGCCAAGCTAAATGACATCACCAAGAATTCATAATTCCCAAAAAGAGTCCGAAAAGCTATCTTAGGGACATCGGACGCCCTAATACTCAATTGATGGTAGCCAGACCTTAGATCGATCTTTAAAATTTGGCACCCTAAAGCTGATCAAATAAGTCATTAATCCTCGAAAATGGATACTTGTTCCTAATAGTGACTTTGTTCAACTGCCGATAATATATGCACATCCTTATCGACACATCCTTTTCTTTACAAACAACACGGGCGCACCCCAAGCCGAGACAGTGGGTTTAATAAAGCCATTATCAAGCAAATCTTGCAACTTCTCTTTCAATTCTTTCAACTATGGCGGGGCCATGCGGTATGGCAAAATAGAAATGAGTTGAGTTCCCAGAACCAAGTCAATATCCTTGTAGGGTGGCATCCCCGGCAGGTCTATAGGAAAAACCTCTAGAAACTCTTAAACAATTGGTACAGAATCCATGGAAGGAACCTCCGCACTAGAATCGTGGACATAAGCCAAATAAGATAGACAACCCTTCTTGACCATACGCCGAACCTTCATATAAGAAATAACCCTACTGGTAGAATGACCTGGAGTCCCTCTCCACTTTAATCGAGGCAACCCCGGCAAGGCTAAGCTCACTGTCTTGGCGTGACAGTCCAATATAGCATGATAGGCTGACAACCAATCCATCCCCTGAATAACATCAAAATCAACCTTATCAAGAAGTAGGGCATCTATACGAGTGTAAAGACCCCCAATAATAACAACACACGAACGATAGACATGATCTACAATAATAGAATCCCCCACCGATGTTGACACATACATGGGATCACTCAAAGAATCACGGGGAACAACCAAATATGAAGCAAAATAGGATGATACATACGAATAAGTAGAACCCGAATCAAATAATACTGAGGCATCCCTACTGCAAACTGAAATCATACCTGTGATAACCGCATCAGATGACTCAGCCTTAGGCCTAGCTAGAAAAGCATAACATCGAGGCTGGGCCTGACCACTCTAAATTATATCTCGAGGACGGGCCTTGTCTGGCTGGCCTCTACCTTTAGCGGCCTGACCTCTACCTCTAATGTCTCGACCTCCACCACTAGCTTTCTGACCCCTACCTCTAGCTGGCTTAACGGACAGTGGAACACCCGGTGCTGGGACTATGGCACGAGAACCCTGATGCTAAGAACTGCTTGATGTTCGAGGGAAAAACCTAGCAATATGCCTCAGATCACCACAAGTAAAATAAAATTTCGGATGTTGTAGTTGATGACCCTGAAACTGACCCTGGCGGCCTGAGTAACCACCCTAAAAACTCTGGAGCAGAGGTGCACTAATAGGAGCTGGTCGTGTACTGTAGGCTAACTGATCGGAATATTGCATATGAGGGCCACGACCACCTGAAGCACCGTAAGAAGCCTGGAATGCTGAATGTAATAGCTTGGGAATATGGCCTCTACAAAAATACCCCGACCTCCAGATGAGGACCCACTGAATCCACCGAAGTGACGACGCCTCTTGTCAGATCCCTGACCACTCCCTTGAGTTAAAACCATCTTGACTCACCTGGCAACATTGGCAGCAGTCTGAAATGAAATCTCACTCCTAGTCTGCTTAGCCATCTGCAATCTGATGCGCTGAGTGAGTCCTTCATAAAACCTCCTTTCACACTCTCTCTCTCTCTCTCTCTCTCTCTCGGTAGAAAGTATAAGAAGAGCATGACGTGCCAAATCAACGAAATGGGTCTCATACTGAGTGACGGTCATGCTGCCCAACTGGAGGCACTTGAACTACTTGCGATAGTCCTCTCTCGGTGTACCAGGAAGGAACTTCTCAAGAAATATCTGAGAGCACTGGTCCCAAGTCAAAGCAGGAGACCCAGCTGGTCTAGTCAAGACAAAGTCATTCCATCATCTCTTGGCGGACCCTATCATCTGGAACACAACAAAATTGATCCCATTGGTCTCCACTATCCCCATAACCCCCAGCACCTCAAGGCAACAGTGTTTACCTTGAAAATGTTATTTACAATTATATTTGATTTGTGGTTCTAAAAATATGTGACTTATCTTAATACTAGTTGTTAGCTGAATAATGCTAAGTGTAAATAAGCAAGAAATGATAAGCTAACCCGTGTGGTCACAAGGTTGAGGGCCTCGAGCTCAGTGATATGGGACCTCGAGGGCAACCTTTAACGGTTGATAATGAACAATAAATGAGGAGAAATAAAGTTGTAGAGTAATTGTTGAGCACGTATAGGCAAGAGAAATAGAGAATGTTCTATTGTATTCAATATTCATATGTGTTGTAAAGTAAAAAAAAGTCCCCCTACAAGAATGTTTGGGTACCCTTTTTATATGAGGGGTGAATCCTAATACAGTACAAGCCTAATCATGACAGAGAAATATTGTTGGTATAGTTGTGTAATGGCCTAATATGGATTGGTACTCTTTCTTGCAGACTTTGTTAGCTTTAATCACATGCCCTCGGGAGTTTCCCGCCTTTTAATCATGCTGCCTCGAGTTACGCTGTAGTGAGTCTTCGATATACCTCCTCGAGGCGAGTGCTTCGAGGACATGCTCTGAGCCCATCGAGACCACGCCTAAAATGCCACAGAAGCCTTAAAATCGCCCTTCCTAGATTTTGACCGTATACAAGCGGTAAAGATAATCCTGTGGGTCCTTAGAATGTGCCCCACTGTAATGAACTGGAAAGAGCTTGGTGAACTTGTCCAATCTCGACAAGGCCTCAGGGGACATAGTTGATCCGTCACCGGTCTATGCTGCAACACCCGACGGAACTGCCCTAACTGGCTGAGCTGCAGTAGTCTGAAACTGGGGAGCCATCTGCTCCAAAGTGTGAGTAGCGAGAGTGTGAACTCCTCCCCCAGCCCGAGAGATGGCTGGTTCCACAGGAAATGTTCCGGTCGGAGCAACACTCTCCATAATGCCCCCAAATGGACAAAAGTGTCCTGAAGTACGGGGTAGCAATGAAACCCTCTAGGACCTGAGCTGGCCCGGTAGGAACAGTCTGGGCTAGAATCTCATAATCAATCTCCACCTGAGGCTCCGCTACCGGTGCTGCTGCTCGAGCTCTGGGCTGAGCCCTGGCTCTACCTCGGCCTCTAGCACGACCTCGTCCTCGACCTCGGCCACTGGTAGGAGCTGTCGTTGGGGGCTCTGGCTGTTGCTCAACTGAAGATGCGGTGAGGGTTCTCGCCATCTGTGAGAGAACAGAATAGAAGAGTTCAATTAGCAATGATAGAAGAAAATCGCACGACGAAGAAGAATAGAAGTGAAATTGTTCCTAACTCCATAGCCTTTGGAAGATAAGTACAGACGTCTTTGTATCGATCCTCCAGACTCTACTAACTTTGCTCGTGAATTGTGAGACATAGGCAAACTAGTGCTCTAATACCAACTTGTCACGACCCGGAATATCACCGTCGGGACTGTGATGGCACCTAAATTTCACTTGCTAGGTAAGCTAGTGTAAAGATTATTTAATAAATTCTTAAACCTTTCAATGATTAACAACAATTAAACCATAACAAGTTGAAAATAATGCGAAAATCCATAACTATCTAAATATATAAAGCTACCCAAAATCCGGAGTCACAATCCACGAACTTCTAAGATTTAACTACAACAAATGTCTGAAGGAAATAGAACTATTTTCGATACAAAAGAAATAGTAAATTGAATGTATGGAAGGGGACACCAGGGCCTGTGGACACCAACAGGTCTACCTTGGGTCTCGAATCAGATGAAGCCAGCAGCTAAACTTAGGATCAGCTCGGACCGGTACCGAAATCTGCACAGAAAGTGTAGAGTGCAGTATCAGTACAACCGACCCCGTGTACTGGTAAGTGCCGAGCCTAACCTCGGAGAAGTAGTGACGAGTCTATGGACAAGACACATATATAAACCTGTGCAATTAAACAATATACGAGCATAATAACAACTAATATAAGCTAAACAGAAAATAAGGCGAGGGGAAACATGCTAAGGGGATTGCAAGATAAAGAATCACAACAGTAGAGAATTTAAATAGCTAGTACACCTTGAACCAATAAAACAAGTAAATACAATAACAGAAAATGTACGGCATCACCCTTCGTGCTTTTACTCTCAACTTCACCATATGAATCAAATAAGAATGGCACATGATCACCCTTCTTGCTTTTACTTTTAACCTCACGATATGAATCAAATAAGTATGTCGCGGTATCACCCTTTGTGCTTTTACTCTCATCCTCACTATATAAATCAAATAAGAATGGAACGACATCACTCTTCGTGCTTTAACACTCCCCCTCACCAAAACAAGAAACAATAATAATAGGGAGATAGAAATGACAACAACAAGTCTTACTTCAACAATTACTTCCACACTATTAACCTCCACTTTGAGTCGATACTCAATCAATACCAAAATCCGCACATATGATAAGAACAATCAGCATAATGATAAACTAGTCTAAGCATGGGTAATATGATCACGGAAAGCTACAACTTTATGAATAAGACCCACTACCATGTTGTGACTCAACAACAACACATAGGTACTCGTCACCTCACTTATACATTGTTGTCAACATTCAAACACGTAGCAAATAGGCAAATAAGACCTAATCCCTCAAGCCAAGGTTAACCACGACACTTACCTCACTCTGCGGGCCACTCAATGCTAAATTACCTCTTTTCCTCTAGTATCCACCTTCGAACCACTCGTATCTAGCCACAATTAACTCAATAACATCAATTATTGCTAAAGGAATCATCTACAATGCATGAACTTACAGTCCCCTAACTTTCCCCCAAAAAATGAAAAATCGACCCCGGGTCCGCTTGATCAAAATCTGAGGTTCAGATCAAAATTCATTCACACATTCACCCCCGAGCCCGAATATGCAATTAGTTTTGAAATCTGACTCAAAATTAAGGTCTAAATCTCAATTTCCCAAAAAGCCGTAATTCTACCCAAACCCCCAATTTTTACCAAGGAAATCCTAGATTTTATGTTGTAAATTATGCAATGGGTAACTTAAAGAAATGGTTTGGAATCACTTACCAACACTTCGGGGAAGACATTAATTAATGAAAATTGCCTCTAGGTCTTCCAGTTTTGAAATTTTAGAAATAATGGCCAAATCTCGTTTTTGCTTCTGTTTGAAGTGTTGGGCGATAGTGTTCATCGCGATCTCGTGAACACTGTTGCGTTCGCGAAGAGGATCATCATAAGGACTTATGCGATCGCGGAAACACTATACGTTCGCGAAGGTTTTTCCCGCCCTACCTTTGCTTTCGCAATACAGGGCTCGCGTTCGCATAGGGTTTCCCAGATCCCCGTACCAGCCTATCAAAAGCTACGCATTCGCGGTCGACCGATCGCGCTCGCGTAGAGAAACTCCCCCTAATGCTCCCTGTTCGCGACCCTGGTCTCGCATTCCCATAGAGTGAATTCCTCCCCAGCCCAGATTCTCCTTCGCGATCGCGAAGCACAAAATATCATAATACCACCGGCAGCAAAACACACCAAATTTATAAGTCTAAAACATCCTTAGTCAATCCGAAACTCACCCGAACCCTTAGGGCTCCAAACCAAACATGCGCACAAGTCTAAAAATATCATACGGACTTGCTCGCACGATCAAATTGCCAAAATAACACCTATAACAATAAATTTAGCACAAAATTAAATAAAACTTTTAAGAATGTTTTAAAACCTCTATTTTCACAACCGGACGTCCGAATCACGTCAAACCAATTCCGTTTCTCTCCAAATTTAAAGACAAGTCTTAAATTTCATAATGAACATGTACCGGGCTCCAGAACCAAAATATGGACCCGATACCAACAAGATCAAACATTAACTAAATTCTTAAAACCATTAGATTTTTAGACTTTCAATTTCCATCAAAAATTCATTTCTCGAGCTAGAGACTTCGGAATTCGATTCCAGGCACATGCCAGGTCCCATATTTCGATACGGACCCACCACGATTGTCAAAATACGAGTCCGGGTCTATTTACTCAAAACATTGACCGAAGTCAGCTGAATCAACTTTTAAAGGCAAAAATTATTATTTTCATCAACTTTCAACATAAAAGCTTTCCGGAAACACGCCCGGATTACGCACCCGAATCAAGAAGGGTAAAATTGAGATTTTAGAGGCCTCGTAACACAAAATCAAGTTCTAAAGCATAAGATGACATTTTGGGGTATCACAATTTTCAAATACCATTTTCACTTGAAAAAATTTCACTTTTTCCTGAAATGTTATTATTCTTATGTCCAAACGCCCACATATAATGTCATGTGCACCACTAAAAATATAGTTGTCCTGATTATTGATGCTACGTCAATATCATCTAGCTACGTCTAGCTACGTCTCTAGTTATAAATGATGCTTACAATTTACTTGTACCATTTGGAGTATTGCACAAATTTATTTCTCTAGTTCAATTATCAGTGTTCCCTTCTCCCTTTCGATCCTGATTCCAAATGTAATTAAAAATTAATAATCTGATATGATATACGACGGAACAATACATATACGCTTCCATCGTAACAGAATTCGCTGCCCCTCTTTGTGCGGAAACTCGAAGAGTTTTCGTGCAAAGATAAAGTGAGCGGATACGAGCGATTTTTGCCCGTTCAAATACTCCGTGGGAAGCATTTTTTGAAAGATTTGACCGAACCTCTGCTTCAAAGGTTTCCTACATATCCTTGGCTATAAAGGAATCAGGTCAATGTAGTTCGGGAAGTTTTGGGTAGCTGGGACTACCATGGGACTGTGATGTTACTGCTGCTTCGTGCTGTTTTTACTGCTTGCTGACCTCCTTATTACACCTTGCTTTAAAGTTAATAAAAAAAGCTAAACTAGACTATGGTACATGAAATATAAAATCTTATCTAGATCATGCCCTTGCGTTTCTTGTTGTCTTGATATCTTGGTGACTCTTAGAGCTTCCTTTTATGATCACTTGTACCCCAAAGAAAATTTCTTTGAATTTGGTCAATGTTCTTAAGAGTTTTAGGAGGGAGCAATGTGTAGTGCATGTAATATGTTGGTAGACTGGAGAGAGTTGATGTTATTAAAGTACTTCTACCAGCTAGGTTTAGTTTATCACATTTTCACCAAGAAAGTTTACTTCTTCTAGTGTCGATGATGAATTGGTAATCTTTTTGATTGGGGTTATTATTTATAATAGGGAAACCTAGGTATTTACCAAAAGAATTGTATACTTTTATCCCAAGGCAATGGGAGATATTTGAGCTAGTTATTTTGCTATAATATTTTGAGAAAATTACTATGGGTTTAGCGTAGTTTATAGTTTGCCCGGAAAGGTCACAAAAGTTCTTAAATGCAGATTGAATGGATGATGTTGTAATATTGTTGGCTTTTCCAATTAAAACCAAGTCATCTGCAAAGAAAAGATGAGATAGAGGAGGGCTATCTTTGCCCATCATAACAGGATCCCTGAGACGACCCGGCCAGTCGTCTCAAGAGTTACTGCTCTGTTTTCTCCCATTTCAGCTTCTTTACGCTTCGTTATCTGTTTTTTATGAGATCGGGTTGATTATGAGTTCGGAGAGAATTTTGGTAAGAAATGAGACACTTAGTCTTTTTTAAGAAAGGTTAAGTTGGGAAAGTCAACCGAATGTTGACTTATATGTTAGAGGGTTTGGATGTGAGTTTCGATGGTTCGGTTAGCTTTGGGAAATGATTTGTGACTTAGGAGCGTGATCGGAATGGGTTTTGGAGTTGTAGAGAAGATTTTGGCTTGAATTGGCGAAATTTAATAGTTTGGCGATTTCCGGTTGATAGGCGAGATATCGATATAGGGTGTGGAAAGGAATTCCGAGAGTTGTAGTAGCTTCTTTGTGTCATTTGGGATGTGTGTAAAAAAATTTCAGATCATTCAGGTGAGATTTGAAAGACTTTTGATCGAAAGCATAATTTAAGAGTTCTTGGAGTTCTTAGGCTTGAATCCCACGTTAAATAGGTGATTTGACGTTGTTGTGAGCGTCCCGAGGTTTTGAACAAGTTTGAACAATGTCATGGGATGTGTTTGTACAATTGGTTTGAAGTCCCGGGGGTTCGGGCGAGTTCCGGGTAGGTTCCGGGATGTTTTAGGCCAAAAATCATAGCTGTAGCAGGTCCAGAAGGGTTGCAGGCCTTGGAACTCACCAGCATGGTCCCACAAAAAGAAGTGCGTCCATGGTGAGTGATGTGCGGACCGCACAAAATGGTGTGCGGCCGCGGTAGGTGCTGTGCAGACCGCACAAAATGGTGTGCGGCCGCGGTGAAGAACATTCCGCTGGTCCTACTTTGGAAGCTCATATCTTTTGATCTACAAATAATTTTGAGATGATTCAAAAGGAAAGTTGTATCCCTTCATGTCTAGTTTCCAGAAAGGTAAAGATATCACAATTTGGATATCTGTAGCGAAAGTTATTACCAAAATACTAAAGTCTGTCACTGCAGAAGAAAGCTTGTGTGGCCGAGGTCATTTTTGTACGGACCGCACTGGTTTTGTGCGGACCGCGGTCGATTTTGTGCGGCCCACGGAGGTGGAAATCTGTGGTGTACTCTATAAATACGAGGATTTAGGTTTTATTTGATATTTTGACCTAGGGAGCTCGGATTTTGGCGATTTTTCAATGGTTTTTCATGAAATTCATTGGGGTAAGTGATTCTAACTAAGATTTGGCTAGAGTACACTAATCTATCATTGAATTCATCATTTAATTCATCATATGGAATGGAATTTGGTAAGAAAATTGTGAAATCTTTCAAAAATGTAAAATGATGATTTGACGGGCAAGATGGTATCGGAATTGGATAATTTTTGTATGGATAGACTCATGAGAGTATATGGATTCTAGTTTTGTGAATTTTGTAAAATTCCGAGATGTGGGCCCGGGGGTCGGGATTGACTAATTTCTGGAATTTTGTTATAATTCGATTGTTTTCGCTTGGGCTTTGTTCCCTTAGCATAATGTGATGTATTCGCTCTGGTTTTGGATATATTCGACGCGCATGGAGGCCAATTCGAGGGGAAAAGGTGTCACGAGCTAGAGAATTAGCCAATTCGAGGTGAGTAATGATTGTAAATGATGTCCTGAGGGTTTGAAACCCCGGATTCTAAATTGTAGTGCTATATTGAGGTGAGACACACGTTTGATGATGAGTGTGGGGTCGTTTACTATTGGGGATTGTGATTTGGCCCGCCACGAGTGATGTTTTTACCGCGTATTTGACTGAAACTTGTTTGTTATCATAATGGTTTGGGCTGATTGCCATATTTGGGCTTTGTGCCAACTATTTGAACCCTCTGGGGATTTTTATCACTATTTCCTCACTGTTTTGATTTATTACTTGAACTCAGTCCTGTGGTTTCCTATTGTTTTACAACTTTGCCACTTTTACTTAGTTTTGAGACTTAAATAATATTTCTAAATGATGTTTTGGGCTGAGATCTACTGTTTTACTAATGCCCGAGGGGCTTGTGATGATTATTTTTGGACTAAGTGCGGTCGAGGGCCAAATGTGAGGATACACTAAGTGATATGAGGTCGAGGGCCTGAGATACATTTATACGCTACGAGGTGGCTTGAGTGATGTGAGGCCGAGAGCCAAGAGTTGATGCCACGAGATGGCTTGATATTGTGCTTGGGCCGTAAGGGGCCCCTCCGGAGTCTGCACACCCCTAGTGAGCGCGGGTACCCATTGTGATCTAAGAGTGAGCTAAAGGGGCTAATACTATTCTGAGAGTGAGCCCATGGGGCTGATACTGTTCTGAGAGTGAGCCTGAGAGGCTGATATTGTTTTGAGAGAGAGCTCGACGGGATGATACTATTCTGAGTTGTTGCCCGAGGGGCAGATTTCTATTTGTTAATTACTGACCAAATTAATTGTTTTACAGGTTGAAAAAGGAATTTTACTTGATATTTCACTGATTTACCGTTTTAAGTGATTTTACTGTTTCGGTATAGATTGCTTTGTGTTTGCACGTGTTTTCTTGCTTTCAACCATTATTTACATTCATTATTCACTGAGTTGGAGTACTCACTTTACCTCCTGCACCCCTGTGTGAAGATTCAGGCGCAGCAGGTCCCGCTTCTAAGTGCTGATCCCTCCAGTCTAGGTGGTGTTTCGGAGACTACGAGGTAGCTGCTGGTGTCCGCAGCCCCCGTATTTCCCTTATCTTATTACTTTTATATTCTTCAAATAGTTATACCAGATAGTGTATGTAGTAGACTCGTATCAGGATCCTTAGTTGCTCATGACTTGTGACACCCTGGTTTGGGTTGTGTCAGGATGGTTTCTTCTATTGTATCTATATTTTCGCGAATTATTGCTATTAAATCATTCTTTAAACTATTTTATAGTAATTAACTGCTTAAAGAAGTGTATTGTGTTGGACTGGTTGGCCTTGTCTTCACGAGAGGTGCCATCATGACCGGGTTCGGGGTTTGGGTCGTGACAAGTTGGTATCTGAGCCTAGGTTACATAGGTCTCACGATTCATGAGCAGGTTTAGTAGAGTCTCACGGATCGGTACAGAGACGTCTGTATTTATCCTCGAGAGGCTGCAGAACCTTTAGGACAAACTTCATATTCTTGAAATTCTTATCGTGCGAACTTGTTGGTCCGTGTACTAAACTTCTGGAATTCCATTCTCTCACAGATGGTGAGTACACTTGCTACCGGACGAGGTGGACGACCACCTGTGCCACTAGCTGAGATCACCAGAGGCCATAGACGCGGTCGTGGTCATGGTAGAGACAAAGTAGCGAGGGCAGTACCTGTAGATCCACCAGCTGCCCTAGCTCTAGATCAGACTCCAGCTATGGATGCTCCAGCACGACCAGTTTAGATACCAGCTGTGCCTATCGTGATTCCATGTCTTTAGGAGGCCTTGGCACAGATCTTCTCAGTTTGCAATGGCCTGGCTCAGGCAGTTTCAGCCACCACAGCAGCTACTTCACAGGCCGGGGGAGGCAATCTGACCCCCGCTGCTCACACACCTAAGTAGGTAGTGTAGGGACTTCAGATGCCGGGGGTACCTCTAGCCCAACCGGTTGCACCAACTCAGGAGTTTGTTGTGCCAGTTATGTCGGATGATGAGCAGCGTCGTCTTGAGAGGTTTGGTAGACTCTAGCCTACGACATTCAGCAGAGCAGAGGGCGAGGATGCCTAGGGTTTCTTGGATAAGTGCTAGCGGATGCTCCGTACAATAGGGATTCTTGAGTCTAGTGGTATGGAATTTACTACCTTTCAATTTTCTAGGGATGCCTTCACTTGGTGGGAGGCGTATGAGAGGCGTAGGCCTGTGGGAGTAGCGCCCTCACTTGGCAGGAGTTCTCTGTTCTCTTTCTGGAGAAGTATATGTCGCAGTCCCGTATAGAGGAGCTGCGTAGACGGTTTGAGTTGTTGCGACAGGGGGATATGACTGTGTCATAGTATGAGTCAAGGTTTTCTGCGTTGGCTCGTCATGTCGTCTGGATGGTTCTGACAGATCGCGAGAGGATCAGGAGATTTTTTGATGGCCTTAACTATCATCTCCGTATTCTTATAAATAGAGAGAGTGATGGGTGCTACCTTCGAGGAGGTTGTTGATATCACCCGGGAGATTGAGACTGTTCGCCATCAGGAGCGAGAGAAGAGGGAGGCCAAGAGGCCAAGAGGATCGGGCAGTTATAGTGGTGCCCCTTCGAGGGGCCAGTTCCAACATGGTAGAGGTCATTCTTTCAGGTCTGCTCAGTTAGCCCGTCCAGAGTATCGTGGGGCATCTGTAGGTTGTGGTTATCGTGGGTGTCAGTAGAGCCAGCCTTCACTCAGTGCCCTTCCAGATCAGAGTTTATCTCGTGCCTCATCAGCTCAAGGTTCTTCTATGCCGAGTGCATCAACTAGTCACTCCGGTGCGAGGGGTTCCCTTCAATCCCCTTCTCCAGCACCTGCGAGTTATTTTGAGTGTAGAGAGTTTGGGCATGTGTGGAGGCTGTGTCCTCATCATGTTGCTAGTTCATCCAAGTAGAGGGGTCAGCCCTCGACTACTGCTCTAGTTACTTCACCACCCGCCCAGCCATCTAGGAGTAGAGGTGAGGCTGCCAGGGGTCCCCCCAGAGGGGGAGGTCAATCAGGCGGTGCCCAGGCTCGTTTCTATGCACTCCCAGGCACACCCGATGCTATTGCTTCAGATGTTGTTATCACAGGTATTGTTTTAGTCTGCCACAGAAATACCTCTGTATTATTTGATCCTGGTTCCATCTTTTCTTATGTATCATCATATTTTTCTCATTATTTGGGTACGCCCCCTGAGTTTCTTGCTTTACCTATTCATGTATCTACCCCGGTGGGTGATACTGTTGTTATAGACCGTGTGTGCCGGTCATGTATGGTGACTATTGTAGGTCTAGAGACCCGATTGGATCTATTACTATTGAGCATGGTGGATTTCGATGTCATTTTGGGCATGGATTGGTTATCTCCGTGTCGTGGTATTCTAAACTATCATGCTAAGACAGTCACTTTGGCAATGCCAGGTGTACCGCAGATCGAGTGGCGTGGTGTGACTGATTATGTTCCTAGTAGAGTGACTTCTTTCTTGAAGGCCCAGCGTATGGTTGGGAAGGGTTGCCTTTCATATCTAGCGTTCGTGAGGGATGTTGGAGCTGAGACTCCTAGTATTAATTCTGTCCCAGTTGTGAGGGATTTTGTCGATGTTTTTCCTGCAGACCTATCGGGCATGCCACCAGACAGGGATATTGATTTTGGTATTGACTTGGTGCCGGGCACTCAGCCCATTTCCATTCAGCCATATCATATGGCACCAACAGAATTGAAATAATTAAAGGAGCAACTTTAATTATACGCCACGAGGTGGCTTGAGTGATGTGAGGCCGAGAGTCGAGAGTTGATGCCACGAGATGGCTTGATATTGCGCTTGGTCCGTAAGGGGCCCCTCCGGAGTCTGCACATCCCAGTGAGCACGTGTACCTATTATGATCTGAGAGTGAGCCCAAGGGGATGATATTGTTCTGAGAGTGATCCCGAGGGGATGATACTGTTCTGAGAGTGAGCTCGAGGGGCTGATATTGTTCTAAGAGGGAGCCCGAGGGGCTGGTAGTGTTCTGAGTTGCTGCCCGAGGGGCGAATTTCTATTTGTTAATTACCTGCCAAATTACTTGTTTTACTGGTTGAAAAATGAAGTTTACTTGATATATCACTAATTTACTATTTTAAGTGATTTTACTGCTTTGGTATAGATTGTTTTGTATTTGCACGTGTTTTCTTGCTTTCAGCCATTATTTATATTTATTACTCACTGAGTTGGAGTATTCACTTTACTCAATGCACCCCTGTGTGCAGATTCAGGCGCAGCAAGTCCCGCTCTTGAGTGCTGATCCCTCCGGTCTAGGCTGTGTTTCAGAGACTACGAGGTAGCTGTTGGCATCCGCAACCCCCGTGTCTCCCTTATCTTATTACTTTTATATTCTTCAAATAGTTGTACCAGATAGTGTATTTAGTAGACTCGTATCAGGATCCTTAGTTGCTCATGAGTTGTGACACCCCATTTTGGGCTATATCGTGTTGGTTTCTTCTATTGTTATCTATATTTTTGCAAATTATTACTATTAAATCATTATTTAAACTGTTTTATGATAATTAACTGCTTAAAAAAGTGTATTGTCTTGGACTGGCTGGCCTTGTCTTCACGAGAGGCGTCATCACGACCGGGTTCGCGGTTAGGGTCATGACAATTCCATGTCCTAATGTTCACTAGATGGTTTACGTAATTTGATAACATTTTCATGCGTATTATAAATATATAGGGGGGACATTGGGTCACCCTACCTGCCCCTACATGGGTAGAAAAACTTGGTTTTTGCTCCATTGACTAGAACAAATGTGGATGTTGTTGATAAACAGGACATAATTAGTTTTGACATTTTTGGGGGGATTTTGATATATAAAAGTTCATGTATATGAAGAACCATTCTAACTTATCGAATGCCTTTTCAAGGTCAATTTTGACCAGCATTTTGCCATTATTTCGTTTTGTTTTTTTGAATTGATGAATAAGTTGTTGAATAATAATGGTATTGTCACTGGCCCTTCTATTTTTAATGAAGCTAGATTGAGTAGGGCTTATGAGAGTAGTAAGCATTGGCTTTGGCCTGTTTGCAATGATTTTTGTGATAATCTTGTAAATAGTATTGCATAGACTAATTGGCCAAAAATTATTGAGGTTGTAAGTATTGGGGAATTTTGGAATTAGGCAGAGATAGGTAGTATTGATCTTTGGAGGGATGGCATGTTCACTAAAAATTTTGTAATAGAAAACCCTAACAAAGTTTCCTAAAATTTTCTAGTATTTTTTATTAAAAAAAGGGTGTAATCTATCATGCCCCGAAGATTAAAAAGGCTTGAGGGGAAAAATAGTTGTATTAATTTCACTATCAAGTAAGGCATTATCTAATGTTGTAAGGTCAACATTATGGAAATTAGTTGAACTATGTAACATGTGGGTCCAATTTGCATATGTATGACTAGTAGTAAATAGAGAGGTAAAGTGTTCAAGGGTATGATTAAGGATATCTTGGTGATTATCTAGCCATGCACTTTCATTGTTCCTAAAGAAGCTAATGTGGTTTTGGACTCTTCCTATTAGAGGTACTAATTTGGAAAAAACTAGTGTTAGCATCTCTCTCGTTTAGCCAATTAATTCTCGACCTTAATTTCCAATAGTGTTCTTCAAGTTTAAGTATGTTATTGTAGTCTCTGAGAAGGTTCTCTTCCAACTCTTGATGAAAGAAACTATGGTTATAATGAGGGGATTTTTGGATACCATTTAATCTGGCTAGGAGTATTTTTTTTATCCCTAATTATATTGCCAAAGTGTTCTTTACCCCAAATTTTAATATAGTCATTACAGGTTTTGGTAGCGTCTATTAAGTCTTTATTACTCCATTGATTCGCAATAATGTTACCAAAATTTGGATGAGTGCACCAAATATTTTCAAGACGAAAAAAAATTTCACAGTGATGATTGATGTTATTTAATCTTACTAGAATTGGTTTATGGTCCGAGTGGGTTTTTGGGAGATGAGTGATAGTAACATTTAGAAATAATTTTAACTAATCATCATTTGCTAAAACACGATATAATCTTTCTATAGTTAACCCTTTCATTTTCCTATGTTTAGACCACGTGAATTTGCTACCCTTGAAACCATGGTCGATGAGATTACAACAGTCCATATTTTCGCACAGTTTTGAAGCTCTAGATATTTTCAATGGTCTTCCACCTATTTTTTCATTACTAGGGATAATGTCATTTAAGTCCTCACAACATCCAAGGTCCCTTATAATTTTGTGAATGAATTTTAAGTTTATCCCATACAATATCTCTAAGATGGACTTTTGTACTATCATATATAGCTGAAAAAGGCCATTTAAAATTAAAAAGGCGTACCTCTAAAAGAGCATGGATTTCTTGACCATTTTTTTTTTGTGAAGTGTTCCACTGTCACCATATTGTGATTATAGAGGATGGCCATGTCTCCTGATTGGCCATCCGGAGGAACCTCTATGAGCTTAGAGAAGTTGAATTCATTTAGAAGGGGGCATGCAACAACATCCTAGTCTCAAGAAGGGCTACCATGCAAGGTTTATGAGTGTCAATTAATTTCCTAAAATTATGATGGAATCATCATTATTGGCACCTCTAACGTTCCAAAATATTATAGTAGTGGCTCTATTCATTTGAGATACTTGTTGTTGGTTGACAGTGGACTCCCTCTCCACTGAGTTGTGGCTCCTCCTTCTTGATGGGACTAGGATTATTGCATGTTTTCCTACTGTGGGATCTTGTGGTGGTCGAACATGCATTGAGCACTTGTACATGGTGTTGGGGCAGCTGAATATGTATTTCTTGCTCCATAATTTTGGGAAGAGTAGTATTTTTACCTCGTTTAGGCTTGAAAATTCCACACTCGGTTGAGTACCTTATGGAAGGGGTTCTTCTTCTTCCTCTACTGGATGTTGTGGTGGATCTTGTCCTAGCACATTGACTTGGATGTTGTATTCCAGATTTACTGCGGCCATGTTTGGTAGATTTCTCGATTCCTGGACTACATGGTGACTCCAAGGTATGAAGATCGGGTTTATTGTCATGCTTTCCTCCGATGGAAAGAATGGTAGATTCATTGGAAGATTGATGAATTGGTTGGGTTGTTTTAGTAGATTCCATTGTTCCTAATCCAAGATTAGTGTGTGATTTATGTGTGGAGCAAGAGGGTGTAGGATATTGTTGATCCATGCTTGATTGGTGTAGTTGTTCATTACTATATGCATTCATTCAAATATTAGTCGGGCTAGGTAGCGGGTATTATAGATTATTATTACTATCTCTTGGTTATTGATTTGGATGTTTAAGGTTATTGCATGGCCTAGAATGCATGCTTCCAGCCAAGAGGTCGGTTGGTAATTTTGAGGTTGAAGGGGGTGTGAAGAATATTGGTTGATTTTGTAATTGTGGTGGCATAGGTGGAAGGTTGGCCATCGAAAGAATTATGTGTTGGTTTGGGATGTGAACTAGCCGAAACCTTCTCCTGGTTGTGAGTGGAAGTCTCGGCATTCTCTTCTTGTGTGTTATTTATTTGGTTAGTGTTGGTAATAGGATTGGTAGTTATCCTAGGTTTCTTGATTTCTATGGAATTCTTTATCTGCATAGGAGATAATTGGCTTGGCGTGTGGGAATATATAAAATTTTGGTGGATTTTGTTGTTGCTAGGTCCTCTGAATAATCCGCCATTTTGCCACCCTCCTTTGCATGCATGTCCATGTGTAATGTTGACGAGGTAGGGTTAATGGATTGGGTAGTGGTAATATCCATTTTAGGATTAGTTATTTCCTTTAGTTTAGAGGTATCTAAGTAATTACCTATTTTGTTTTTAGTGGAAGATTCATCTAATGATTGGGGTGTTGGTTCCAAGATATCATTTGTCTTGGAAACATGTAGGAGTTTGTCTTTTCTACTTTGCATGCATTGGGTGTTAGGGATTATAGCCAGATTTCTTGCTAAACCATTTTCGAAAACCATGGGCTTTTCATCCTTACTTTGTAGAATCTCAAAAACATTATTGGATTTTTGGCCAACATTTGAGGAGATGATATTAGTATTAGAGTTTTTTTCCGTGGATTGTCTAAATTTTGAGTCAGTAGCAGGTGCATTGGAGAGATTGTTTCCCATATGTTTGAATTTAGGAAAATTAAACTTTTGAGAATTAGAAGGCATACCTGTGACAGTGTCATTGAGTTTTGGGCGTGTACCTGGATTGATTACCTTAGCATTGGGATTGGCTTAACTCCAGTAGTCTTTTTTTCTTGTTAAAGGTGACAGTCACCCAATCACTTTGAGTGTCTTGTTTTGGGATATCTGTTGGACTTCCTTGTTGCTCACTGGGATTGGGAGGTAATAAAAATATTGAACATTTTGATTGGCTGTGGCCTAATTTACCACAATTGGTGCACAAAAAGTTTCCACCCTCATAATGTATATGTTGTTTATAGCTTCCAATATAAATAAAAGGATTGACCGGCTTTTCCATTGATACTTCAACACATAGTCTAGCATATCTACCTCTTAGAGTAGAGGAAGTGCAAACATCAATCCTAAGTAATCTGCCAATTGTATTTCCAATTTTTTGTAAAATGGTAGAGTCATAAAATTCACTAGGGAGTTGGGGAAGACGAACCCAAACTGCTGATTTCAGTTGTTTTGCCTCGCTGACTACAAATTGTGGCTCCCATTTTTGTACTAATAGGTGGTAACCATTAATAAACCAAGGTCCATTACTGAGTGTTCTGGACATATTTTCCTCCTTGTTGAACTTTACTATGAAGTAATCATCCCCTAGATCCATAAGGGTGAAGTTTTTTGTTGGCTTCCACAACTGATATAGTTTTCTCTTTAGGTATTGGTGTAGGATATGTTTTTCCATTAGTTTAATAATAAGAGAATATCTCCATGGTTGATAAATCCTATGGAGGTCGTCTACTGTGAGTGGGACTTGTAGGTTATCATTAAGATTTTGGATTGCTTGGGAGCAAAGATTTTGGCTAGGCAAATCTTGAATTAGGCTGTGTAGTTGCATAAGGGTGTCTTGAGTAGTAATTGGGTCTAGAGGCGGTTGAGAAACGTGAATATTGATAGAGTCCAAAAGGAGAATCTCTTTATATGATGAGTTGGGGTGGTGAGGTATTGTGGCTAGTGTAGTCGTGGAAGAATTATTTCCTTCATCAGCATGTTGAGATTCCTTACATGGTGTTGATGTAGGTGGATTAATACCTTTATTTCTGTGAAGGATATCCGGAGGTTTAGGAGGGATTTGAGAAGATTGATGAGTGGAGGGTGGGAAATTGTCTATTGTTGCTATGGGATGTTGAAGAAGAGAGTAGAGAGAAGGCAGCGATCTCACTTAATGAATCCTCAAAATTCACTATTATCATTTCTAGCCATTCAGAAAAAACTAATGATAATCGGTGGCTATAAATTACAATATATATTTTATAGCTCAAAACTAATTTTAACGGTTAGCCACTGAAATTGACAAACCCAACTATCACATAAACACAATGGGAGATGGCTTCTAAGATAGCTTTTAATTTATTCAAAGGGAATCATTCATTATTTTATTCTTTTTAGGCTTCTATGCTATTTAGATATTAATATTTTATACATACTTGTGAAGAATATAAAATTAAAACTTTTGTGATAAATGTTACTTTTTGTCCTTTCCTATATGAGTTCATTATGTGCCCATACTGTAAGTGAGATAAATAATTAAAATTTGAGTATTATTTTTGGAGTGTTTTTCTTTTTAACATTTTAATTATTTATATCATGCATAGTCTTCACTATAAAAAATATATACAAAATAAAATGTCACTATACAAAAAATATAATTAATAGACTGTCACTATACAATTTATATATAATGGACTGTTAGTATATAAAATATACTATCACCGTATAAAAATATACAAAATAGACTGCCACCGTATAATTTATATACAATAGACTGTCACTATATAAAATATATACAAAATAGACTGTCATTATACAAAAAATATACTAAATAGACTGTCACTATACAAAATAGACCGTCACTATATAAAAAGCATATTAAATAGACTGTCACTATACAATTTATATATAATAGACTGTCACTATACAAAATAGTCTGTCACTATACAAAATTAAACAAATAGGACGGTCATTATATGATTTATATACAATAGACTGTCATTATACAAAAAATATACTAAATAGACTACCACTATACAAAATATAGAAAATAAACCGTTACTATATAAAATTAAAGGCAAAAATTATTATTTTCATCAACTTTCAACATAAAAGCTTTCCGGAAACTCGCCCGGACTGCGCACACAAATCAAGGAGGAATAAAATGAGATTTTAAAGACCTCGGAACCTAGAATCAAGTTCTAAACTATAAGATGACCTTTTGGGTCATTACACAAATGCGATATAACCTTTTGGTTAACATAAATATAACCAAAGACCGGTAAAAAGGGAGAATAAGCACATTTACTGTGTATTCTTCTAATCCTTTTTTTTTTTGTAACATTTACTGTGTATACCTAGTCGTTTACAAACTACGAATAAATGTAGCTAGAGATAAGTGCATAGAGAAAAGTCTTTGGCACTTGAAGCAAAACAGTAGAAAGTCTTGTAAACTTAATTTGGAGGCTGATAAGGAGAAACAAGTTAGGTATGCCTAACTCACATCTTGTATAGATAGAGAGTTAAAGGCACAATATCCATGTTTTGACTTTCTGAGTGTACTAATTTCATATCATTAGCCTTATTTTTCCAGCAGCCGCATTTGAATGTATATTTTTTTCTTCTATTAAAGCAAATTTCAAAGGCACGATGGAGCTTGAACCTTGAATAAATACTGATGGACCACTTCAACTTTGGAATTATATATGCTTATTTACGTATTTTTGCCTTTTATTCGTTTGAAAAGAAAATTATCCGCGCGATATTTTTGTATATGCAGAAAAGTCAATAGTTGCTAAAAAAAAACCTTTGTAACTATTGACAGTGTTGTTTGTAATGCTTCATTGCTTACTAAGAGCTTCACTCACAAAAATTACTAAGAACAAAGTTTACCTTTTTCCCAAAAATAAATTTCATATTTGGCTCCACATGTTTGTAATGTGTTCAATGAGACAAGTGACGTACTT
This sequence comes from Nicotiana sylvestris, assembly GCF_000393655.2. Taxonomy (NCBI): domain Eukaryota; kingdom Viridiplantae; phylum Streptophyta; class Magnoliopsida; order Solanales; family Solanaceae; genus Nicotiana; species Nicotiana sylvestris. The sequence goes on from NC_091065.1 coordinate 11,177,996, forward strand.
TTCATTGACAAAAAAAAGTTGCTGAAAAATGCATATCTCATATTTTTTTTTTTTTTAGAGAAATCCTATTTCTTGCCTAAACGAAATGCCTATAAAAGAGCATACATTTGCAACAACAGTTTGCAGAACCTATCAAGCCAAATAATCCCCCCTTTCCCTCCCAAAATGCAGTTCTTCAACTTCTTTTCCCTTTTCCTTTTTGTGTCATTCCTCTTTTTATTTAAGAAATTGAAGAATTCCAATAGCCAAACAAAAAGATTGCCTCCAGGTCCATGGAAATTACCTATTATTGGAAGCATGCTTCATTTGCTAGGTGGACTGCCACATCATGTCCTTAGAGATTTAGCCAAAAAATATGGACCAATTATGCACCTTCAACTAGGCGAAGTTTCTCTAGTTGTTATTACTTCTCCTGAGATGGCAAAAGAAGTACTAAAAACTCATGACCTCGCTTTTGCATCTAGGCCTTTACTTGTAGCTGCCAAGATTGTATGTTATAATGGGACGGACATTGTCTTTTCTCCTTATGGCAATTACTGGAGACAAATGCGTAAAATTTGTCTCTTGGAATTGCTCAGTGCCAAAAACGTCAAGTCATTCAACTCAATTAGACAAGATGAAGTTCATCGTATGATTGAATTTTTTCGATCATCTCCTGGTAAGCCGGTTAATGTAACAAAAAGGTTTGCTCTATTCACAAGCTCTATGACATGTAGATCAGCCTTTGGACAAGAATACAAGGAGCAAGATGAATTTGCACGATTAGTCAAAAAAGTGTCAAACTTAATGGAAGGGTTTGATGTGGCTGATATATTCCCTTCATTGAAGTTTCTTCATGTGCTTACTGGAATGAAGGCTAAAGTGATGGATGCACACAATGAACTAGATGAGATTCTTGATAATATCATCACTGAGCACAAGAAGGTTGCAAAGACCAATTGTGAATCAGGAGGTGAAGGTATAGTTGATGTACTGCTAAGACTTATGAAGGAAGGAGGTCTTCAATTTCCAATCACTAACGACAACATCAAAGCTATTATCTTTGTAAGTACTATATACTACATATTTCTACCTTCATTGTTAGTATTCCTTCTGTTCTACTTTATGTGATACTTATTTTTATTCTATTCCATAAATAATGACGTATTCCTATATAAGAAATAATTTAACTTTAAACTTCTTATTTTACCTTTAATAACATGATATCATAGCCACAGGTATTTCATGACATATTTATTACCACAAGTGAAATTGATGAAGTATTATGATTTATCTTCAACACTAACGTTCTCAAATTGCATAATTAATTTTTGTACTTAAAGAGTCACTTTAGTTAGCTTTCAAATAGGACAACTATCTTACTTTCATCATAAAATTTACACATTTGAAAATTACAACAAATGTTATTTCAATCACCACAACTTGGCACTAGGATAACGAAACAAGTAGCAAAATAACATGATAGAAAATATTTTTGGTTTTGGCATAGAAAATTTAAAAGTTCCTTTCGGTGTAGAATAAAGGTAGTAGTACAAACGTAGTACATATATGTTATTTGATTATTTCAGTAGAAATTTGTCAAGAAGTTTGTAAGAGAAATGAATATGGCAACTTGCTCGAAAATGAAGGACATGTTTGCTGCGGGAACAGAAACTTCATCAACAACAATTAATTGGGCCATGGTCGAAATGATGAAGAATCCAAGTGTATTTTCCAAAGCTCAAGCAGAGGTAAGAGAAATCTTGAGAGGGAAAGAAACTTTTGGTGAAATTGATGTCGAGGAGTTCAAATACCTAAAGATGGTCATTAAAGAAACTTTCAGACTCCACCCTCCGCTACCTCTTTTGCTTCCAAGAGAGTGTAGAGAAGAAACAGACTTAAATGGCTACACTATTCCATTGAAAACAAAAGTCGTGGTTAATGTTTGGGCAATGGGAAGAGATCCAAAATATTGGGATGATGTAGAAAGCTTTAAACCTGAGAGATTTAAAAATAACTCTATGGATTATACTGGTAATAATTTTGAATATCTTCCGTTCGGTAGCGGAAGGAGAATTTGCCCCGGAATATCATTTGGTTTAGCAAATGTTTATTTTCCACTAGCTCAATTGTTGTATCATTTTGACTGGAAACTCCCAACTGAAATCAATCCAAGTGAACTAGACTTGACTGAGGCGGCTGGAGCAGCTTGTGCTAGAAAGAATGACCTACACTTAATCGCTACTCCTTATCAACATTGTCAAGAGTGATCTCATGGCGTCAAACCTTTTCTTAAAAGAAGAATCTTGCAATTGAATTTCGTTGTCAACCACTGTACTTTCTTCCTTTGTTGCTTTGGTTCTAGTATTTACGTCGTCTTGCATATAGAAATATGTCATTATAATTTTCGACACAAGCTGTCTAATAAGATTTTCTGTTGTTTTTATATTTTGGAATGTAGTGAGGTCAGGGGCGGATCTACATATAAAAATTGGGTGCTCGAGCAGCCATTAACCTCGACCCCGAACACGTATAATTATATAGAGAATTTTAAAAAATATAACACAATAGCAAACACCCAGATAACAAAAGGCTTGGTGGGTGCTTTGGTTTATGATGGGTGATGAAGGGCTTTAAAAGTCTACGGGCTCTAATATCAAGCACTAACTTTCTTTTGCTCCATTAATTATTAGGTCATCTATTTTACTCTTTCGGTTTTCACTGGCGACTTTTGTTTAGCAAATACTACTACTTTTATTCTTTTGGTTCTAACTTTGTTTTACCTTTGTTTTTTTTTTTACTTTTCTTTTGTTACTTTATCTAATTCACCATAGCAAAGAAAGAAAAGAATATGTGCTTTTAAAAACCAAGGATTCCTCCAGAACCGTAAGTTGTGTTACTCTGATGGTAAGCAACCTCCACTTCCAACCAAGAGATTGTGAGTTCGAGCCACCCCAAAAGCAAGGTGGGAAGTTCTTGGAGGGAAGGATGCCGAGGGTCTATTGGAATCAGACGCAGACCTTACCCCTACCCCGACGGAATAGAGAGGTTGTTTCCGAAAGGCTGCGTTGTTGTTGTTGTATCACATTTTTACGACGTCGTTCATATTGGTACTATAGTTTTCTCATTAATTTTTTTATCTCCATATTTAAATAGTTGTATACTTATATGATATATTAGTAGTAATATTACGTCAAAAAAAGTTAAGCACCCACGAACTCAAAATCCGAGATCCACCAATGAGTGAGGTGCGGTCCATGAGGACACAATATACATACTTACATCCCTCTAGTATAAAGAAGAGTAATATGATGGCATCATCATATTCTGTTTTGTGAATTGTTGATCTTGAGCTATGTGAGTTTTGATGAATAACAAACGAAATGTTCTTGTTAGTTACTTATCGACATAAACCCAATTGAGTTTAAAATATGAATTAATTAATGAGATTTTTACACAAATAGCTAACTCGATTCATTATTTACTTTTCATAACCGCTATACATAGATTATACACGGTCATGGATATATTATATATAAATTGTTTTTATACTATATATAATTAACAAGGTATGGAAGAATCAAATTGGTATATTATTCCATATAGGGATACATATATATACATGTACATCAGATGCTAACTAAGGAAAGAAATAAAAGAGATTCCTACAAATCTGCTATCTATATATGGGTTATGTATACTACTAAGAAACAGTCTATGTTCATTGTGTAAAGTGTCTAGGTTCATTCTGTAATACTCCCCCTCAAGCTGGAGCATATATATTGATGATGCCCAGCTTGTTACAGAGGTAATCAACTCGAGTGGCATTCAATGCTTTAATGAACAAATCAGCTAGCTGCTCTCCTGTCTTCACGTAGCTAGTAGAAATCAAGTTCTCTTGAATCTTCTCATGAATAAAATGACAGTCAACTTCAATATGTTTGGTTTTTTCATGATACACTAGATTTGAGGCAATATGGAGTGAAACTTGATTATCACACCAGAGTTTTGATGGAGTAGGATGCTTCAACCCAATTTCATTTAAAAGGTGATGTATCCACATTATCTCACATGTTGATTGTGACATACCTCTATACTCGGATTCTGCACTGGACCTAGATACAACATTTTGTTTGTTACTTCTTCATGATACCAAGTTTCCACCAACAAATACACAACAGCCAGTAGTAGATCTTCTATCAATCTTGGATCTAGCCCAATCTGCATTTGCAAAACAATCAATGCGAGAATAACCGTGATTGCTATATAATATGCCAAGTCTAGGAGCTCCTTTTAAGTAACATAGGATCTGCTCCAAAGCCTCCCAATGTTTAACTGTGGGCGCGGACATGAACTGGCTAACCATACTCACTGCAAAAGCAATATCTGGACGAGTCACAGTGATATAGTTTAATCTCTCAACTAACCTCCTGTATCTATCTGGATCATTAAATAGATCGTCATCATCATTCATAAGATGCAAATTAGGAACCATTGGAGTACAACAAGGCTTGGCAGCCAGCTACCAGTTTCTGCTAGTAAGTCAAGCATATACTTTCTCCGAGATAGAAAAATTCCCTTCTTGCTTCTAGTTATTTCTACTCCCAAGAAGTATTTCAGTTGTCCCAGATCTTTTGTATGAAACTTAGTATGTAAGAAAAACTTGAGAAAAGAGGTTCTTACATAATCACTCCCTGTGATAACAATGTCATCCACATATACAACAAGGAGAATAGATCCAGCTGTTGATTGCTTGTTGAAGGCAGAATGATCACATTTGCTCTTTTTCAGCCCAAATTCTTGAACTACTTCACTAAATTTACCAAACCAAGCCCAGGGACTATGCTTCAAGCCATATAAGGATTTCTTCAAATGGAATACTTTTTCATACTCCCCTTGAGCAACAAAACCAGGTGGTTGCTCCATATATACCTCTTCATGGAGATCACCATGAAGAAAGGAATTCTTAATATCCAATTGATGCAAAGGCCAATTCTCAGAAGTAGCTAGAGAAATGAACAAGCGGACAGAAGTAAGTTTGGCAACCGGATCTGAATAATCCACCCCATAAGTTTGAGCATATCCCTTAGCCACAAGTCTGACCTTAAGTCTCGCCACAGATCCATCAGGATTAACTTTAACCGTGAACACCCACTTGCATCCACTGCTTTCTTTCCACTGGGTAAATCCACTAAATCCCAAGAGTGGTTTTTCTTTAAGGCATGTATTTCCTCAAGCATTGCTTCAGACCATCCAGGATGATTCAAAGCCTCTTTCACCGTTTTGGGTATAGAAAAAGAGTCTAGAGACACAATCAAAGATATAGATGCAGGAGACAAGTGGTTGTAGGAAATAAAATTAGTAATAGAATAAGTGGATTTGCAAGTACGTATACCTTTGCAAAGAGCAATTGGAAGGTCAATGTCTTCTGGAGGATCAGATGGAGGCAAATCTAATGATGAAGGAACTAGTGCAGAATATGTATCATTCGTCTGTTGCCTCCGTGGGTAAACTTGAGCAATTTGTAGTCTTGATAACACAGTTGGAGCATGTGGTGAAGGCAGAATAATGGATTGGTGCTCAATAGAACTAGTAGATGGAGGAACATCATCTCGTTGTTCTATCAAAGTACGAGTAACCTGATATACTAGCCACTCATCTTCCTCCCCCTGACTTATAGAAATGGGAGGTGAATAGAAGACTGGTGTAGTATCTGAAAATACCACATCAGTTGACACCAAATACTTGCCAAGTTCAGTAGAATAACACTGATACCCCTTCTGAATGCGAGAATAGACAAGGAAAACACACTTCAATGCCTTGGGATCCAACTTGGTAACAGTTGGTCGAACATCTCGAACATAACATGTGCTTCCAAATACCTTAGGTTCCACTGGAAATAATGACTTGCTTGGAAAAAAGACATTGTATGGCACATTACCACCAAGCACAGTAAACGACATGCGATTAATCAGAAAACAAGCCGTAGAGACCACATCAGCCCAGACCTATTTAGGAACCTTCATTTGGAACAAAAGAGCCTGAGCAGTATCAAGTAGATGCCTATTCTTCCTTTCAGCAACTCCATTTTGAGAGGGTGTATCAACACATAAAGACTGATGTAGTATACCATGTTATCTGATGTATGACCGAAATAACTATGACATGTATTCTATAGCATTATCACTCCTTAGAATACGCACTGAAGCATTCAATTGAGTTTTGTCTTCAGCACAGAAGGCAGAAAAATGAGTAAACACTTCAGAGTGGCTCTTCATAAATTAAATCCAAGTCATTCGTGAAAACTTATCTACAAAGTTGACAAAATACTTATGCCCAGTTTTGGAAACAACGAGACATGGTCATCAAACATCAGAATAAACTAACTCAAAAGCTGACTCAAATTGTTTATTAACCCTTGGACTTAACGAGATGCGATGATGTTTTGCAAATCGACATGACTCACAATCCAATGAAGAAATATTCTGAAACTGAGGACAAAACTTCGTCAACAAAGGCAGAGAGGGATGTCCTAATCGACAATGTGCTTCAAATGGAGACACAACACTAGAGCATGCAATAGATTATGGCTCCCATTCATCAAGGATGTAGAGATCACCAGATAAATATCTTTTACCAATAACCTGTTTTGTTGTAATATCTAGAAATAAACAATGATCAGGAAAGAATGCAACACAACAATTAAGGTCTTTAGTAATTTTACTAACATAAATTAAATCAAGTTAAAGACCAAGTTTGGTAGACTTAATATAAATGACAGGGTAATAGAAAAAGTTGGTTTAACAATCCCAAATCCAACACTGCTACATGTTGATCCATCAGCTACAGTAATTGGAGAGGGTGCTTTATGTGAGCGAAAGCTAGAAAAAATATTTGGATTACCTGTCATGTGATTTGTGGCACCTGAATCGATCACCCATTTATTGCAAGAGGTGATAAGACATGTTTTATCTGACTTAGCAAAGGCTGTAGTTAAAGAAGATTCCTTAACTGATTTTTGATTTTGAAGGAACTTAAGAAACTCATCTGAAACCAAGATTGCTGGACTAGGAGTTATTGCATTATCATTCTTTACCATCATGTTTTACTTTGAATAACAAACCGATTAAATTAACAAAGGTCCCCAAAGCTAAAAAGATACCAAAACAACTCTCTGGTAAACACGAAGTCAATAATCTATTTAACAGAACTTCACTCCAATAATCCATTCAACCAAATCAGAGAACCAAACAAATAAAATCATAGACCAACAAAATTTCTGATAAGGGAAGTCCCAACAGATAATATCAAGTCTCAAATTGTAACAAAGCATCTTACAAGGAAGACCCAACAAATACCAATTCACAAAACAAGCAATCAGATGCAAAAATATTGTTCCATGACTACTTCAGTATCCCAAAAACAAACCAAATAGTAGAAGAACTCAAACCAGACCAAAATTGATGTAATATAACCTTGTCCGAGTCTGTTCTTTACAAAAATAAGGTTCTGTTATCAGAGGATAACCAAAAATCGATCAAAAATAATCAAGGTGATCTCGGAGAACAAAGCTGGACAGAGAATGGACCACACACGCACCTCACGTGTCTACCGGAAAGTTTTGGTCAACTTCGGCGAGACAAACTCAACTCCGGTGAAGCCATAGATGTGGCTTCGATACCATGTAATCAACAAGGTATGGAAGAATCAAATTGGTATATAATTTCATGTAGTGATACATATATATACACATGTACATCAGGTGCTAACTAAGGAAAGAAATAAAAGAGATTCATACAAATCTGCTATCTATATATAGGTTATGTATACTACTAAAAAATAATTTATGTTCATTGTGTAAAGTGTCTGGGTTCGTTCTATAACACTATATATCCACCGGCTATCTTTAATATGAGAGAAGTCATTTTTTGAGGAACATTGTCACTAGTGATCAAATTAACCTTGAAGCTGAAGTAAAAATTTAGTGAAAGTCGAGTTAGTCAGAGAACTAGAAAAGAACGAAAAGCTTCAAGTTAGTTTGAACAACATTAATCTACAAGACAAAGGATCCACTATCATTTTTGCTGGGAAATCTGGAAATAATGGTCCTCTTGTGGGCATGGCAACAAGAAAAAATACAATGACAACACTAGCTCCTACTCCCCAATAAAGCTAGAATCAAGTCATGTGGCAAACACCTCCTACGGGCAAAATCAAAGTCAACACTGACAGTAGCTTTATCAAAGGAACTGATAGTGCTGGTATAGGGGGCATTGTGAGGGACAACAACGGCGACATAATCATGGCCTCCTCAGTGCCCATACAGAGTAATAGCAACAACATGACATAAGCTCTGGCTGCTGAGTTTGGAGTTAAATATATAGTACCGCCAGCATGAGTACACTAATTTTGTTCTTGAATTCAACTCCCTGATTTGTGCAAATATGCTGACCAACAGAACGACCAACAATATGAAGATCAAACAGATTGCACACAACATCATCAACATCATAAATGAGGCAAGCACTGGGGGTGCATCACTGTTTCAGAGAAGGTAATCAGGTGGCTGGTTGCGTGACTAAACTTGCTTCTACTTCTAATCGGGCGTTGAAATTCAGAGTTTCCAACATCTCCCTAGAACTATTAAAAGTGTTTTCTTACCAGATAAATGGAAGTTGTTCGCCATAAGGACAAAGTACGACAAATCTAATTTCTTCATCAGTTAGATGTATATTTGTGTTTTTTGGAAGGACCTTAGCATTTTTGTCTATTAAGTCCTACCTTCCATTTATATTGGTGATGGTATCATCCTGTTGTATTGATTTTGAGGTACGGTATAGCCCCCTCATGCACTTTTTTCTGAATACATCATTATTTAGACCTTGCATCTGGTAGCATTATTTTTTTTTTTTTAAACATCTATTGGACAAACGTGAATAATCTTAGGTTACTTGCAAGAATGCTAACATCACTTTATTAATAAAATGACCCTAGCTAATTTCAGTAGTTAATGCGCTATTAGCAAAATTTGAGGAGAAAACTGTGTCATCCATAGCCAAATAGAAGGATATTCTGCTAGGCGACGTATCCCTATCGAATATTAGCTAGGTCAATTATTACTGGCTGAAATCCTATCAAAATCTACTTTAACAATGTTGACTTCATTGAACATTAGCTTGTAATATTCCTGCTAAAAGTAATTAGCTAGGAATATTTCAATAGGAAGTATTCTGCCTTTTTTTTTTTTCATTTGGATTCATAAGTTTTCCTTGCTAAATTTAGCTAGGTATACTTCCTAGCTTACACAAAGACTACCATCACAATTTGAAATAGAATTGATATATATTGAAACCAACATTCAACAATTGAATCAATTCAAATCCCACCAAATTATATAAATGTATCTTGCACAACAATTTCAAATATTACCCTTAGTTCTTAAAGATGAAGTACATTATTTACAAGTAAAATAAAGCATGTCTAAACTTTAAAGAGTAATAACGTCTTCCTCCTTTTTCTTCCTCTTTTCTCATCTAGTATAGTTTTTTCTGCTTCTTCATCTTTATCTGTTGTCATGTTCCTTTCCATGTCTTTCTTCTCTATTACAATACCATCTTTATTTCTAGGTCTAAAAAAAATCAATATCAGTTAGGCTGTCAGCCTGTCAAAGATGCCTGAATATATTCAAGCACCCTTTCTCTTCTTTCAACCAAAAGATTGTGAAATGAAGAAAACTCCTCGTAAAATGTGAAACTCTCGTACCTTCAACAATAGACACAACGGCTTGAGCACTTCCAGAAAATAAGGTATCCTTAGGGTTTAATTCAAACAAGGTATACGAATTGTTTGCTTCAACTAATTCATAAGAAATTTTTGTTAGAACTGTATATGATCATGCATGCATATTTCTTTTAGAGTCACATTCTAGCTTTAGTGGGAGGATTATTTTACATGAGTATTGTTGTAGTTTACCGATATTTTAATGTTTTCTTTGAAACCTACATTGACTTATGTCAATATAGGCATAGGTTTTACAGACGAGCAGGCTACGAGTTAGGACCACCTCCCACTGTAGCAGACTTTGGTGAGCTCCATTTCATATCATGGAGTTTATTGCTTTGATTCCATCCCTTTTATTTTGTGTTATTATTTCTAGTTAAAAATTTGCACGTGAGTTATGTCCCAAACAAACTGCCCTAATTTTTTAGAGGCTTCATAGACTTTAGACTCAGAGTTTAAAGCTAGATACTATTATATTTTTGTATCAGATGTTTATTTGACTTGTTTAGCCGAAAGTTAACAAATTGAAAGTTGGAAATTTCCTAGGTTTGAGAGTAGGTCGACTTTACGGTTATCGGGTTTGGATTTTGATTTTGGTACTTAGAATAAGTTCATTTTTCTATTGGAAACTTGTCGGCAAAATTTGGTGCAATTTGGAGTTAGCTAGATAGGATTCGGACACGTAGTTGTGATTATAGAGGTTCTTGAGTTTTCTTTTGAATTTCATGTGTTTTGATGTTCGATTCGTGGTTTTAGATGTTATTTTCATATTTTGATCACGCAAGCTAGTTTATATGATGACATTACACTTGTGTACATATTCGGTTTGGAGCCCGAGGGGCTCGGGTGAGTTTCGAACGCGTTTCGGATGAGTTTGGGATAGTTGAACACTACTGGTGTGCTTCAGTTCTCGTGCTGAGCGGCAGGTATTGCTTTGCGATGACCTGTTCGCAAATTTGAACTTCACTTTTGCGAAGTTGAGCTTGAGCTTGCAATTGCGAAGGGGGATTGGGCAGGGCAGTCCTCGCATTTACGAAAAAAAATCCTCAATTGCAGACATCCCAGACTTCGCTTTTACGATGGCTTGGTAAGAAAATATAATCTATTTCCCTTCAATTACCTGTAAGCACGTGATTTTTGCTTCACGGACAATCACTCCAAAAGAAAACAAAAATAGTGACCAGTGACCTCGCTGTGCAAATTTTCAATTTTTCATGACATGTACTGCTAGTCATTTGTGGTTCGGTCCATTTTGCATTTAATCTTATCGATCAAAATACAAAGTACGTCTGTCATGGTAATCAAACCGTAATTCGGTCGTTGAAAGAAAATTCAAAATATATATATATGCATCGTTCGTTCTAGGTTGTGATTTAACTTACTTAAATATTTTTGTGATAATTGTGTTAAAATGTTACATTGTTGTTTGTTTTAATTTCATTGTTTTTATTATTTCATTTTGGTTTTAAAATTAGAAAAAAAACAAAAGAAAAGAGTGAATGAAAATCAGTTTGGGCCCAAGAAATGTAACAAAAATAGGCCCAAAACCGGCACACCAGTCCAGTCCAAGACCTACCTGCCCAAGTACGGACCCAAACGGCGTCGTTTTAGGGACGGTTAATCTGAGCCATTCATCTCCATTGATTAGATGGCCCTTATTAGCCCTCGTGACCCGACCCATTCCCATTTTAACCGACCCCCTACTTAACCAAACGGCACCGTATTGTTAAGCTTCCCCAATCCTGACCATCAATTGTAATCAATCCAACGGCCAGGATTGAATAACCCTCCCTATATATAAACCTAACCTAACACCCCGTGCCCCCTATCCGAACCCCCTCTCCACTCATCGTCTTCACCAAACACTGAAACCCCCCAAACCCTAGCAGCCGCCCTGATTTCCCTTTCACCAGAACCCGGCGGCATGAACGCCGATGACTACCTCCTGAACACCCTAGGACCCCCTCACTCTCATGAACATGGATCTATTACCCCCTAGCCTCGAATCACGTTCCTTCATCTCGAATCTTCATTTGAAGATTCGAGTCGAACCCGGACCTATACCAAACCTCACCATCTTCGTACCAGACACTCCCCTAACCTCCCTCGTGACCAAACCAGGCTTGGTTTGGTCCGAATCTACCCACAACTCCTAAAAAACCAGATCTGAAGACCCAAAACCTAGAACACGAATAGCCTTGGAATCCGGCCGGTCTTAACAGGGGTTTGAGGTCTAATAGACCTTAATCAAGGTGTTCTCGTGTGAGAACACCCTGATTAAAGTTTGTTCGGCCTCAAATGGTCGAAGCTAAGTCGGATTTGGGTCAGTTTGGTTTAAACTCTTTCAGTAAGTTTTCCCTTCTCTTTGTTTTAATTTTGATTGAGTTGTTAGCATGCTTTGTTGTGACTGTGTGTTATTGTCTGATAATTTTCTTAATTTCTTCCATCTCTGTCAAAGACCTTTTTATTTGGTCGATTGTTTTCTGTGTATGTTCTGAATATATTCTGTGATATACATGTTCGATTAGGATAGTCGTCGCATAAATAATTCATATAGGTTCCCAGTAATTGAACAAAAGTTGTCCGATGCCCTTTGGGTCCCTGTACGTATTGTTTATGTGAACGATTGATTATTACCTGTTGTATTTAGTATAGTCGACTCGATAAACATCGTCGATTAGTTTTCTATAACTAATTGATCAAATGAACTAATAATGTCACATGACTGATCGAACCATGTCACTAACTGAATGCCCGACACTGTTTGAAATGGGTTTGTTTGTATTGCAAAACGACTGAAAAGATTCAGCCCATGGGCAGTTCTGAATTTGAACTTTCAGAAGTTCAAAATGCACAGATGCTGCAATGGGTTTAGGGCAGTAATAATCAGGGTTTAACAGGGGTAGTCTGGGGTTTGAAAAGAACAGAAAAGCTTAGTTTAAATGAGCTGACAAGTAGGGTACTAAATTGGGATTAAACTAATGCCAATGGGGAACAAGACACAAGAGTATGGGGTTTAAAATGAATACTTAAATGAACCCATAACTCTTGAACAAAAGGAATAAGCCAAGCGTGGGGAACAAAGGGCTGGCATCAAAAAGATGCTTAGGCGTGGGATTTAATAGGTATGGGCAGTCTGCAAATTGGCAGGATCCAGGCAGCTTGACTGCACTGTTTGTTTGGCTTATAAATAGGCCATTTCAGAACTTAAAAGGGGCTGGAAATTTTAGTCTTGAGAGAGGTCTTGTTAGTTAAAGGAAACTGAAAAAAATATAAGGAAATTTCCAGAAACACTGTAACCAAACACTGTCTGAAAACTACAGAAGAATTCATATTGGTCAAGCTGTCTTGGCCAAGTTCTATTGTTTACCCTGATTGAGCTGCTTGTGATTGTTGAACTGCTGGTGTTGCTGCATCGAATACTCTGTTATTTCTATTGTTTCACTACTCTTTTCTGGGATTACTTGTTTGGTGCTCGACCATCTATTGGTTTTTCTTTGTTCTGGAAACTGTTGCTGGTTGTCTGTGGACTGTGGAAAACACTTGTGGTTGTTGGTTTGTTGCTGTGTTGTTGCTGTGTATCTGTTGTTGCTGTGTTTGTTGCATACTGCCCAGTTGATCATTCCTTTCTTCTTTTGTTCTCTATACCAGGTACACAACCAATACACTGTCAAATGTAATTGGAAAATTGAGCATGAATACAAAAAGAAAAGACTTTTGAAAAATTTTGAACGAGGAGGACAGATTTTGGAAACAAGGAGTACTGTAGATCATCTTCTTCCTAAAGAAGAAGAAGAAAAAACCCTACTCAAAAAACCTTCACCATCCTCACGTCCGCAACCCTTTCGTCGGAACCATTTCTTCTCCTTCGTCGACCACCTTTTCCGACGTCCATTGATGCCGCTACCAGCTCCCTCACCTACCCCAAACCCACCATCAACACCCCAAAAACCAATCCATCTCCTTCCCCATCGTGACCCCAAAACCACTGCTACCAGCATACCAGCCCCACTCCCCGACGCCATAAACACCACCTCCATCAACGCCTGAACCACCGGCCCCATCGAGTAGCAGTTGTTGCTGCTGCTGCTGCTGCGTCACCTTCCCTACTGTCCAAACACCACCTCCATCGCCAACAACCCAACGCCTACCAAAACCACCCTCAACCCTCCTGCCCGAACCACCATCAACAACCCACCATCCACCACGAACCAGTAGTAGCGTCAACAACCCACCACCAGTTGACCAGCCTCCTGTCTGAACTCTCGTCGACCCTAACCCAAAACCACCACGAAAACAACCAGTCCTACACCCTCACGACCACCGTCAACCACCAGCTCCCCTCGCGTCGACCTTGCTGCTGTCGACGTTGTTTCATCTTTCGCGAGCAGCTGTGGGTTGCTGTGATCCTGCTTGGACGAGTTTTCTGTTTTCCATCGAGGTCGTCTTTAGTTCGTCGAGGTCCGGTACGTCGAGGTGTTTTGTCCGAGGTTTCGTCATTGTTCCTCGTCGAGTAAGGTCAAGTTCGAGTTCCGTAGGAGGCACTGTTTGTCGTTCTAGGAATGTCAAGGTTCGAAGGTTAGTGTTCTTTTTTCCTTGGTTTCATTTCATTCGTTTTGCATATTATGGTTCAAGGCAAAAAATGAGAATATTCGATATTGATGAATGTCAATAATCCAATTTTTTGTTGTTGTGTTAAAAATGTTTATTCTATGTTTAGTTACTGCATGCTTAAAGTAAATGTGAGCATATGAACGGTTTGTGTATCGTCTTTGTTAAATTGCTTTGTTTTTTTTTTCATTTTTACCATGGATATTATTACCTGTTAGAATCGTTGTTTTTTTTTTGTTTAACCTCGGATGACTTCATTGGTAGAAAATCGTAGTTGTCTTAAGTTTGCCCTCAAATAATAAAAACGAGACGAGCTTCGCCACATAAAAAATGTACAGATCGCGGAGCCCTCACAAAAAATATGTGTTAAATACTTGATTCCGGGACGGGCCGTTTAGCGAATTTTACGGCCTTCCCCAAAATAAATGATATGCTAGTCGCTTTAGACACGCCTTTAATAATTTATTCTCCCTAACTCGGGCGCACATTTAGGTGGCCCAAATCCAAATCTCAGCGGTGTCGAAATGTGTTTCTAATCACGGGTACATTGATTGTGACGTGGTTCGAGATGCGTGTCCATGACGTTGCAAATTCCTTTTAAAAAATAAGAATGAGATGAGCCTCGCCAAATAAAAATACAAAATTGCGGGGCCCTCAGTAAATACTTGTTTTCAATTACTTAGAATTCAGGAGGGCCGTTCAGCGAATTTCACGGCCTTTCCAAAATAATAACACGATAGTCTCTTTAGGTGCGTGTTTAATAATCTACTTTCTTAAACTTGGGTGTGCATTTCATGCGACCCAAATCCAAATCCCAAAACGTCAAATAAAATATGTTCCGGATTGTGGGTGCATTTCATGTGACGCAGTCCAAAGACATGTTTTTTTAGCGATGTTCTCGTAAAAATAATAATAATGACAAAAGCGGTTAAAAGATAAAATTTGCACATGGTTCATAATTGTATTTAAAATCAGATAAATAAGCCGAATATAACAGTTGAGCGACCGTGCTAGAACCACGGAACTCGGGAATGCCTAACACCTTCTCCCGGGTTAACAGAATTCCTTATCCGAATTTCTGGTACGTAGACTGTAATATGGAGTCATTATTTTCCTCAATTCGGGATTAAAATTGGTGACTTGGGACACCCTAAATCTCCCAAGTGGCGACTCTGAAATAAATAAACAAATCCCATTTCGATTGTCCTTTAATTGGAAAAACTCCCTCTGCGCCCTTCCAGGTGTAGGAAAAAGGAGGTGTGACAGCTCTGGCGACTCTGTTGGGGAACGAACCCAGAATCTCTGGTTCAGGGTTCAAGAATTCGAGCTTAAAATAACTGTTATAGTTGGCGTTATTTATTATCTGATTTTTACATGATATGTGCTTAATGTGGTAAATGATGCTTTTACCGCTTTAATATTATCTGAATTGTGTATATAAAACTGCTACGAAACCCTTCTTTCTGAGTCTTCTGAATTTATGGTATACACGTGCGCGTGGCCCACCTTTCTGTTAAAGTCATACCAAATAAGACGAAGTTGGGACAAGTAACTAGGCCGGGTAGACTTTCGTGCTCCCGGTACGTTGCCCCCATTTCGGCTCAAACTGTCCGTTTGGGTAAGCCAGGTTTAGAACAATATGCCTCAGGTTTTTACCTAGAATAACTCAACTTCATGCCGGATCCCTAGTAAGAGCGTTTATTTGCATCATGTGCATTTGACTTAGGGGACTCAACACAGGGGTTGGGTCCGTCTAGGACAAGCAACCTGAAAATAATAGACCATCTTTCGGCATCCTATGTGCTACATGTTGTATTTAGTCAAGGGCGAATGGGTCATTTGGTCATTTCCAGCATGGTGTTATTTTAATCAAAGCATGGGGAACATTTGTGGAATCCAAGAAGCCTTGGAATTCCCTATGTCCCCCACGCTTCATTTTTGGGAAAAGCATCTAGGGAACATTTGTGGAATCCAAAAATTCTTGGAATTCCCTATGTCCCCCACGCTTCATTTTTGGGAAAAGCACATGGGGAACATTTGCGGAATCCAAGAAGTCTTGAAATTCCCTATGTCCCCCATGCCACATTTTTGAAAATATAATAAATATAAAAAATAAAATATATATGTATATATATATATAAAAACATTGAAAATTCAAAAGAAAGATTGTGCGTGTTTTCATCATCATCCACAAATTAGAAAATAGTGGAAAAGAGGAGAAAATAACAGTGTAGAGATGTGACTACTTATTGTTAGGGAAAAAAAAGCAAATGTCCAAGTAGTGTCGAAACTCTGCCGAAATTTTGAGAAAATAAAAAAAAATATGTCTTATTAGTTTGTTTTATTAAAAACAAAGGAAGAGTAGAAAAAAATCATCATTGTTTTGTCTTGTTTTTCTAAATAAAAAAAGTCTTGTTTTTAAAATAGGTTTATTTATTTGTTTATGAAAATGCCGAAATTAAAATAATCCAAAAATATTTTCCATTATTGACTTCTTTAGAAAGTCTTTCTAATTGTTTTTTTTAAAAAAAAAATAAAAAAAATATATATTTTTTTTTTAAAAAAAATCCGAAAATATTTCGATTCTTCTTTCAAAATTGAAAAGAAAATTCAAAATTCAAAAACATTTTGAGAAGCATTTCTTTTATTAAAAGTAAAATTCCGAAAAATGCTTTCTTCTTCTTCTTTAGAATAAAAAAAAGCAAATGAAATTCAAAAAATATATCTTAGAAGTATTTCTTTCAAAAAGAAGATCAATCAAAAATCCAAAAAAAATACTTCAGTTCTTCTTTTAAAGTAGTTCTTTCACAAATTCACAAAAAAAAGGGAGTTAGTTCATCTACTTATTCTTGATTGCCCGAACTGCGCGGGTTTGATTCTCACCGGATGTGAGATACGTAGGCAACCCTCATCGGGTCCAACCCCACCATTTTGCTAAAAAAGCCAAAAATAAATAAATAACAAAAATATATGTCAAATTTTGGTGATGCTGTTTTGTCATAAATAGCCGAATGATCCCGAAAGGGACGCCGGAAGGCTGATTTGGCATAAACAGCCACCTTTGGGTCATTTTGAGATATGGACCCACACAGCCTTAAAAATCTTCGTCCCCGAGGCGCTGAAGGGCCGTGTTTGCAACACCAGGTTTTTATTGCAATTTGAAAAGAACAAAAAAACAAAGAGTCAGCGGTCAGGTGAATACCGTTTGGATTTTTGGTAAAAATAAGCCGAGCCAGCTTCGGCCGCGTCTTAAACCGTTCTTGCCGAAATAGCCTTAGAGTATCTTTCAGTTGTCGAAAGGTTATTTTCGTAAAAGAACGGACAAGTTTGTAAAGTGTCATAAAATAATCCTCCCCGGCCACAAAATTCATGTGAAATTTGGAAGGGGCCACATTTGCAAAAATAACCGTTTGGTTGCATTTGTCGAACAGAGAAAGGGAGCTAGCCTTTTGTTTTTGAGTTTATAAATCTCTTGATTAGAATATATGGGTTGTTTGATTTTCGAGTTTGTAGGTCATCTTTAAACCTTTGAAACCCAGTTTGTTTCATTATGAAAATTGATAAGAAAAAAATGTTTATTATTGTTTACCTTTTATTTGTCCGAACTACGCAAGGTCTGATTCATGCGGGGTCATGATACGTAGGCAATCTCCATAAAATTCGACCACAACAAAAAGAAAAGTAAAAAAATGAGAAAAAAAACCCGAAGAAAAATGAAAAAAAAGAGAAAAGGAAAAAATCGAAAAAAAGAAAGAAAAAAAAAGAAAGGATGTTGTTAATAATGGGGACCGACTGAGTCCATTCTAATCTGTTTGTTTTGCAAAGAAAGTTAAGGTGGTTGGTTTGTGGTAAGCCAGACAATGACACCCAGAATCCTTTACTTGCATCTCATGATACACACTCTGCTGGGATCAGGCCTGATAACAGAAGCACTCGAATCCTATTGGGGACTTGCTGACGGAGGTTGATGATATTGAAGCTGGTAATGGTCTTGGCAGTATTGATGCGAAGTTCAGTGGCTAAGATGCCAGTTTTGATAAAGGGGAGGACGCTCCGTTCCTTGGTTAGCAAGAGAGAAGCTTGTGGTGGCTTATTTTGTTGTCATTTCTGTTGTCCGGATTATTAAGGTTGTAATTTGGATTTTGTCCTGTGTCAAACCTTCTTATCTTTCCATTTTGTCATAGCAGTTTGTTTAAATTTTGTCCAGTTTGTGTTAGGATTTTATTCTGGTTGTTTTGTTTGTTTTATTATTCAAACTATTTCGCCGGTAGTCTAATACAAAGCCGGACTTTTGTTAGTTCCAGTCGTCTTTTTGTTTAGTCCTTTTATCATTTCGTTCAATGCCGATTCTAGGGACATGACATGCGCACCCAGTTTGGGCCTAATCTTAAAAGTTAATCATAAAACCCTGAAAAGGCGATCAGACCATTTAAAGAAAATAAGGACGGTTGAGATTATTCAGAGCTCGAGTCATATGGAACTGGGGCAAGTGAAACACAAAGAAAAACCGTTAAAAGCAAGATTCGCCAAATTGGCATGAGGGTCGCCCAACAGTGCTTTAGAAGTGACAAATGAACAAACAAATGTTGAATATAATTGTCAAGTCCAGCATTACCAGAAGAGACTATGAATTTAAACTGTATTGTTTGCACTTGGCATGTTTTGAAGACTGGAATGACGAAGGCATTTTGTTCTGCTACCCAAATATTTTATCCTTCGTTAACCCCTTTTGAGCCTTATTTATTTTTCTTTCATACCCCTCGTTCGGAATTAGTAGCAACGAATAGAATACGCAAGCGCGGCAGGTAAACAAAAGAAAAAAAAAGAGAAAGAAAAGAAAACAATAAAACCAAAAGAAAAAAGAAAAGAAAATGGTAACAAAAAAAAAGAAAAAAAGAAGAAAGTCAAATGAAAAAGAGGAATTGGGAACTACGTTTGACCTGAT
This sequence comes from Nicotiana sylvestris, assembly GCF_000393655.2. Taxonomy (NCBI): domain Eukaryota; kingdom Viridiplantae; phylum Streptophyta; class Magnoliopsida; order Solanales; family Solanaceae; genus Nicotiana; species Nicotiana sylvestris. The sequence continues at coordinate 11,197,311 of NC_091065.1, forward strand.
TCCTCAAAGAGGATACGTAGGCGCCTCACGGCTCGGTCATAGTGTGCATCATAGTGTATATAGGATGCATAATGTACATAGGGTGCATAAGAGGCACAGTGTGCGTAACGCACATAGCTCAACATAAGTGTAAAAAAATAAAATTCCCCAAGCAAGAAAACTGGGGCAGAGGTTATGTTTAAGTTCCAACAAAGGTTTGATTCCAAAAGTTGTAGCAGATCACCCATCAAATTATTTCATTTTTTGATAGCCTTTCTTTAACCCCACACCAAAACCAACATCGATGCCCAAAAGACCTCCCGATCAATATCCAAGAGATACCAAGTCAGGCAAATAGGGCCAGGAATAATACGCCGACCCCCAGCAAAGGAGAGGATCATAAGACTGGGAAGGAATTGATGATCAAAGGAATCCCCAGAAGAGATGGTCGTATCGACAACACCCTGATTCCTCGATGAAAAATAAAATGAGAGAGTCTTATCGGTGAAAACCCTCACAGGCACCGAAAGGCGACATAAGATGAAGAATAAAATGAGAGAGTCTTATCGGTGAAAACCATCACAGGCACCGAAAGGCGACGTAAGATGAGAGATATGAAATGAGAGAGTCTTATTGGTGGAAACCTTCACAGGCACCATAAGGCGCCGGGAGATGAGAGAAAAGAGAGAGTCTCATTAATGAAAACCCCTCGAAGGGCACTATGAGGCGACAAGACAGATCAACAAAAAAGCGACCACATTCGCAATGGACACTCATTTATCATCCCCAGCAAGTCAGACCATCGGGCAAATCGATTGATACAAATAGATTGGGTCGGGAATCTATGGTGCACGTCATGATCACGGGGACCAGTCATGTCCTCCAGATAAGTTCTTTTGAGTTTCTTCTCCCACCAAATATTGGTTCAAAAAGATTTTCTCCCTTTTCTATCTTTTATTTCTCTTCCTAAAAAAAATTGTCTTGAAAAGAATTTTTCAAAGCTTACTACCAGAGACCGAAGGGGAATTCATCCAATGCAGGATAACACAAACAGTCTTAAAGGCCGGCCCCATGCAATGCAATGATCGTGCCTGCCAGTTTTGGAGGAAGTAAGCTCCTAAAGGGAGTGGTTTCGGGAGTAAACACAGACTCCCACAGCATGTGCTTAAAGAGAAAGCAGGAAAGGGGATAAATTGAAAACCAGCCCCAGCAGGCTAGAAACCCCCAGCAAGCAATTTTGTCCACCAACCAATTATGGGGACATAGAGCAAGAAAAGGGGAAGAGAGGAAAAATCATCCGCCGGAAAGGCACCTCCTACCACCACGATTAAAACTAACTAAATCCTTTTGTCTGCTGCAGGAAAACAAAGGATTGATGATGGCGGCAAGACGCAACGCCAGGGAAACCACCAAAAACCGGGGCAGAAAATTTTCTGCCGATTGTCGAAAATTTTCTCGGAAGAACGGGGAAACAATTTCAAATACATTTAAGTTCTAGGTCGCCCACCAGCATAATGCGGGAATACTTTTAAGTTCTAGGTCGCCCACCAGTAAAATGCGGGAATACTTTTAAGTTCTAGGTCGCCCACCAGTAAAATGCGGGAATACATTTAAGTTCTAGGTCGCCCACCAGTAAAATGCGGGAATACTTTTAAGTTCTAGGTCGCCCACCAGTAAAATGCGGGAATACTTTTAAGTTCTAGGTCGCCCACCAGTAAAATGCGGGAATACATTTAAGTTCTAGGTCGCCCACCAGTATAATGCGGGAATACATTTAAGTTCTAGGTCGCCCACCAGTATAATGCGGGAATACATTTAAGTTCTAGGTCGCCCACCAGTATAATGCGGGAATACATTTAAGTTCTAGGTCGCCCACCAGTATAATGCGGGAATACATTTAAGTTCTAGGTCACCCACCAGTATAATGCGGGAATACATTTAAGTTCTAGGTCGCCCACCAGTACAATGCGGGAATACATTTAAGTTCTAGGTCGCCCACCAGTATAATGCGGGAATACATTTAAGTTCTAGGTCGCCCACCAGTATAATGCGGGAATACATTTAAGTTCTAGGTCGCCCACCAGTATAATGTGGGAATACATTTAAGTTCTAGGTCGCCCACCAGTATAATGCGGGAATAAATTTAAGTTCTAGGTCGCCCACCAGTATAATGCGGGAATACATTTAAGTTCTAGGTCGCCCACCAGTAAAATGCGGGAATACATTTAAGTTCTAGGTCGCCCACCATTATAATGCGGGAATACATTTAAGTTCTAGGTTGCCCACCAGTAAAATGCGGGAATACTTTTAAGTTCTAGGTCGCCCACCAGTAAAATGCGGGAACACATTTAAGTTCTAGGTCGCCCACCAGTATAATGCGGGAATACATTTAAGTTCTAGGTCGCCCACCAGTATAATGCGGGAATACATTTAAGTTCTAGGTCGCCCACCAGTATAATGCGGGAATACATTTAAGTTCTAGGTCGCCCACCAGTAAAATGCGGGAAAACATTTAAGTTCTAGGTCGCCCACTAGTAAAATGCGGGAATACTTTTAAGTTCTAGGTTGCCCACCAGTATAATGCGGGAATACATTTAAGTTCTAGGTCGCCCACCAGTATAATGCGGGAATACATTTCATCTCTAAATTTTGGAATCAGTAACCCCACCTGAAGGCGGAAGGTTACAACAGAGACCCCCAAGAAGGAAACAAAAATCCCCAGCACCAAGAAGCAGAAGGCTGCAAAGGCAAGCGCACGACTCAAAAAGAAGAAAGAACGCGCCTCAAAAGAAGCAGTTCGGGAGCATTACAGCAGGCCCAATATAACAATTTTGATGAAGAAAGCCATACCACTGAAGAAACCATTGAAAGGCTTAAAGAAGGGGGCCATGTCCCCAGCAGATCAAGCGCGATGATGAAAACTGCATTCAGAAAAAGCGAAGGACCAGTATCATCCCCCAAGTCCACAAAATAAAGGCATCAGAGGAAAGCGCTGACCGACAAGAAAGCAAGGCAATAAGAACAAGTCGAGGATAGATGAGATCTCATGATCCATAGTCTAGCTTAGCTTCTTTTTTTTCCTTTCAGAACAATGTAACAAGGAGATCAGTGAGCGGTAGCATCCTACAGCAGCATGCAACAGCGCACAACAGCAGTGAGCACTACAGTCACACGGTAGTCCCAACTACCAAAATTTCCCGAACTTCATTGACCTGATTCCTATTTAGCCCAGGATATGTAGGAAACCTCTTAAGCAAAGGTTCGGTCAAATCTTTTTCAAAAAATGCTTCACACGGAGTACTCGGACGAGCAAAAATCTCCCGCTTTATCTTTGCGCGAAAACCCTGCGTGTCTTCGTGCAAAGAGGGGCAGCTGTAAGCACGTGATTTTTGCTTCACGGACAATCACTCCAAAAGAAAACAAAAATAGTGACCAGTGACCTCGCTGTGCAAATTTTCAATTTTTCATGACATGTACTGCTAGTCATTTGTGGTTCGGTCCATTTTGCATTTAATCTTATCGATCAAAATACAAAGTACGTCTGTCATGGTAATCAAACCGTAATTCGGTCGTTGAAAGAAAATTCAAAATATATATATATATATATGCATCGTTCGTTCTAGGTTGTGATTTAACTTACTTAAATATTTTTGTGATAATTGTGTTAAAATGTTACATTGTTGTTTGTTTTAATTTCATTGTTTTTATTATTTCATTTTAGTTTTAAAATTAGAAAAAAAACAAAAGAAAAGAGTGAATGAAAATCAGTTTGGGCCCAAGAAATGTAACAAAAATAGGCCCAAAACCGGCACACCAGTCCAGTCCAAGAACAACCTGCCCAAGTACGGACCAAAACGACGTCGTTTTAGGGACGGTTAATTTGAGCCATTCATCTCCATTGATCCGATGACCCTTATTGGCCCTCGTGACCCGACCCATTCCCATTTTAACCGACCCCCTACTTAACCAAACGGCACCGTATTGTTAAGCTTCCCCAATCCTGACCATCAATTGTAATCAATCCAACGGCCAGGATTGAATCACCCTCCCCATATATAAACCTAACCTAACACCCCGCGCCCCCTATCCGAACCCCCCCTCCACTCATCGTCTTCACCAAACACTGAAACCCCCCCCCCAAACCCTAACAGCCGCCCTGATTTCCCATTCACCAGAACCCGGCGGCATGAACGCCGATGACCACCTCCTGAACACCCTAGGACCCCCTCACTCTCCTGAACATGGATCTATTACCCCTAGCCTCGAATCACCTTCCTTCATCTCGAATCTTCATTTGAAGATTCGAGTCGAACCCGGACCTATACCAAACCTCACCATATTCGTACCAGACACTCCCCTAACCTCCCTCGTGACCAAACCAGGCTTGGTTTGGTCCGAATCTACCCACAACTCCTAAAAAACCAGATCTGAAGACCCAAAACCTAGAACACGAATAGCCTTGGAATCCGGCCGGTCTTAACAGGGGTTTGAGGTCTAATAGACCTTAATCAAGGAGTTCTCGTGTGAGAACACCCTGATTAAAGTTTGTTCGGCCTCAAATGGTCGAAGCTAAGTTGGATTTGGGTTAGTTTGGTTTAAACTCTTTCAGTAAGTTTTCCCTTCTCTTTGTTTTAATTTTGATTGAGTTGTTAGCATGCTTTGTTGTGACTGTGTGTTATTGTCTGATAATTTTCTTAATTTCTTCCATCTCTGTCAAAGACCTTTTTATTTGGTCGATTGTTTTCTGTGTATGTTCTGAATATATTCTGTGATATACATGTTCGATTAGGATAGTCGTCGCATAAATAATTCATATAGGTTCCCAGTAATTGAACAAAAGTTGTCTGATGCCCTTTGGGTCCCTGTACGTATTGTTTATGTGAACGATTGATTATTACCTGTTGTATTTAGTATAGTCGACTCGATAAACATCGTCGATTGGTTTTCTATAACTAATTGATCAAATGAACTAATAATGTCACATGACTGATCGAACCATGTCACTAACTGAATGCCCGACACTGTTTGAAATGGGTTTGTTTGTATTGCAAAATGACTGAAAAGATTCAGCCCATGGGCAGTTCTGAATTTGAACTTTCAGAAGTTCAAAATCCACAGATGCTGCAATGGGTTTAGGGCAGTAATAATCAGGGTTTAACAGGGGTAGTCTGGGGTTTGAAAAGAACAGAAAAGCTTAGTTTAAATGAGCTGACAAGTAGGGTACTAAATTGGGATTAAACTAATGCCAATGGGGAACAAGACACAAGAGTATGGGGTTTAAAATGAATACTTAAATGAACCCATAACTCTTGAACAAAAGGAATAAGCCAAGCGTGGGGAACAAAGGGCTGGCATCAAAAAGATGCTTAGGCGTGGGATTTAATAGGTATGGGCAGTCTGCAAATTGGCAGGATCCAGGCAGCTTGACTGCACTGTTTGTTTGGCTTATAAATAGGCCATTTCAGAACTTAAAAAGGGCTGGAAATTTTAGTCTTGAGAGAGGTCTTGTGAGTTAAAGGAAACTGAAAAAAATATAAGGAAATTTCAAGAAACACTGTAACCAAACACTGTCTGAAAACTACAGAAGAATTCATATTGGTCAAGCTGTCTTGGCCAAGTTTTGTTGTTTGCCCTGATTGAGCTGCTTGTGATTGTTGAACTGCTGGTGTTGCTGCATCGAATACTCTGTTATTTCTGTTGTTTCACTACTCTTTTCTAGGATTACTTGTTTGGTGCTCGACCATCTGTTGGTTTTTCTTTGTTCTTGAAACTGTTGCTGGTTGTCTGTGGACTGTGGAAAACACTTGTGGTTGTTGGTTTGTTGCTGTGTTGTTGCTGTGTATCTGCTGTTGCTGTGTTTGTTGCATACTGCCCAGCTGATCATTCCTTTCTTCTTTTGTTCTCTATACCAGGTACACAACCAATACACTGTCAAATGTAATTGGAAAATTGAGCATGAATACAAAAAGAAAAGACCTGAAGTTGACTTTCATACATAGATTGTTACATTAGATATCATGTACTGTATAATAATTTTCATTCCTGTGTTGACAATAGAAGTAGCCTGTATGCCCAGTGTATATCAATATAGATTAGCTGAATGATAGTTTACATATGTATGCTGATAGGTGAAAATATTCCCAATGAAATAGGTTGTATCTCAGACTTAGTTTTACTTTGTAATATGTCCTTTAATGTAGGCCAAAACCACCGCTACCAGCATACCTGCCCCACTCCCCGACGCCATAAACACCACCTCCATCAACGCCTGAACCACCGGCCCCGTCGAGCAGCAGCTGTTACTGCTGCTGCTGCTGCGTCACCTTCCCTACTATCCAAACACCACCTCCATCGCCAACACCCCAACGCTTACCAAAACCACCCTCAACCCTCCTGCCCGAACCACCATCAACAACCCATCATCCACCACGAACCAGCAGTAGCGTCAACAACCCACCACCAGTCGACCAGCCTCCTGTGTGAACTCCCGTCGACCCTAACCCAAAACCACCACGAAAACAACCAGTCCTACACCCTCACGACCACCGTCAACCACCAGCTCCCCTCGCGTCGACCTTACTGCTGTCGATGTTGTTTCATCTTTCGCGAGCAGCTGTGGGTTGCTGCGATCCTGCTTGGCCGAGTTTTCTATTTTCCATCGAGGTCGTCTTTGGTTCGTCGAGGTTCGGTACGTCGAGGTGTTTGTCCGAGGTTTCGTCATTGTTCCTCGTCGAGTAAGGTCAGGTTCGAGTTCCGTAGGAGGCACTGTTTGTCGTTCTAGGATTGTCAAGGTTCGAAGGTTAGTGTTCTTCGTCCTTGGTTTCATTTCATTCGTTTTGCATATTATGGTTCAAGGCAAAAAATGAGAATATTCGATATTGATGAATGTCAACAATCCAATTTTTTATTTTTGTGTTAAAAATGTTTATTCTATGTTTAGTTACTGCATGCTTAAAGTAAATGTTAGCATATGAACGGTTTGTGTATTGTCTTTGTTAAATTGCTTTGTTTTTTTTTTTCATTTTTACCATGGATATTATTACCTGTTAGAATCATTGTTTTTTTTTGTTTAACCTCGGATGACTTCATTGGTAGAAAATCGTAGTTGTCTTAAGTTTGCCCTCAAATAATTAAAATGAGACGAGCTTCGCCACATAAAAAATGTACAGATCGCGGAGCCCTCACAAAAAATATGTGTTAAATACTTGATTCCAGGACGGACCGTTTAGCGAATTTTACGGCCTTCCCCAAAATAAATGATACGCTAGTTGCTTTAGGCGCGCCTTTAATAATTTATTCTCCCTAACTCGGGCGCACATTTAGGTGGCCCAAATCCAAATCTCAGCGGAGTCGAAATGTGTTTCTAATTACGGGTACATTGATTGTGACGTGGTTCGAGATGCGTGTCCATGACATTGCAAATTCCTTTTAAAAAATAAGAATGAGATGAGCCTCGCCAAATAAAAATACAAAATTGTGGGGCCCTCAGTAAATACTTGTTTTCAATTACTTAGAATTTAGGAGGGCCGTTCAGCGAATTTCACGGCCTTCCCAAAATAATAACACGATAGTCTCTTTAGGTGCGTATTTAATAATCTACTTTGTTAAACTTGGGTGTGCATTTCATGCGACCCAAATCCAAATCCCAAAACGTCAAATAAAATATGTTCCGGATTATGGGTGCATTTCATGTGACGCAGTCCAAAAACATATTTTAAGCGATGTTCACATTCCTTAAAATAATGATAATAAAGCGGTAAAAAGATAAAATTTGCACATGGTTCATAATTGTATTTAAAATCAGATAAATAAGCCGAATATAACAGTTGAGCGACCGTGCTAGAACTACGGAACTCGGGAATGCCTAACACCTTCTCCCGGGTTAACAGAATTCCTTATCCGGATTTTTGGTACGCAGACTGTAATATGGAGTCATTATTTTCCTCAATTCGGGATTAAAATTGGTGACTTGGGACACCCTAAATCTCCCAAGTGGCGACTCTAAAATAAATAAACAAATCCCGTTTCGATTGTCCTTTAATTGGAAAAAACTCCCTCGCGCCCTCTCGGGTGCGGAAAAAGGAGGTGTGACATTACCTACTACTTCTCATGTGTTTTTAACATCAAATCTTGTATTTCCATGGTAGAAATTAGGGATTTGGGTAGAAATTGGGAATTTTATAAAATTGGGATTTAGACCTCAAACTGAGGGTGGATTTCAAAATAAATTACATAACCGGGCTCGGAGGTAAATGTATAATCGAATTTTGGTCAGAATCTCGAATTTTGATCAAGCAAGCCCGCAGTTGACGTTTTCAAATTCATCAAAGATTGAACCATTTTCTTTCGTGAGTAGTTTCAAAAGCTTATTTTGAAATGTTTGATCGATAATTGGTAAGATTAGGTTTGTTCTTAGCTGCCATCAAAACCGAATAGCATCAGTGGCGACGCAAGTTGACACAAAAGGTGAGATTTTCTGTGACAACTAATATTGCCACTAAATTAATAATTTTCTGTGGCAGCTAAAGTTGCCACTAAATGCCTATAGTGGCGACCTTAGTCGCCACCAATTCTAACGTTCAGTGGCGATTATTTCTCAAAGCCAAGCTGTTGAAGAGTTCTTACTATACCATTTGTGGCGATAAAGTCGTCGCTAAAAAAAGATCTTTAGTGGCGACTATTTATGGTCATCATGGATAAGTATCAACAACTTAGTATACTCAACGACAATAGAGTCTCCACTAAAGAACTTTTGTGGCAACATTGTGACATTCTGTTGCGACCTTTGTCGCCACTAATAACCTCAATTCTTGTAGTGACCATATTAATAAAATAAGCATGGCACGACATCATCCTTCGTGCTTTTACTCTCAACTTCACCAAATAAATCAAATAATAATGGCACGACATCACCTTTCGTGCTTTTACTCTCAACCTCAACAACTAAATCAAATAAGAACAACATGACATCACCCTTCGTGCATTAACACTCTCCCTCACTAAAACAAGGACCAATAATAATAGGGAGATATAAGTGACAACAACAAGTCTTACTTCAACATTTGCTTCCATAATATCAACCTCAACTTTGACTCAATACCCAATCAACACCAAAATCCGTACATATGATAAGAATGATCAACATAACAATAAACTAGTCTAAACATGGATAATATAATCACGAAAACTACAAATTTATGAATAAGACTCACTAGCATGTTATGACCCAACAACAGCGTATAGGTACTCATCACTTCACCTATGCATTGTACTCAACATTCAAACACATAGCAAATAGGCAAATAAGACCTAATTCCTCAAACCAAGGTTAACCACGATACTTATCTCGCTCTGCGGGCCACTTAATACTCAATTACCGCTTTTTCTCTAGTATCCACCTCCAAACCACTCGTGTCTAGCCACAATTAACTCAATAACATCGATAATTGCTAAAGGAATCAACTACAATGCATGAATTTAGATTTCCCAAGCCTTTCCCCAAAAAGTCAAAAATCGACCCCGGGCTCGCTTGCTCAAAATTCGAGGTTCGAACCAAAATCTATTTATCTATTCACCCCGAGCCCGAATATGTAATTAGTTTTGAAATCCGATCCCAAATTGAGTTCAAAATCCCAATTTCTCAAAAATTCCTAATTCTACCCAACAATTCCTACCATGGAAATCCTAGATTTTAGGTTGTAAATTCATGGAATGCAATGGGTAATTAAAAGAAAATGATTTGAAATCACTTACCAACACTTTGGAGAAGAAATTAGCTTGAGAGAATTGTCCCTAAGTCGTTTGGCTATTGAAAATTTGAAAGAATGGCCTAAGTCCCGTAATGGGACATTTTAATAGCTGGGCAACAGTGTTCATCGCGTTCGCGAGGACATTGTCGCATTCACGAATGGCAGCCTCCTAAGGACTTACGTGATCGTGGGAGGCACTATGTGTTTGCGAAGGTTTAGCCCGCCTCACCTTCGCGTTCCCGTGACAAGGCTCGCATTCGCGTAGAGTTTCCCAGGTCCCCTGCCCAGCCTAGATAGAGCTACACGTTCGCGTTCGAAGGGTCGCGTTCGCGTAGAGCAACTCCCCCAATGCTCCGCGTTCACGACCAGGGTCTTGCATTCACGTAGTGTAAAATACTCCCCAGTCCAGATTCCCCTTCGCGATTCCGAGAATGACTTCGCGATTGTGAAGCACAAAATAACAGGACACCAGCTGCAGTAAAACACACCAGATTTATAAGTCTAAAACATCTCGTTGCCTATCCGAAACTCACCCGAACTATTGGGGCTCCAAACCAAACATGCACACAAGTCTAATAATATCATACGGACTTGCTCGCGTGATCAAATCACCAAAATAACACTTAGAACTATGAATTTAGCACCAAATCAAATGAAATTTTCAAAAACACTTAAAAAATCCTATTTTCACAACCGGACGTCCGAATCACGTCAAACCAACTCCGTTTCTCATCAAATTTCACAAACAAGTCTTAAATATCATAATGAATCTGTACCGGGTTCCAGAACTAAAATACAGACCTGATATCAACGAGATCAAACATTAACCAAATTCTTAAAACCATTTATTTTTTAGATTTTCAATTTTCATCAAAAATTCATATCTCGAACTAGGAACCTCAGAATTCGATTTTGGGTATATGCCCAGGTCCCATATTTCGATACAAACCCACCGGGACTGTCAAAACATGAGTCCGGGTCTGTTTACTCAAAATGTTGACCGAAGTCAATTAAATTAATTTTTAAAGGCAAAAATTATTATTTTCATCAACTTTCAACATAAAAGTTTTTCGGAAACTCGCCCGATCTGTGCACGCAAATCGAGGAGGAATAAAATGAGATTTTAAAGTCCTCGGAACCTAGAATCAAGTTCTAAACTATAAGATGACCTTTTGGTCATTACACAAATGCGATATAACCTTTTGGTTAACATAAATATAACCAAAGACCGGTAAAAAGTGAGAATAAGCACATTTACTGTGTATTCTTCTAATCTTTTTTTTTTGGAACATTTACTGTGTATACCTAGTCGTTTACAAACTAGGAATAAATGTAGCTAGAGATAAGTGCATAGAGAAAAGTCTTTGGCACTTGAAGCAAAACAATAGAAAGACTTGTAAACTTAATTTGGAGGCTGATAAGGAGAAACAAGTTAGGTATGCCTAACTCACATCTTGTATAGATAGAGAGTTAAGGCACAATATCCATGTTTTCACTTTCTGAGTGTACTAATTTCATATCATTAGCCTTATTTTTCCAGCAGCCGCATTTGAATGTATATTTCTTTCTTCTATTAAAGCAAATTTCAAAGGCACGATGGAGCTTGAACCTTGAATAAATACTGATGGACCACTTCACCTTTGGAATTATATATGCTTATTTACGTATTTTTGCCTTTTATTCGTTTGAAAAGAAAATTATTCGCGCGATATTTTTGTATATGCAGAAAAGTCAATAGTTGCTAAAAAAGACCCTTTGTAACTATTGACAATGTTGTTTGTAATGCTTCATTGGTTACTAAGAGCTTCACTCACAAAAATTACTAAGAACAAAGTTTACCTTTTTCCCAAAAATAAATTTCATATTTGGCTCCACATGTTTGTAATGTGTTCAATGAGACAAGTGACGTACTTTTCATTGAAAAAAAAAAGGGCTGAAAAATGTATATCTCATATTTTTTTTTTAGAGAAATCCCATTTCTTGCCTAAACGAAATGCCTATAAAAGAGCATATATTTGCAACAACAGTTTGCAGAACCTATCAAGCCAAATAATCCCCCCTTTCCCTCCCAAAATGCAGTTCTTCAACTTCTTTTCCCTTTTCCTTTTTGTGTCATTCCTCTTTTTATTTAAGAAATTGAAGAATTCCAATAGCCAAACCAAAAGATTGCCTCCAGGTCCATGGAAATTACCTATTATTGGAAGCATGCTTCATTTGCTAGGTGGACTGCCACATCATGTCCTTAGAGATTTAGCCAAAAAATAAGGACCAATTATGCATCTTCAACTAGGCGAAGTTTCTCTAGTTGTTATTACTTCTCCTGAGATGGCAAAAGAAGTACTAAAAACTCATGACCTCGCTTTTGCATCTAGGCCTTTACTTGTAGCTGCCAAGATTGTTTTTTATAATGGGACGGACATTGCCTTTTCTCCCTATGGCAATTACTGGAGACAAATGCGTAAAATTTGTCTCTTGGAATTGCTCAGTGCCAAAAACGTCAAGTCATTCAACTCAATTAGACAAGATGAAGTTCATCGTATGATTGAATTTTTTCGATCATCTCCTGGTAAGCCGATTAATGTAACAAAAAGGTTTGCTCTATTCACAAGCTATATGACATGTAGATCAGCCTTTGGACAAGAATACAAGGAGCAAGATGAATTTGCACGATTAGTCAAAAAAGTGTCAAACTTAATGGAAGGGTTTGATGTGGCTGATATATTCCCTTCATTGAAGTTTCTTCATGTGCTTTACTGGAATGAAGGCTAAAGTGATGGATGCACACAATGAACTAGATGAGATTCTTGATAATATCATCACTGAGCACAAGAAGGTTGCAAAGACCAATTGTGAATCAGGAGGTGAAGGTATAGTTGATGTACTGCTAAGACTTATGAAGGAAGGAGGTCTTCAATTTCCAATCACTAACGACAACATCAAAGCTATTATCTTTGTAAGTACTATATACTACATATTTCTACCTTCATTGTTAGTATTCCTTCTGTTCTACTTTATGTGATACTTATTTTTATTCTATTCCATAAATAATGACGTATTCCTATATAAGAAATAATTTAACTTTAAACTTCTTATTTTACCTTTAATAACATGATATCATAGCCACAGGTATTTCATGACATATTTATTACCACAAGTGAAATTGATGAAGTATTATGATTTATCTTCAACACTAACGTTCTCAAATTGCATAATTAATTTTTGTACTTAAAGAGTCACTTTAGTTAGCTTTCAAATAGGACAACTATCTTACTTTCATCATAAAATTTACACATTTGAAAATTACAACAAATGTTATTTCAATCACCACAACTTGGCAATAGGATAACGAAACAAGTAGTAAAATGACATGATAAAAATTATTTTGGGTTTTGGCATAGAAAATTTAAAAGTTCCTTTCGGTGTAGAATAAAGGTAGTAGCACAAACGTAGTACAAATATGTTATTTGAATATTTCAGTAGAAATTTGTCAAGAAGTTTGTAAGAGAAATGAATATGGTAACTTGCTCGAAAATGAAGGACATGTTTGCTGCGGGAACAAAAACTTCAGCAACAGCAATTAATTGGGCCATGGTCGAAATGATGAAGAATCCAAGTGTATTTGCCAAAGCTCAAGGAGAGGTAAGAAAAATCTTTAGAGGGAAAGAAACTTTTGGTGAAATTGATGTCGAGGAGTTCAAATACCTAAAGATGGTCATTAAAGAAACTTTCAGACTCCACCTTTCGCTACCTCTTTTGCTTCCAAGAGAATGTAGAGAAGAAACAGACTTAGATGGCTACACTATTCCATTGGAAACAAAAGTCATGGTTAATGTTTGGGCAATGAGAAGAGATCCAAAATATTGGGATGATGTAGAAAGCTTTAAACCTGAGAGATTTGAAAATAACTCTATGGATTATACTGGTAATAATTTTGAATATCTTCCGTTCGGTAGCTGAAGGAGAATTTGCCTTGGAATATCATTTGGTTTAGCAAATGTTTATTTTCCACTAGCTCAATTGTTGTATCATTTTGACTGGAAACTCCCAACTGAAATCAATCCAAGTGAACTAGACTTGACTGAGGCGGCTGGAGCAGCTTGTGCTAGAAAGAATGACCTACACTTAATCGCTACTCCTTATCAACATTGTCAAGAGTGATCTCATGGCGTCAAACCTTTTCTTAAAAGAAGAATCTTGCAATTGAATTTCGTTGTCAACCACTGTACTTTCTTCCTTTGCTGCTTTGGTTCTAGTATTTGCGTCGTCTTGCATATAGAAATATGTCATTATAGTTTTCGACACAATAAGATTTTCTGTTGTTTTTATATTTTTGAATGTAGTGAGGTGCGGTCCATGAGGACACAATATACATACTTACATCCCTCTAGTATAAAGAAGAGTAATATGATGGCATCATCATATTCTGTTTTGTGAATTGTTGATCTTGAGCTATGTGAGTTTTGATGAATAACAAACGAAATGTTCTTGTCAGTTACTTATCGACATAAACCCAACTGAGTTTAAAATATGAGTTAATTAATGAGATTTTTACACAACTAGCTAACTCGAATCATTATTTAATTTTTGCCAAATTGTGTGAGAAAACTCATTTTGGTTGATCCTCCTAATTGTTCTTATGTATACTAAATGTATTTGATTAATTGTGTCCAGTTGTTGGTAATGTATAAAGATGTTTGAAATAAATCAAATGAATTTGGGAAATAACATGTGGCCAATGTGTCAAGAGCTTGAGTTATAATTGTGCCTGGTGGTGCCTATGCCATGAGAAAATATGAAACAGATTATGAAATGAGCCTTGACTCTGATTTCCATAAATGACTTCAATAATAAAGTGCCCTAAAGGCTTTATACACAATTTATGCTCATAAACGGCTGTTCGAGATAATGTTTTGCCTTATAAGTACATTCAATATGATCCAAGTTGTTACATACTTTGATGTTGAAATTATATATTATCATGATTGGAAAAGAATAATTCAAGAATAATTAGTGTAATTGCGTGTTTATGCCTTTGATGTGTGTTTATGTTGTGGTTTGGTGTGTCCCCTCTCTTTTAGAAGAATCCGTTGTGTTTAAAGTTCCATTGCTAATAAACTTTAGATGTATGATTGTCCGAAATAGTGTATATGCCCATGATTCATGATTCCTCTCATATGTACTTGACATCTTGGGTTGAATGGCTTGATGTTGAAATGGATATTGATGTGATATTTGGAGGAAAAGAGTTTGAACTATGAAATGTGGCCTAGTGCCAAGTATGATGTGATAATTATAGCCCCAAGTGCCTATGAACTGATATATGTGAAATGAGATGAATGATGGAAAATGAGTAATGTCTTGGTAAGACGGCCTAGCCGATCGGGCCGTGATCGGATGCCATGCTACACACATGGTGGTATTGTGCTGATATTGAAATCGGAAAGTGAGAATGAAATTGTGATTGAGGTAACGTCTTGGTAAGATGGCTTAGCCGATCGGGCCGTGATCGGACACCATGATATATACACATGGTGGTAATGTATTGATGTTTGAAACTAGAAAGTATGAATGAAATAATGGTAACGTCTCTGGGAGACAGCTTAGCCGATCGGGCCGTGATCGGACTTCACTCAAAGAAGTGGTGGAAAAGTGAATAATGATGCAACAGTGTTGGATGCTCCAATCTAAAATTTCAAAAACTATGTGAAAATCATGTGAACCTCCTTATATTGTTGACATGGTGCTTATTTGAAACTTTGTTGTCTTTATGATTTCCTCTTTATTCTTGTATGAAAGTTCTTTCTAACTAGATGGTGTTTAGTTATACATACTAGTGCTATTCGATGGCACTAATGTCCCTTTTGCCGGGGGCGCTATATCTTTAAATGGATGTAGGTGTTTCTATAGCAGACAGTGTTGGTCACAGCTAGTGCCACATCATCCTTTCAGCTGACTTGGTGAGCCTTACTTCATTTCGAGATCCTGTACCATTGTTTATCATGTACTTTGTATTTTGAGATATAGTCGGAGCCTTGTTGCTGGCATTTTCATATCACTCATCGGTTGTATTTAGAGGCTCCGTAGATAGGTTGTGGGTGGTGTTTGGTATCGAGAATTAAATTGGAAATATTGGTATTTGGCAAATATGTCTTCCTTCATATCTATAAAAATTATCATATTTTGGATACTATGGTTGAAACTGCTAATGGAACCAAAGTGAAAGTTGTTAATGAAATATTTTCAGAGTTTGAATAATGGAGTATATCTCCTCTTTATTCAAGGATGACTTTGGGTAGAATGAAATCTAACAGGCTTGCTCAGTCGAGTTTATTGGGTTGAGCGCCAGTCGTGCTCCTCGGTTTTGGGGCGTAACATCTTTTACCTTCGACCATCTAATTAGACTGTATAGCCCCCGACCCTATCGAGATGGCCTAATTAAGATGAAACATCGATCCCCGAAGGCCTTCTTTGCTAGCATCGATTAAGACAAGCACCAATGGTGGGTGAGCCGCACTGTCCGAGTCAAGACCTCAGACCTGATCCCTGCTAAGAGAATGCTATTCCCCAAGAAATGGAATATGAATCGTAAGTAAACATGTTCTACTGATCAGATACCTTTTCTTGACTTTGAAATAACTTTCTTCGATGATACAGCTGTTGAGTGGTACCCCAGTGCTGTCAACGATCTTTCGGGCTGGGTCCGGTGACTTAATTCGATCTGTCCATATGCTAAGCGTGTGTGGCGTGATCTGGCTAAGACCCGTTGGGAGGCCAAAAATCATGGTGAGTTTTTATCTCTGTTCATATTCAAGCTCTTTAGTGATGATATCTCTCACTAGTTCTCTCATCCTTTGTGCCTATGTAGGCCATAAAGAGGCCGTTTTGATGAGGGAACCCTCGTCGGGGAAGTAGATACCCCGAAGCCTGCTAAGGAAAAGAAGAAATCATCGTCCAGGTACCCGAGGCCAAAAAAGGATAAAGTTTAAAGGACCGAGGCTGATTCATTGACCTCAACTAGGGAGGCAGCCGAAGGTCATTGTGCTGAGGGCGAAGAGAGTGATGACTGCCCGCTTGTACTTAGGGTGAGAAGAAGTGATGTTGCCTCGAAATCTACTAAGCTGAAGGTGACTGAGCCGGAGGTTCCTAGAATTGAGGCTATCGAGGTGGACCCGATCTGAGGGAATTATTAAAGGGGGCTTAGACGAACTCCCCGAACCAACCATTGACCTAAACACATCAGGTGCTGAGGGGCACTTGATTGATAAACCTGAAGAAACTAATAACAAAGCCCCTCGTTGGAGGGAGAGGGCCCCCGTCGACACCGTCGAGGTGATCAATATAGATGAGCCTTTGCTAGGCCCAACATTCTCTTCTGGACAAATATGGGATGCCCAAGTTATGAAAACTCCCGTCGTGGAGGCATCCCCCAGGGAGAATAGTATGTTTGAAGGATATTTTGTTGGGGTTGAGGAAGACCCTGATATCGACGCCTCATTGATCTTTGAAGAGGCCGAGAAGCTTCGACAACAGGTAATCTTGATTTGATCATTGTATTTTGAGTTTCGATTTTGCTTTTTCGACTCTCTACTTCTATGTTTTCAGGCCTTAAAAACACTACAACCAAGCCTTTTCCAAGTCACAAGTAGAGTTGGTTCGTTGTGAGGACGAATTTAGGAGGCTCGTCTCTGAATTGGGCGAACTTAAGGCCCTTCATGCCCAAAAGGAGGAGGAGCTAGGTGACCTTCGAGATCAATTGGAGAGGATATCTCGAGAGCGGGCCGATCTCGATGAGAAGGTAATACGACATTTATTTTTGTGCTTTAGTCAATTGAGTGTTTGATACCTTAATTTGACTTTTTCAGCTAAAGCCAAAAGATGATTTAATGCGATAGGATCTTAGAGTCAGAGATATCGAAATCCTTAGGCTGAAGCAGCGCAAGGATGAGGTGTCTTCCGATAAAGAAACTCTTCGAGAGAAGCTGACCTCGATTGAGTGCCAACTTCAAGGGGCGAGGGGAGAAAGCCTCAAGTACAAAGATATCCATTATGAAATAGTTGCTGAGCTATCTGCAGCTAAGTCCGAGGCCGCTGAGCTCATGGCCTCAAACAGAAAAGATGTTGATGCTGCAAATGCTCGAGCCAGGAAGATATCCGAAGAGGCTGAGCTTAAACTGTCCGAAGCCTTGGAAAATTCCTGATTAAGATCTAGGAGACAGTCTCTCGAGAATGTATATGCAGGGGGCATCGATTCGTCTACTGAGATGGAGAGAGTGAAGGCCATATAGGAAGAATTGGCAACTCTGATTTCTTCCGACGATGGTTCAGCTAGTGATTCGACCAACGGCTCGGAGGATGATGAAGACGATGGTGAAGTCCCCGAAGTGGAGGACGCCAACGATGTTCCAAGGGTCGATGGCCAGGCCGTTGAAGGCACAACTTCCGAGGTAGATCTGTCTGGTTAAGCAACCCTGGTGGTAGATTAGGTTTTCATTTGTTCCTTTTCTATGTAAGGGCTCCAAGCGTGTGCATTGTAAATATGTCTTTGTGAAACCTTATCATATATATGGATTTTTGCTTCTTGTCATTTCTTGTTTTCCCATTGCCTTTTTGGAATGAATTTCAACGCTTGTCGATAACCAGTTCGATGTGTCGGACTTATGATATAAACTGTAGACATGTGATTTTTGACCCTCCCCAAATTTTTTTATATTTTCGCATGTATTTAATTTAGGCCTAATATAGCTATTTTAATTAATTTGACTCTTTTACTTTATTTCATTATAAGAAAATGAAAATTACAAAAAAAAAATAGTTTCATTAATATTTTTGTAATCATTTTTAATATTGAAAAATACCAAAAAAAATAGTTTATTTTAACACTCAATCTTATTTTAACATCTATTTTACTTAAGTATGACTAATTAATAAATGAGGCCGTATTTTAGTCTCGTTCGCGGAGAAAGAATAAAACTTGGGCTCGATCAACTCATTTTTAGGCCTAATTTTGGACCTATCTCATAATTATCAAGCTCATAATTCCTAGGTCCACACCCCTAACTTAATCCCTACCCCTATATAATAGTATATAATGGCTAAATAGGGGGAGGGACCTAAAAAATTGGAATCGGCCGCTTTCTGAAACTTCTTCTCCAACCAAAAGGCCCCAGACCTAAAAGACCTAAGACAATGGAGAAGCAGCCGTTGCCGTGAGCTTCATCTTCTTAATCCTTCATCTTCTGCCATAAACACACGCAGAACACGCCCCTCCACACGTCGTCTTCCTCAACCAGACAACAAGCACCCCTCCAGCGTAACTTTTGGATCTTCTTCATGGAGGACACCATAAAACCCCAGAATTTAGCTCCATCTCCATAGCTCACGCCGGAACCAACCTTTTTCCTCCACCAGACCTCGCCGAGAACCAGCAGCTTCTCCCCAAAAATGGAGGAACCTCCATCGTCGTTCTTCTCTGCACCAAGAAACAAGAGTCGATCTTTCGATATCCTTGCTCTTTGACAAACACGGGAAGAAGAATTAACAACTGCCTTCCCTCAAAGTCTCTCTCTCTCTCTCTCTCTCTCTCTCTCTCATTTTCCGTCTCACCTGATTGTCGACGAGCTTAACCAGAAACCGGCGACGGCTACTACCCCCCATTTTCCGTCGCCTTGTCTCTTCTCTGTTACTGTTGCAACAAAGGTAACGTTTCTGTTGAGATCGGGTTCAGCTAGAGCTTCGTTCGTTGGCTGTTAGTTCCTTTCGAGATTCCGACGAGGTTCCGGCGCTACTATGTTTTCTGTTCGAGTCTGTTTTTGTTAGTCCAACGTCGAAACAATATCGTGAAGGTTCATTTCTCACACTATTTCTTTGTTAAGATATGATGCATGAATATATGGGTGTTTCCGTGCTAAAAAATGCAGATTAGTTTTAGGTGCCAAGACTAAGCGAGATGGGTCTTATAAGTATTATCCGTATGTTAAAAATATGACATTAGAGAATATGTTTGGCTGGACTCGCTTGAGGTTCGATTTTTCATACACAAATGCCAAGAATTAGCAATTGTCACTTAGCGAAAATTGACAGAACAATTGAAAGAATTTTGCCAAATTGACAGAACTTGTCATAAACTCTAAAGTGTCATGTGCTGTTAATTGTTACCGATACTGGGTTTGCTTATTGAATTATTTTGTTACAAGTGATTTCACTCCATCTGTTAATTTTGTGATTTTTTTTTACTGAAGGTAGTTTTGACTTGTGAAATTTGAAAGTTTTAATTGCACAGAAGTATGTAAGCTTACTGCCATTAGTTAATGTCATAACAAAAGTTTCAGTTTAAAAAATAAGGATGAGAAGTTAATAAATCTATATGTATGCTAAGTTGAGGCGTGTCATATCAAATAAAATTCCTAAACTCATGGTCCTCATTTAATTAATTTTAATCCTTTAGAAATCGAGGTGTGCCATTTAGTTGAATTTCCATGGCCCTCGCAAACTTGAAAGTGCGGAGTTGCTTTAGGCGCATTATTTTAATAAAATTACCTTCCTAGACTCGGGTGTGCATTTCATGTGACCCAAATCCAAATTCTAACAACATTGAATAAAATGTGTCTCGGATTGCAGGTGCATTTCATGTGGTGTGGTCCAAAGACTCGTTTTAGATGACGTTGAAATCTTCCTTAAAATAATTAAGAGCGGTTTAAAGTTAAAATTGAACCATAGGCTAAAACATGTATCAAAATCAGATAATAGACCGATTAAAATAGTTGAGCGACCGTGCTAGAACCACGGAACTCGGGAATGCCTAACACCTTCTTCCGGGTTAATAGAATTCCTTACCCGGATTTCTATGTTCGTGTACTATAATACAGAGTTAATCTTTTTCTCGATTCGGGATTTCAACCGATGACTTGGTACACCATAAATTATCCCAAGTGGCGACTATGAATTTTAAAAATAAATAGTCCCGTTTCGATTGTCACTTAAATTGAAAAAAACTCCCTTATTTACTCCCTTCCGGGGTGTCGGTAAAAAAGGAGGTGTGACATAAACCCCTCGGGTTTTTATGCTCGATGAGTGATTGATAATAGTTGACCGTTCGGTGTTCGAGCCTCGAGTCAAATTTTGACTCGGGTTTATTGACCCTTTGGTTTTCAACATATCGACCCTTAGGCTTTTTTAGACTGGCCCTTAGGCTCTTATGCATTGGCCCTTAGGCTCTTTTAGGCCGGCCCTTAGGCTCTTTTAGGCTGTCCCTTAAGCTCTTACGCATTGTCCTTTATGCTTTTTTTAGATTGGGTCGATGCGACATCTAATTTGGCTATAGTTTTCCCTCATTTTGGCTAAAGATTTTTGAAGTTTTGATTATGCCTTGGCATGTTTTATGTTCGTCTGACTCTTCAATGGCTCAAACGAGAACCTCGATTATGAGTTGATATGTGACGATACTTGAGTACCTTGGGAGGCTCGCTCAAAGGTTGAGTTTTTGAAACCTTTTCATCGAAGGCTGATTGTTTTCGAAGCCTTTTTATTGTTCGGAGCTGATATTATCGAAGCTTCTTTGCTTATGCTGAGGGTAGCCTGATTAACCGGTTCTTTTCAAAGTACTTTCAAAGTATTTGAAGGCCTTTAGTTTTATAACGGCAGTCAAACGTCTCTGAATCGTATTAATTTGGCCGTAGCCTTTAAGTTCGACCGTAG
The DNA here is from genome assembly GCF_000393655.2 of Nicotiana sylvestris. Taxonomy (NCBI): domain Eukaryota; kingdom Viridiplantae; phylum Streptophyta; class Magnoliopsida; order Solanales; family Solanaceae; genus Nicotiana; species Nicotiana sylvestris. The sequence goes on from NC_091065.1 coordinate 11,218,733, forward strand.
TCTTTTTGTTTAGCCGTAGCCTTTAATCCCCATGTGTAGTGACCTTGGCGTCCATATCGAGGGTATGCCTTTTTAGGGGTCTTACAAGTTCAAATATATAGCCTTGGCCTTCATATTGGGGTTATGCCTTTATAACGTCTTATAAATTTGAGTACACCTCGTTGAGGTCTTATAAGCTCGGTATTTCCTCATTTAGGTCTTATAAATTTGAGTATGCCTCATTAAGGTCTTATAGGTTTGGGCATGCCTTGTTGAGGTCTTACAGAATGATGCGGCCTCACTGAGGTCTTACGAGCTCGAAATTGCCTTATTGAGGTCTTACAAATTCGAGTTTTTGATGGCTTCGACGAGCTGACTGTCGATGATTCCCCGATTGTTCAAGGGTTTTTGGCCTTTGAGACGTTTAGCATGAAAGTATTGAATTTCTTCGAGTGTTTTGATAAGCAAAAAAGGCTTCCTCAATTATTTTATGTATGCGTACATGTTCTTTTTGCCTTTTGGAGGCCCAATTATTCTATATGGACACAATTCATTCGACCGTTTGGCCCAATACATCATTCTTCTATCGAGGTCCTCCTAGGCATAGTTTCAGTTCTTTGAAGAGGTGACCTCTTGGGGTGACACCCTCCAGTATTTGAGGTTGATCGAAGAGAAGACTTGAATACTTGATGAGGTCTCCTTAGGTAGCATATGGATATTTCCTGGTTAAAACCTCGCTGGTAAAACCCATTCGGGATAAAATATGGTCTAAGGGAAGAAAAGCACAACGCATGCTTTAAAACCCAGAGTCTTCGAGCTGGAAGGCACTTCGATTCCTCTCAATCAAACACCTGCAATAAGTTAATACAAAACACAAATAAAAAAGGAGAGGGTTGTACCTTAATGATGGCGTTCGAGCTTTGATAAATTCCAATTGCTTGTTCCAGGGATGCAGTACTGTCCTCTACTCACTTGTTTGGATGTAGTCGAGAATGAAGGTTGTGGTTGCTAGCTGATTTTTTACTTGCTTTTTGGCCTCTTTGATGTGGAGGGTGTTGATGTCGGTGCCATATCGTGCACTGCAAACATCTCTCTTGTTGCGTGTTGTTCTCCGTATACCACTTTTATTCCATCCTTGATTAGGAATTTAATCGTTTGATGGAGGGTCGAGGGTACTGCCCTCATACTGTGTATCCATGGCCTTCCAAGTAAGGTATTGTATCTCATGTCACCTTTGATGACATGAAACTTTGTATCTTGGATTGTACCGGCTACATTGATCGGGAGGATGATTTTGCCTTTTGTTATCTCACTCGCTATGTTGAATCTATTGAGGACTCGAAAGGCGGCTATGATCAGGTCAAGCAGTCCGAGCTGCTCCACCACCCTCGACCTGATTATGTTGGCTGAGCTACCTGGATCTACGAGCACACATTTAGTCTGAATTTTATTAAAAAAAAAAGAAATTACTAGCGTGTCATTATGAGGCTGACACAAGGTCTCAATGTTCTCTTCACTGAATGTGAGAGCATCCATTGGTATGTAACTCCGAGTTTTCCTTTCCCTAGTGGTGGATATTTTTGTCCATTTGAAAACGAGTTCCTGTAGGGCATCGACCCCTCCAACGATCATGTGGATGACATGCTGTGGTTCTTCTGGTTTGTTTTTCTTGTTTGCCTCTCTTTCCCAAAAATGGTTTTTAGCTGAGTCGCTGAGGAATTCTAGAAGGTGCCCTTCACTAATCAGTTGGTCTACCTCTTCTCGAAGCTGCATGCAGTCGTCGGTCCTATGACCGTGAGTGTTGTGATATTTACATATCAAGTTTGGGTTCCTCTGTGAAGGGTCTGATAGTACGGGTTTTTGGCCACCTGGCCTCTTTGATTTTCCCTATGGCCGATGCGATGTCCGAGATATCGATGATGAAGTTGTACTCAGATAGCCAGGGTACCTCTATCGAACCCGACTTTAACCATGAGTCCCTGGGAATTTTGACCTCGATCTATCCTTCGATCGTCTCGAGGCATGTTACGCCTTGATGCATTTCTTCGATCTACTACATACTGCTGGTATCTTTCTTTGTTTGATCTTGACTCCCTTTGTGTGAACCTTTGCTCCTTTGTAAAGAGCCTGCTGGGATATACTGAGCCTGAGGGGGCTCCTAGTTGGTCGTCTTCGACCCTGATCTTTGATTGGTACCTGTTGTGCAAATCCGCCCAGGTCACAGCCGGATATTTGATAAATTTTGTTTTAAACTACCTTGAAGCTACCGAGATTCTTTTGTTAAAGCCTTGAGTGAAGGACTGTACCGCCCGGTCATCGGAGACTGGTGTTAATTCCATTCTCTCCATCTGAAAACGAGATACAAATTCTCTTAGCTCTCGTTCTCTCTCTGTTTGATTTTGAAGACATCGGACTTCCTGGTGGATAGTTTGATAGCACCAGCGTGCGCACTCACAAAAGAATCTGCCAACATGGAAAATGAGTTGATTGAATTTGGGGGCAGGTTATGATACCACATCATAGCCCCTTTCGATAGCATTTCTCCAAATTTCTTCAACAACACAGACTCTATCTCGTCATCCTTCAAGTCATTTCCTTTTACAACACAAGTATAAGAGGTGATATGCTTATTGGGATCTATGGTACCGTTATACATAGGGGCATCAGACATTCTAAATTTCTTTGGGATAGGCTTCGGAGCTGCACTCGGTGGAAATGGTTTCTGTATGAACTTCTTTGAATCTACACCTTTCAGAATTGGGGGCACGCCAGGGATCTGATCGACCCTCGAGTTATAAGTCTCCACCGTTTTATCTTTATCTTCTATCTTATTTTCTCCTGATTCAATTCCTTTGGTGAGATCCTCGTGTATCTTTATAATAGCGGGGTATGATGCCGACCCATTATTGCTCGATCTCTCCGGTACCTGCTCGACTCGAGGATCCGTTTCCGGTGTTTTTGGTAACTTTGTAGATGAGCTATACCCACTTGTTGTGCTTGCAACATTTCAAAAATTATTTGAATACTAACGTCTCTTTCCTCACCGTCCACACTTCCGTCGGTAGGAGAGCATACATAAACATGCACAGCGTTCCGCGAGCTCACATCAATGGGGATTTGTGCTGGTACCTGCCCTGGGTTTTGCGGTGGTAAACCGACATCTGCTAGTGCTACCCCTGGGTTTTGCAGTGGTAAACCAACATCTGCACCGTTCTCTCCCTGAATATCAATACCGTTGTTTTCACGTGTATTTGCTGAGTTAGACATTTTTTACCTAAAATAAGAGATTCTTGGACAAGAAAAAGTGTGAAGAATAACTCGTGTTTTTAGAAAATAATCACTATTATTCTTAGCCCCACGGTGGGCACCAAACTGTTTACCTTGAAAATTGTAACTACAATTAAATTTAATTTTGCGGTTCTAAAAATATGTGATTTATTGTAATACAAGTTATAGGGCAATAGATGCTAAGTGTAAGTAAAGAAAGTAAGAAATGCAAACCAATGGGGTCACAAGGCTGGGACTCGAGCTGGGTGAAGCAGGGCCTCGAGGTCTAGACGGGGTTAATAGCGATGAACAATTGATGAAGAATCAAAGATAATGAAGTCCTGGAAGATGGCCTTTTGTGATTAATAATGAGCAATAAATGAAATATGAAAGAATAAGCAATAAGTGAGTAGAACAACTATTTAAGCAAAGAGCAGAATGTTGTATTGTATTTAATATGTTGTGTAATAATCCAAATCTTTTATAAGATGACAAGGGTCCCCTTTATATAGGAGCGATAAATCCCAACATAGTACATATCTAATAAATGATGAAGAAATGCTACTAGTACAGCTGTATAACGGTTCAGTACGAATTTGTATGATTCTTGCAGACCTGGTCAGCTCTAACCACGTGTATTTGGGAATTTTCCCGCCTTTCCGTTACGATAATCGATTGTACTACTCCGAGGTCCACCATAATGAGCCTCCGATATGTTCCCTTGAGGGGCACACCTCGGGGTCGCAGCTCACGCTCTGCTTTGGGCTTCTTCGAGGTTAGGCATGGAGCGGCATAATAGCCCCAAAGTCGAACTCCCCAATTCTGGCCGTATACACATTCCCAAGTAGATGAACAGTTAAAATTTTCATTAGCACTATGGGACCATATGCAAATGTCTTTTCTATTACTATCTCTGATGTCTATCAGAGTGATCTCATGAACAAAATTAGCAAGGAGTAGATCCCTGAGAGCTTCTGGGTCTCACTGATTAATTATGAAACTCCTTACGATGCCACTCCCTGGTTTAGTCGTGAGGTGAACTATGTGAGCTAGAGAGCATTCATTAATCCGGTTGTCCCACCAAAAAAAATCTGGCCTTCATTAATATCCCATTTGATAATCTGCTCCACTTGTGGTCTAATTTGCAGCAAAATTCATCCAAATGTTGGAGTTCTTAGAAGTGATAACTTTCATATCATATTGGTCCTAGGACAGTAATTAGCTTTGATGAACTTAGACCAAAGATTGTCCATTGTTCTCAACCTTCACCACCTCTTCACATCAAAATAAGTTTGAGTAGTGTTTTTTGATCTGTTGAAGTACATTGTTTGGAGGTTCCATAGCTACAACCAGATGGAGTGTTTGAGATTGAAGGATGTGCTTGATGATTAGAGTCTTTCCTCTAGCACTGAGAAAATTACTCTACCGGCCTCCTACATTATTGATCATTTTAGTAGCCAAGTTAGTAAATAAACTAATCTTCTTCTTGCCAGTGTATATAGGACATCCCAAGTAACCAAAAGAAAACTTGGAGTGTTTGTAGCCGGTCCACCTCTTAATCCTTGTATTGATTCTATGATTAAGATCCAGATGTGTTATTGTTACATCCCGTACCTTAGCATTAGAATGTGCCGTAGTAAATCCACATGAGTTCGAAGGGATTATGTCTAGTAGGAGGTTATAGAGGGTTTAAGACATTATTATTATGAGACCTTGTAAGTTACAACCTTGATATCATTAGATATTATGTTAGTGTGATATTTTCTTTTAAGTGAAGTATTTTAGTAAAAGTTTTATAAGTATAATTTTGGATAGTTATTATTATTTTTATTTTCAAATATGGTAAATTATACACATAATTTAAGAAAGTTTACGAGATTTTCTTTATTGTAAAGATAGAAATTATTTTCTCACAAGAAAAGAAGGTTATATTTTTACCATTTTAAGAATTAAGCGTACGAGAATTTGTACTCTTTATACGAGATAAGCAAAATTCAAAGTTGAGAAAATATATGTATTTTTTTACATGGATGTTTTAACAAATAATAGAATATGTATTGATTTTATATTGTACCACGATTTATTATTTTAATATTGTAATAATAGTACTTTAAGAAGAGGATAAGACTATTTTTTTTGAGGTTATAAATAGTTATGATAATTATGACAAGTGATAAGTAAAGTCGTGAAGATGAGAGGGAAAACGAGTTCAAGAAAATAAATTTCGTTGAAGGTTGTCAATTTAGAATTAAATACGATCCGAGTCATAATGTCTGGTATTTTTAGAGTAGTACCATACAAGGTACCATACGACCGTCATAGTATGATGTATAAAGTATATTAAAAATAAGTAGAATTTTAAATAATTTAAGACAATTCTTAATTGCATGAGTAATTGGTTAATTACCGAGTAACGAGACATTACCTAATTACCTAATAAACAGAGAATGATTTACATTTTCCACCCCACCCCACGTGGCAGGAAGGGGCTATCCAAACAAATGACTAAGGTAATTTAGTATTAGGTGGCAGTAAAGTATGTAAAGCCTCCCTCTTTCTTATCCTTGGATTATTTTCACAACTTTAAGGATTCATTTTATTTGACATGGTGTTTTACCAGTATTTTGAATTGGTAAAAATCAATTAGTAATTTGTTCCTTGTTCTGTCATTGAAAGAAAAATGCTTTTAATGGAGTGTTTTAGTGCTACTACTTTTTCGTTACTCCCTTTTTTTTCTCTTCTTCTTTCTTTTTTCCAATTTGCAAGTCGTTTTAGTTTTTCCATTTCCTGATTCCTTGCTTCTCTCACTCAAAAATCAAACAAGGAGCTTTTATTTTTCCTGGATATGAAGTTGTCATCACAAAATAGTTATTTTTATAGAATCTTGAGATGTGTCCTCTGATATTCGTTGAATCAGATTAGATTTGTGAAAATGGAATCAGACTATGATGTATTATTTTTGGAATATTTTTTTTAATTTTTTTTCTTATGAGTTCTACAATAAACGGAAGATTGATATCTAGTTGTGTATGTATTGAGGAGCAGTCATTGAAATTCAGCATTTAATATATAAGCTACTTTACTTTGATTGGGAATTCATGCCTTAAGGATAATTCTCTTGAATATGATCCAAGTTCGAACATTTATCTACGACCTTCTCGAGTTCTTATGAGCAATTAAGATATGTTAAGGCTAAGCTCTTCCTTCATTTTGCATGATCCCGTAATTATACTAGTTTGATAATGAGACACAGAGAAAAATTCATATTCCGGAATTTACGTATATTTTCCTAGTGTTATAAGTAATAATATTCTCCTTATCGGGACTATGTGTAGAATGTGCATGTGAGATATTGTCTGCCATTTAAGATCAACAATAACTGGCATAAAGTAGTTTAGTAGTGCTCCAAAACCAACAAAACATCCATCCTTCCCATGATTGATGACTGATGAGTGGCTCCGAGGCTCTTACATATATGATTTACTCTTGGGAGTCTGAACGTGATGTTACTTCAATGTCATGGATATATTTAGTAGATTCTTGTTGCAAAAAGTAATATGACAACATTGTTTCATGGGAATGGAATCATTCCATTAATACTATCATGGAGAGCTAGATCAACTAATTCGGGGCCAAAGACACAATGTTTCATAGCTTACAATCTTTAACATTTTTAAAGTTGTGCCACATTGAGATTACAATGGCTCTAGATGGATTATTGAATTTCTACTGTTTCTATTTTTCCCATTAAGTATTTTCTATAAACGTACTTCTCATACAATGTCATGCATTGTATTCATCCACATGTGCATTTACCCATGACTCAGACGTCATTATATACGCATATATATGTGTGTATATATATATATATATATATATGGAAAAACGTTATGGCGTTATATATGCACCACCACCTGATCAGCTGGTATACGTTGATGATTTGCCCACAGTGACCGAGATGATATGATGGGACGACCTCCGAGGCATGATAATATTGTGGTGTATATATAAGTAAGTATGTATGTATGTATATATATATATATATATGTATATATATACATTTGGAAAAGGTTATGACGTTATATACGCATCACCACTTGATCAACTGGTATATGATGATGATTTTTTCCCAAAGTGGCTGAGATGATATGATGGGATGCCCTGAGAGGTTTTATGATACTATGTACATACAGACCTATGCATTACATGACATTCATACGCATATACATGACACTATAAGTATTTCATGATTTACAGAGTCATCCAGACTTACAGGTATAGACAATCAGTTTGACGAGCCCTCACAGTAGACGGGGTTTGCATTCAGCGAAAGATCGGTAAGACTCTACCTCATTCAGAGTGCAGTCGAGTCTATGAGTCATCGTGTCAGAGTTTTCTTTCTACAGACTTATGGATAGGCCGGTACCCTGTCCCATTTCATATCGAATAATTCTAGAGTCTTTGTAGACAGAGGTTCAGTTTGTACAGTGTGTCAGAGGCCTTGACGGCCCATATATATTTATATTTTAAGAAAAATGGTTCAGTGATACCGTACTTTTCACCTACAATTTTATTTTATGAGTTGTGGCCATGTTGGCCTATGGTAGTTATAGAAGGAATGAATGAGTTACAGAGTGGTTCACTTGGGTTACTACGGCATTGGTGCCAGCCACGCCTCTCCAAGTTCGGGGCATGACAGTGATGAAACAACTCTTCTCCTTATTAATTTCTTTCCCAAATGCTTCTTCGTAATTCTTCAGCTGCCGCATGATGATCTTGATAAAGTGTTGATTTATCGAAAAGAACATGACTATGTCATCTGCATAGCATAAATGGTTGATTTAAAGGCCATTAGCTTTTATGTCAATTCCCTATAAATCATTTCTATCATTTAAATGGTTGAGATTCTGCAGCTATTATGAATAGAGCAAGAGAGAGAGAGGATTCGCCTATTTGAGACCTCTAGAGGAATTGAAAAACTATGTCTAGTACCATTTACTATGACCGAGTATCAATTATTCAGGCCTCATTTGTTTGCATTCTGAATATTAATCATTTAGATCTTAAACATTAAGTTCGTTTATTTTTAAAGTCTAAATCTTAATTATTCAGATTTTAATCATTAAATGTGTTTGTTTTTTTTACTTTACAATCACTTAATGGGTATGAATAGGTCTATATGATTAAGATCTATAACAGAGACTTAATTTCATTAAGATGCTATTATATATTCATTATTAACTGCAATCACCGCCTATCATTATCAACTACCACCATGCCGCCGCCACCACCATACTACACCACCACCACCACCACCACCATGCCACCATCATCCTTAATCATAACCACCACCATTATCGACCATCACCACCCACTGTCCCACCACTCCAACCACCATCATTCTCCCCCCCACAATCAACACTCATCCACCTCAACTACCACAATTGACCATCCCATCACCATCAACAACCACAACCGACATTGCCTATCATTATAACCTACCACCACCAATCCAACACCTTCCTCAGTCACAACTACTATCACCACCAACCACCACCATTCTCAATCATAATCGTCACCACTATCAATCACTATTAGCTACTAGCATAAACCATCATCATCAACCAAAACTACCACCTACCACCACCTCTAGTCGGCCTTCACCTGTTAGCCACCACCACCACCAACTATTATATTTTAAAAAACTATATATTTTATTAATAGAATATTAGATTAGTTATTTCATTTGAATTTTATGTTTATTAATTTTCAAATAAAGATAAATATTATACATTGAGATGTTAAAAATCAAACAATCTTAAATATTTCTATTCAGATCTTAATATACGTCTTAATATATTTAGATGTGTATTTAGATTCAAATGTCTTAATCTTAATGCACATCTTTATATTCAGATCTGTATTCAGATTCAGACGTCTTAATCTTAAAAAAACAAATGAAGAAAATCACTCCGTAAATGATTTTGATGAAGGACTATATGAATCCCAACTTCCACAGTACAAAAGTGCGTAATTCCCATGACATTTTGTCATTGGCCTTGGACAAGTCCAGCTTCATAACTGCATTTCCTCCATTTTTGTCTCCCTTTATACTATGCACTATTTCTTGAGCCAACAAGATATTCTATGTGATCAATCTCCCCTGAACAAAGCCATGATTTTAGGCTGTACACCCAATTTTTCGGGGATTATAGTTCAATCGGTCAGAGCACCATCATGTCAAGGCGGAAGTTGCGGGTTCGAGTCTTGTAAGTCCCGGCGGATTAAATAAATATATCAATTAATCTCTCTATTTTCTATGAAAATAGAGACAAGATTCTCTGAGACCATATTAGGAAGTAAAGGTGTAGTATTTTGGCAATAATCATAGACAGGATCTTGTTTGTTAAGGTACATAAACTTATTGGTCTGAGTTGGCTGAAGTTGTCTAGAGCCTTCACTTTGGGTATGAGGAAAAGGCATGAATGCGTGAAATCGACATACTCAATGATATCTATTTTGATGATCTCCCAAGAGCTCTATAAAAAAATCTATTTAACACATCTGGGCCTACTGAATCATTAGGATCCATGGAGAAAATTGCATCTTTAATTTCATCTGTTGTTTCAATTTCCTGAAGCATATCATTATCCTGGCGCATGACCTTTTCTTCTAGATGTTTAAATATTTTCATGTCATATGAGCTATTTGGTTGGGTAAATAGGCTGCTGAAGTGTCCGATAGCCGCTTGAGCTATCTCCTTATCATTATCAATCCATCTTGTTGGAAAAAATAATATCTCAAGGAATAATATTCACGATAAATTACAATAATACTAGAGAGTAACAATGACACCAAATCTTTTAACGGGGTAAAATATAATACCCAAGCAAAGCAATATAATACCACTAATATATTACAACTTGGTAGTGTCAAGAGACTACTAAAACTTCAAAAGAAATAACACTCTTTATTTTAAATACGTCACTACGATATTACTCCCACTTACTATTTATCTCATAGACTACACAATCTCTATTGCTTCTTTTGATTTGGTGTACTTGAAATGAAGAAAAATGGCTTCTATTTATAGCAAGCCTCACCATCCAAACAGCCAATCAGATTTGGCTTTTACAAAATCAGATTTGTATCTTTCCAAATTTGTGATAATTATAACCCTCAATTTTTGATTTGTCATACTTTTGTCCATTATTTTCTTGGTAGTAGCCACGTCATCTTCCTCTTCTTTGTCCACGACCATGACCTTTGAATGTTTTGTGGATTTTAACTTCATTGCCGAAGATGTTAGCGTTATTTCTTCCTCGTCCATGACCGCCACGACCTCGTCCCCAACCACCTTCTCAAACATGACATCATTTAAACATTGGTGGATGAGCGTGAGGGCTTGTTGATCCTTCTTTCTTGTCTTTGCCAAGACATCTTTCTTATTTTGAGGAGAGCTTCCTCATTATCGGGTTTTGCATACCCTCTATCTACGATATCCCACATATCGTGGGAGCCATGAATGTCTTTCATGCGTAGACACCATTTCTCATAATTATCTTTTGTGAGACGGGGGTTACTAAAAAGACATCAGACATTCTCCACGGCTCTAACACCATGGTATTGGGAAAAATAATATCCCGTCCAAGAACAATATCTACGATAAATTACAATAACGCAAGAGAGACTTCTCGACACCAAATATTTTAACGGGGTAATATAGTGTTTGACGACGAATATGCGGACGACTTGATCATTCCACGTAACAATGCACTGATAATATCTTTACTTATCCATAATACTAATGTCAAACAAGTTTTTATTGACCTAGGTGGCTCAGTAAATATCATTCTACCGAGAGTAGTGAATAAGATGAAAGTGAGTGATCGAAATATTCCATGGGCACGGTCGTTATCTAGGTTCGATAATACAAATGTCTTCACGAAAGAAGAAATCATATTGGCAACATTTGCAGAAGGTGTCATCAAAGAGACTAAATTCCAGGTGGTAGATGCAGACATGGACTATGATATAATTTAGAAAGGTCGTGGATTCATGATATGGATGTGGCCCCACTAACGTTTCCTCAAGTGATTAAGTTCTTATCACAGTGGGGAATCCGTCAAATCAGTGGAGATCAACAAGCATCATGAGATATCAACTCAGTTGCAATTGTGAGAGCAACATTTAACGATAGAGGTACAAAATCACAATTACGGAACTCAGTTGAGGATAATTCAATGCCCACCTCAACTAGAAGTCCAAGAAATCAAGCTGGTATAAATTCAAGGCCTAATATGATTCAAGAGCTAGAGGAAAATGAGAATATCAAAACAACCACGGAGGTGCTCGAAGCTGTTATATTATTCATCAATTAGAATGACAGAAAAGTTTACATCGGAACAAACTTGAGCATGGAAATAAAAGGTAAGTTAATTGAATTTTTACGTGCTAATGCTAATTGCTTTGCGTGGTCGCATTCAAACATGACATGTATACCACCGGAGGTAATGACTCATAAGTTGAATGAGGGCCCATTACACCCACATGTCAAACAAAAGAAAAGGAAGCAAGGAATATTTAAAAATCAAGTAATCCAAGAAGAGGTACAAAAACTTCTAAAAATTAGTTCAATTTGAGAGGTAAATTACCTTGGCTAGTTAGTTAATGCTGCCGTAGTCCCAAAAAAGAATGGAAAGTGTCGCGTTTGTGTGGATTATACTGATTTAAACAAAGCTTGCCCTAAAGATCGTTTCCTTTACAACATATAGATCAGTTAATTGATTCTACTGCAAGTCATGAATTTTAATTTTTTAAGATACATATTCTGGTTATAATCAAATAAAGATCGATCCTCTAGATGAGGAAAAGACTTCGTTTGTTACAAACATGGGGACTTACTGTTACAAAGTTATGTCATTCGATTTGAAAAATGCTGGAGCAACGTACCAAAGATTGATGACTAAAATATTTCAAGAACACATGGAAAAAACCATGGAGGTTTACATTGACGATATGTTGGTCAATTTGCAAGTATAACATGAAGCTACACCCGAAAAAATGTGCTTTGTTGTCGCTTCAGGTAAATTTTTGATATTTCTTGTTTCAAAAAGGGGCACTGAAGTGAATCTCACTCATATATAAGAAATTGAGGAAATACATGATGTACATACAAGCAAAAAAGATGTACAAAGATTTTTCGCGCCCCATTTTCTCGCGAAAGTAGGTTTCAACGTGTGACAACTCTTTTAAACGGGTGTTAATGTCGCGCTCCTTTTTTTCTCACGAAATAGTGTTTATGACATTGACAACTCTTTTAATAGGTATTAAAAGAGAAGAGTCACCACCTAATCATTAAAGTGCATTAGGACACTAAGAGGAGTTTGATTTAGGAAAACCAGAGATCGGGTAAGGGCTTGAAATTATCCCGAAGGGAAGGTGTTAGGCACCCCTCAGGATCCACTAGTGTAGTTCCCGACCATACTATAATTGTGGCTTTAAGTAAGAAAATAAGAGTTTCAAATATGAGGGGATTTTCACATAATGGTTGCAAATAGATAAAATTAAAATAAGTGAAAGGCAAGCTGAAATTTGAGAAAAACGGTTTAAAATTTTGAAAGGTAAACAATGAAACAAACAAGTAAAAGGAAGGGGGAGCCCTAGGTTTATAAATAATATGGATCACTCCACAAAATGTCCGGTAATTGCTCCTCGACGAGGGGTTACACGTGACATTATCGCATTGTCTTCACATGTATATCTACTCTTTCCCACCCCGTTAAGGTGTTAAAGCGCGGAATAGTCTCGTTTACTTATTGCATACTATTACCCGCCCCAATCCTATCAACCCTGTAGGTGCTTGGGACTACTAATCCTATAATGGTGAAAAAGTCGGCTTATTTTTGGTTTCAAAAGGTAAAAATACTAAGGCGACAAACAAAAGCACGTATAACAAGTATGGGGAAAGCACATAAGCAGATGCGGCTCAAACAGACCTCCTTAAATCAAAGAAAAGCATCTAGTTTAGCATGTCTTGCATGTACTGATTAGGGTCTGATTAAAACATAAAAGGGGAAAGCAGGCTGATTTATCACATATTTTCAGATAAGAAGTCCGAATTAGACCTACCTGTTGGTTGTAATCAATAAAAACAAACTAGTGCAGTCATAACTTTTATCCTAAATATTGCCTAAGCGTTAGACGAAACCTATAAGCATGATATCTACTGGTTTCAGAAAAGATAAAGTGTATTGATTTTAGAAGAGGCCATCATTTATTCAAGGACGACGAGTTTTGACAAAAGATTCTGCAGATGTTGGACAATGATATTGCCAATTTTAAACTTATAGGTGAACGAAAATGTTTCATACTAGGTTGTTAATTCCTATAGGCATGCTTTCTAGGCGTTGTTGACTTTAAAAATATTGTTATTGACATGCAAAAATACTATAGGCAAGTCATCTATATACAGTTAGTTATTAATTCCTATAAACAGGTTTGCCTAATGACAGATGCACATGCAAATTGCAGGAAGTCCTATAGGCATATTATTTATATGATATGCAGAATTTCAGAAATGACTTATGGACATGGTCGCTATATAATACAGAAGTGCAGAAACCTATAGACATGGTCTCTATATAATGCAGAAGTGTAGAAACCTATAGACATAGTATCTATATGAAATGCAGAAGTACAAAAATATAATAATTCCCTATGAGTATGATATCTAGATGAAATACAGAAGTGCAGAATTATAATAATTCCCTATGAGCATGATATCTATATGAAATACAGAAGTGCAGAAGTATAATGATTCCCTAGGAATATGATATCGACATGAAATGTAGAAGTGCAGAAGTACAATGATTCCATATTAACATGATATCTACCCCTTTGCATGCATGATTCCCTCCCTTTTCACTAGCCATCCCCAATAGTTATTACAACTCGAAATAAAATAAGAAAAGCAAAATTAAAAGTACTTTGAGCACGTGATTTTTGCTCTATGAGAACTACTCCCAAAAAAATCAAAATAAAATGGTCTTTGCATTGTTTGTAATTTAGGTGTATTTTGTCTATTTTCTATTTTAAATGAGAAAAAATGCAAAAAAATATGTGTTGCATGTGCATTTAGGATTTAATTTTACAATTTAGGATTTAATTAAGCATGCTTGTTTTACAAAAATGAAAATTCACAAAAATAACATATTATTTGTATTTTGGTCAAATTGTGTGATTTTCTTTTAATTTAAGTGTTTAATTGTTTCTGATGGGTGTTATTTAAAGTTAATTAATATTTTTAAGTTAACTTAGGTCTTCTATAATTTAATTTAGGATCTTTAAGTTTAATTTTCAAAAAAAAAGAAGAAAAGAAAAGAAAAAGAGTTAATAAAAAAAGAGGAAATCAAAATTTGGTCCAGAAGATACTCAAGCCCAAACAAAATCCGTCCAAACCCACGCCAAACCAGCCCAGACCCGTCTACCATACCTGGTCCATCCCCACCAGAACCAAACGACGTCGTTTGGACACGTTTCAATCTGGACCGTTGATCTCAGCCGATCAAACGGTCCCAGAGCTTTGACCAAACCCGACCCCGACCCGCTTACCCTGAACCACACCCGCCCCAGCACTACCCCAAAACGACACCGTCTCCCTTAAATGAACTACTCCAGGCCATTGATCGTGCCTGATCCAACGACCAGGATTAGACCATCCCTTCCGTAAATAAACCTAACCTCTCTCCTCACACCCCCCTAAGCCATACCCTGTTCATGGTCTCTTTCAGAGACGGACTCAATCAACCCTCCCAAACCCTAGCCGCCCTGAAACTCCTTCGCTTGAAAGCTGGCGGCAACAACGCCGGTGACCACCAAAATAACACCCCTGAACCTCCTAACCACCCTCTGCACAAATCACTTAACCGTTTTTCTCGAATCAGACTCCAACTTCTCGAATCTTCAATTGAAGATTCGAGCAAACTTGAAACCCACCCCAACCAGTCCCAAACTCACACCAAGGCACCCCCTAACCACCCTCTTATGGATCTGTTAACCGTTTTGATCGAATCAGACTCCAGCTTCTCGAATCTTCAATCGAAGATTCGAGCAAAACCTGGATCTACCCCAATCTACCTTGAGCTCACACCCTGGCACCCCTTGACCTCCCTCATGACCAAACCACCATTGGTTTGGTTCGAATCTGGCTAGAAACACTCGAACCCCAAATCGAAACAAACAGAACTTTAGAAAAACCAAAACTGGTTTCTGTCCGAATTTTAAGAGGTTTTGGGTGTTTAACTGACCTTAGTCAAAGTGTTCTAAGTTGAGAACACTTGATTAAGGTTCGTTTTACCTCAAAAGAAGTTCAAATTTGAGTCGATTCAAGTCCGTCTGTTCTTTGTTCTATCTAAGGTATTTTTCCTTTTTTCTTTTATTCTATTTTCTGATGTTTTAAGTGTCTGTTTATGTGTTTAGTATTGTTATATTAATTTTTCAGTTTTGTCGATTATTCTTTCCTTCTCTATCAGACCTTTTTACTTGGTCGAATTTGTTTCTGTTCTTTGTTGTGTATAATTATAGGCTGCATAATCAGTTCAAATAAGTTTCGTCGATTAGTTGTTTTATTATATACCTCTGTTCTTGTCAATGCTGATTGAAATTGCCTGATTATCTATTTTCAGATTGATTGTTATCAATTGTTGCAGATAATCGGTTAATTAGTTCTCGTCGATTAATTCGTTCTTGTTTGTAAACTAATAAGCTCGTCAAATGTTTGTTGTGTATGCTTGATCTGTGAACACTTAGCTTCAGGGCATTGTCAGTAGGCTGACAATGAACCTGCATTCATGTGCATTCTGATTCAATTTTCAATTTAATTTTAAATGATTCTGCTAAGTTATGTGTTGTGATTTAAATTCAGTCCATGGGATTCAAGGGGAACTCATCCTTAGTCATTCAGTTGTTAAGAGAATTGGCTATAGCTGTTAATCAGAATTAGTTTTTAAATCTTTGTTAGCTTGAACAGATTTCAGAATTAAAAGTTTTAATACAGTTGAATAATTGTATTAGGGGCAGTAATATTAAGGGGTTTCAGGGGTGAATTGGGAATGAAACAGTTAGGATAATATTTTAATGTTAGTGTTTTGTTAGTGGGATATTAATGTCTTTAGATTAATATGGTAATGGGGAACAAAAGGGAATGGGGGCTGAAAATAAGGAAAAAGTTTTCCTTAATGGAATTTTAAGTGAAAAATTCAGATTTTTAGTGGGAGAAGGGGGTCGGGCAGTAAGTTTGAAAGGAGGGAAAGTCTGTATAAGAGGGCAGAAGGAGGTCTATAAAAAGGGGAATTAATTTTTGAGAGTTTGGGAGTTGAAAAGAATAGCTATTGTTTTTCATCGCCTCACTTAAGATCTGAAAAAGCTAGAACATTTCTTCTTTATACTTCTGCTCTATAATTGGGGAGGTTGATAGCTGTTGATTTCGTTGCTGCACTGCTGTTCAAACTTCTGTTGGTTGCTACTGCTGCTGCTGACCCTCTTCTTCCTCTTCTTGTATTGTCTATACTAGGTACATGTCCTGAATCTCAAATCATGTAGCTGTCCAGTTGGAATAAAATGAAAATGGAAGTATAACATCATTGGAAGCTTTAGTTCTTGCCGTGTTTTATCATAGTTGATTGTAGTAGTTTGGAATGTAATTAAAATTTTTGTACAATGATTTAGATTGGTTTGGACTGTTAAAATCATGGACTATTCGGGACGTTTGATCGTTTGTTAGACATGTGGTAGTTTAATTTCATTTAGTGTAGTTAAGTTTTGAAAATCAAAAGTTATACAAAACATAAAGCGATCTTGTGATTCACAGTCCTCACTCGTCCTAATAAATGGCAGTGTAATCCTGGAGTCACATTGTTTTATATTTAGTAATGGTAATTGTGAGTTAGTTTAGAGCTGGACGTGTAATGTGACTGTTGGATTTTCTTATCACTAATTAGCCTAGAATAGTTTGTTGATTAACTCTATTAAAAGACATAAGTTTGAAAATTGATTATGGACTTGCATTTTTAGTTGATAATTGGATATTTGAATAATTGTGGATAATTAGTTAAGGTTAATTGCAACATGAGTTAGGAAGTATTATTAACTAGGAGCTGAAGCAAAATTGGGCTGAACGTTATTAGCATAGAATTAGTGTAGAATTTTAAACTCAGCAGGTTAAGTGCATCACGTGTGTATTAACACAAAATTAGACCCTGAATTATAACACGGATGCGTTAATGCTGCTGCTGATCTCGCCTGATTTTTGCTAATGGGCCAAGCTGAGCACAAGGTGTGGCTCACGCTCTACAATGGGAACTCAGACTGAGCAGCAAGTTCTCAAGGCCCAACTCGCTGGTTGGTTTCAATTCAGTAGGGATTGGGTCAATTATTTGAGCCCAGAATTGCTAAAGGGTCCTTATTAATATGTTTTGTTTAAGTAACTCCAATTATTTAGGGCCTCTTTTTCTTTATTCTTAAGAACAAAAATATAGAAAATCGTAGTTGCTTTTGGTTTGTCTTGTAATTAATAAAATAAGACGAGCCTCGCAAAACAAAACACATAAATTGCGGGCCCCTCAATGAATATTGTGTTAAAATACTTAGACTTCAGGATGGGCCGTTTATCAAAATTTTACGGCCCTACCCAAAATAATGACACGCTAGTCGCTTTAGGCGCGTAGTTAATAATGTTATCTTCTTAAACTCGGGTGCACATTTATGTGACCCAAATGCAAATCTCAACAGAGTTGAAATGCGTCAATAACCATGATTGCATTGATGTGACGTGGTTTGAGATGTATTTTCACGATGTTGCAAATTTTCGGTAAAAATAATAATAATAAAAGTGGTACACAGTTAAAATTTGCACATAGATTCAACATGTATCAAAAATTAGATATATAAGCCGAATATGATAGTTGAGCGACCGTGCTAGAACCATGAAACTCGGGAATGCCTAGCACCTTCTCCCGGGTTAACATAATTTCTTATCCGGATTTCTGGTGTGCAGACTGTTAAACAGAGTCATTCTTTTCCGCGATTTGGGATTAAAACCGGTGACTTGGGACACCATAAATCCCCCAAGTGGAGACTCTGAATAAATAAATAAATCCCGTTTCGATTGTCTTTTAATTGGAAAAACTCCCTTTACGTCCCTTAGCGGGGGTGTAGCGGAAAAAGGAGGTGTGACAACTCTGGCGACTCCGCTGGGGAACGAACCCAGAATCTCTGGTTTAGGGTTCA
Organism: Nicotiana sylvestris; assembly: GCF_000393655.2. Classification (NCBI taxonomy): domain Eukaryota; kingdom Viridiplantae; phylum Streptophyta; class Magnoliopsida; order Solanales; family Solanaceae; genus Nicotiana; species Nicotiana sylvestris. The sequence continues at coordinate 11,237,267 of NC_091065.1, forward strand.
GAATTTGAGCTTAGAAGAATTGTTATATTTGGCTTTATTTATTATCTGATTTTATTACATGTTTTGTCCTAATGTGCTAAAATGTTGCTTTTACCGCTTTAATATTATATGAACTGTATATATAAACTTCTACGAAATCCCTCTATTCTCTTTCTTGAGGAGTGCACACTGGTCGTGACTTCTTTCTGTTAGTGTCATATCCCAAAATAGAACGAGGATTCAGAGGAGTTGCAAAACCGGATGATCTTTTGGTTACCGGTACGCAGTTCCCATCCTCGGCTCGAGTGGTCCGCTCGGGTAAGCCAGATCTAGAACAAACACCCAGGATAAACCTAGTATAACAAAACCTCATACCGGATCCCTAGTAGGAACGCTTATTTGCATCATGTGCACTTTACTTAGGGGACTCAACACAGGGGTTGGGTCCGTCTAGGACAAGCAACCTGAAATGAAAAGACCATCATGTTGCATCCTGTTTGTTTTATGCATTTATTTGCCACAGACTTGCATGCTGACCAGTTTTTGAAAATACTGCAATATTGAAAAAAGGGAAAATAGCGGTGTAGAGAGATAATTCTGAGTTACCGGCAAACTCTGCCAAAATTTTGTGAAAATGAAAAAAAAATGTTTTTTTAGTATAATTTGTTTAAATAAGTCTTGTTGTTAGGATTAGTTTATTGTCGTGGCCCGAACTATGCCGGTTTGATTCTCACAGGATGTGAGATACGTAGGCAACCCTCATCGGGTTCAACCTCCCATTTTTTGCAAAAATAGCCAAAGTATCAAAAATTTTAATCTTTCGTCATAAATAAGTCGGGTGTTTCCATTCTTGTAAAAATAGCTGAATGTCCGTAAAAAGACGCCGGAATGCTATTTTTGCAAAATAGCCACTTTTTGTCATTTTCAAGGTTTTGTCCGGTTGGTAAAACACAGCCTTTAAATCTTCTTCGAAGTGCTGAAAGGCCGTATTGACAAGACCGGAGTTTTATTTAAATATGTGTCAATTTTAGTTTATTCTTTCTTTGAGTCCAATGAGTGTTAATCACCCCAAACAAACATACAAAATGAGCCCGGGTCCAAGTTTGCCAGTAACAGTTAGGAGCAAGATCCATTTGGAGTTGCGCTTGTGGTGGGAGGATTCAGAGCGAGATAAGATCAAACTACATCTGGGAGGTCTTACCAGTTTGTTGAACGTCAAACCCAGATGTGACATCATAAAGGCTTTGGTTACATTTTGGGACCCAGCCCACAGTGTATTCCACTTCTCAGATTTTGAACTCACTCCAACCTTAGAAGAGGTAGCAGGTTATATGGACATTACTGAGGGGCTAAGGCACAAATATCTGATTACTCCAAGAGTCGTCAATTCGCACAAGTTCATGGATCTACTAAAGATAAGCAAGGGAGTCCCGTACTCTGAATTGGATAGGGGTTTTTCTACTCTGCAATTCATATACCAGAGGTATGGGCATGTAGGTATGGGCAGATGTGGATGATCGAGCACTTGTGTCATCATCCTCAGTATACGAGCGATAGATCTACAAATGAAGGTTGCATTGAAGGATATAACACGAGCATTTCAGGGCTCAAATTGCCAGAAGTGTCTGAAGACTGGGTATCTTGCCTTCGCACCATCACTGCAACACAAATAGGGTGGACATTGGGTTGGCTTCCTGTTGAAGAAATTGTGTACATGCCCGCCACGGGTCCATACTTCCTCTTAATGGGACTCCGAGGCATTCAGCCTTATGCGCCTTACCGGGTGATGAGGCAGTTAGGGAGGTGTCAGGTGGTACACCCAGATGAAGATCTCAGTGTTTATGCAATCGAGATTGGTACCAACGACCAATTTCATGAAGAAGCCGTTCGTTCTATATAGAATGAATGCTAGTATTTAACGGTAAACACTCAAGTGCATGAATTAAACCAAAGGTGAAGTCTCACCGGCTTATATTGCATGGTACAGGAAGAGAGATGTTGTAAGAGATGAGCCAGAACGACCGACCAAAAAACCTCACATTCAAGAGTTCGTTGAGGCATCACAAGAACCGTGGGACTGGTTGGCCAAAGAGCGCGAGATGCCGGGCTGATGAAAAGCTCATAAACGGTCTGAAGAAGAAAGTCCTCGAGTATCAAGAAGACCTGGAAAAATCTAAAGCTGGTCTAGCAAGAATCCAAGTGAAATGGATAAAGAAGGCAAAACATCGAGCACGGTCTATGCAACAAATGAAGATGGACTACGAAAGGAGCATCGCTCTATTGAGAGAAACAATATCTACTCTCGAAGAGCGGATCTTCAGACAAGCCCGAGATGCCAGAGCAGATAGGAAGCGCTACTATGATCTAATGGCCCGAATGGAGAAACAGATGAATAAGTTTCAGGATCAACTCATTTACAATGCTCAAATGCTGGGGACGCGGAATCAACAAATAGAGCGATTACTTATGGAAAGGGACAGAATCAAGGGAAGAATTGACGATATCGGGCACTACATCACCATAAAGTGCCTAGCTTGTGAGGATATGTCCCGCACCACCTTCCTTGCTTCAATAATGATTTAAGTCCATCAGATCATGAAAGATTTGAAAGATCCGCAAAGGGGTCTTGCACCAAAACCCGCGGCGAAGCCGAACGATGCCCCGCAGGCGCCAAAATTCAAAACTCTGAAACATTCATAGTTTGAGTCTGTATTTTCCTTGTCTTCAAAGTCTATTGTATGTCGGAGTTTGTATTTCCCGTTTTGGCATAAAATTCTGTAGTTTGTATCAAGTTTGTTAATTTCCTTTCAAAAACGTTTTGTCTTATAATAAAACGTTTTGCTAGTAAAGGTTGAAAAATCCAAAAATGGTGTCTTTATTTTTTGCACTTGTGGCAGAACTACGCCCGGTCTGATTTATGCGGGGACATGATACGTAGGCAATCCACATAAGATTCGACCACCACTAAAAAAGGAAAGTTTGGAGGCATTTAAAAGAATTCGGAATGACGCATGTGGTCAAAGCAAAGACATAATAGAAATGGTTATACTGCTTAGGAACATTGCATCCCCAACATGAAATTGCAATATGTGTTAAACTCTAATGCTAACAAGTTTGTTGTTGATCCAGAGATTTCGAAACAGTTAGCTCGTTAGAACGTTCTGGCAGATTACCATTACCACACAAGATCTAAAGGGCCCATTCTGAAAAGTATGTCTGGTTCGGACAAAAGTGTTGAGGAAGAAAAGACGGAGATGCAAATGATGAAGCAGGAAGTAGACAGGTTGAGACAAGAGATAGCTGGGATACACCTAGCCTGGGCTAGGGGACAAACATCACCAATACCTCCCCCTACTCCTACCCTCTCACCAGCTCGGACTCCGGAACACCCTCCCACTGGTCCATCAACGAGCTTCCCCATTGCCCAATACTATCAGGGGGAAACTTCCTATAATCCCCAAGCTCCACCGCCCAAACAAAACCCTCCTCCACCAACTGTTCCTATTTTCGTGGAACCTCCACCCGCCACATTGCAAAAATCATCCGATGAACCAGTGTTTCAGGTTCACGACAACCAATACTATCCTACCGAACTCACCTTCAAAGCACCCAAGCCATACACTTACACCCCTCACCTTCAGCTCCTGGAAGAAACTGAGAGGCTGGCTAAGAATACGGAGTAGGACGTAGTGCTTCGTAAAGTGAAAAGCCTGGAGAATCCTTCAGGAATATGCATGGATTGGGCAGCCAAGTTAGTGTGCCCTACCAAGATCTGTGTCCCTTCCCCGATGTTCAATTGCCTACAGGTTTTAAGATGCCAAAGTTTGATCTATATTAGGGACATGGTGATACCATGGCACATCTACGAGGTTTTTGTAGTAAGATGAGAGGGCAGGTGGAAATGATGAGCTGCTGATAGCTTATTTTGGTCAAAGTTTAAGCGGGTCCGCACTGGAATGGTACACGAGGCATGATCCTAGCAGGTGGTATACCTGGGACGATCTAGCACAAGTATTTGCAGGTCATTTCCAGTATAACATTGAGATTGTCCCCAACCGTCTCACACTGTTAAAACTTGAGAAAAATCCTGGAGAAAGCTTCAGGGAATTCGGATTCCGTTGGAGAGAACAAGCAGCAAGAGTCGATCCACCAATGAGGGAAGGTGAAATGGTGGACTACTTCTTACAAACTTTGGAGCCAACTTACTTTGGTCACCTGGTGACGTCAGTTGGTAAATCTTTCAATGAAGTAGTAAAAATGGGCGGTATGGTTGAAGAGGGACTCAGGTCCAACAAGATAATGAGCTATTCGGCAATCAAGGCCACAACTCAGGCTATCCAAAGCGGCACAGGAGGTGCGCTCGGGAAAAAGAAGAGAGAGGAGGTCGCAACAGTCAAAATAGGTACTTGGTCTAGATCCAGAGGCCTTTCCCCTCACTACCAACCCAGACCCCATTACCAAAATTATCCACACACTCCATACAACCCTCAACAACCCTATTATCCACCGCAAGAGCCACATTTCTTCGTCCATCACGCCCAAACTTACACCCAGCCTCCAGCACGCCCGCAAAGGCGTGCGCTGGCTCCCCAACATACATATCAACCTCCACAAAACACATATCAACCACCAAGGGCCTACCGAAATCCTTCAGGGCCAAGTTTCCGCGGAAATCAGGCTTTCAAGAACGAAAGGGTGCAGAAGCCGAGAACATTCACTCCACTAGGATAAACCTATGCTACTTTGTTCAATAAGTTGAGGCAGTTAGGCCTATTAAGTCCTGTTGAACCCAAATTGCGAAATCCCCTTCCTAAAAATCTGGACCACTCAATAAGCTGTGAATATTGTTCGGGGGCTCCCAGGCATGATACTGAGAAGTGTTGGAAGTTGAAGACGCCGTACAAGATCTTATCTACATAAATAGGATCGAGGTTCAGGCACCAGAGGCACCCAACATCAATGAGAACCCGTTACCGGTGCACCATGAGGCCGACATGATCGAACTAGTGCATGAAGTAGGGAAGCCCAAGAAACCCTCACAAACGGTAATGATGATTCGCGCCAGTCCAAGCGAGAAACCGACCAGTGGAAAGGCAGTGGTACAGTTGGGAAGGGTAGATGACAAGCTAGTTGTGGTAATGGGTAAATGTTCGTCTGTCTTTGCGAAGAAGCCGAATCCGGTCAAGGTAGTGTTTCAGGGAGTTCAAGCACACCAGTGGTAGTTGTGAAAGGGGCCCGCGTAGAACCAGTTGTTATCAGGCTAGTAATGCAGTTGCCAATAACAAGTGAGAAAGTTGTGCCCTGGAGCTATAGTCAAGTGATAGTGATGCATAAGGGGAAGGAGGTTGTGGAAGAATTATGCGAGGCCCAGGGGTTAACTCGTTCGGGAAGGTGTTTTGTTCCTGCACAATTGAGAAGGGCCAATCCTATAACAATAATAAGCCAGTGACGGAGGAAGAAGCAGAGGAGTTTTTGAAAAAGATGAAGGCACATGACTATTCCATTGTAGAGCAGTTGAGGAAGACCCCGGCCCAGATTTCGTTGCTATCCTGGTTGATCCATTCAAACGATCATTGTCGGGCATTAATGAAGATTCTGAATGAAGCCCATGTTCCGGACAAGCTCTCAGTGAACCATTTGGAGAAAATAGTGCACAAAATCTTCGAGGTAAACCGAGTGACATTTTCTGACGATGAGTTGCCAGTAGAGGGTACAAAACACAATAGCGCACTTTACCTGACTGTGAAATGCGAAGACTCGGTGGTCACTCGAGTACTGATTGATAATGGGTCCAGTGCCAATATTTGTCCTTTGGCCACTCTGAACAAACTGAAGGTTGATGATGATAGGATTCACAAGAACAACGTCTGCGTCCGAGGTTTTGATGGGGGCGGTACTGACACAGTGGGTGATATCATACTGGAATTAACCATTGGTCCAGTCGAATTCACCATGGAATTCTAAGTGCTAGACGTGGCAGTATCATACAACCTTCTATTGGGGCGACCCTGGATCCATGCAGCCAAAGCTGTGCCTTCTACACTGCATCAAATGGTCAAATTTGAATGGGATAGTTAAGAGATTGTGGTACACGGGGATGATGGTACATGCGCCGTTAGTGATGTCATTGTGCCCTTCATAGAAACCGACGATGACAAGGGCCCATGGGTTTATCAAGTTTTTGACATAGTCTCAGTGGACAAAATTCCTGAGGGCGGGGACCTTCCACTTTCCCGAATCGCAGCTGCGATCTTCATGATAGCCTCGGAGATGTTAAATAGTGGGTTTGTACCCAGAAAAGGTTTGGGGGTTGATCTGCAGGGTATTGTCCAGCCAGTTTCTTTGCCCAAGAACCTGGATACTTTTGGGTTGGGATTCAAGCCTACCGTAGCAGATGTAAAGCAGGCCCGCAAGTTGAAGAAAAGAGTCTAGGTCCTTTCTAAGCCTATCCCGCGTCTATCCATATCATTTGTCAGAACAGGTTTAAGAAAGTTGTCGGTCCCGAAAGTTCTCGGACCACTGATCGGGCCAGATGGAGATTTGAATGAGGGCTTTGAAATCCTGTTTTTGTTTATTTTTGTATTCGACAAAAGTGTGAAACTCTATTATCACGCAGTTTAATAAAGTAAAAATTTTCTCTCTTTATTTTTGTTTTAATTCTGTTTTCTTCTTTTCTCTTTCTGAACAGTTCTTTTCATACTGGTTCTAATGACATGGCATGCACAACGAATCTTCAACTCAGTCTAAAAAATCAATCTAATTCCGAACTAGTTGAACAAAAGGTCGATTATGATGATGAATCGAATACGATGAGGATGAAGCCTTTGAAGAGATAAACAGAGAGTTAAGCCAGTTTGAAGAGAAATCCAAGCCCAACTTAAATGACACAGAAGACATCAATTTAGGGGATGCAGGTGATATCCGGGAAACGAAAATAAGCATCCACATTGCACCAAATATCAGGGAAGAACTAATCAAAGCACTTATTGAGTTCAAAGATGTTTTTGCATGGTCGTATGATGACATGCCGGGGTTAAGCACAGATTTAGTGGTTCACAAATTGCCCACTGACCCGGTGTGCCCTCCCATCAAGCAGAAATTGAGGAAGTTCAAGACAGATATGAGTGTGAAGATTAAAGAAGAAGTAACCAAGCAGCTGCAAGCAAAGGTTATTCGGGTCACTCGATATTCTGATTGGTTGGCTAATGTGGTGCTAGTGCCGAAGAAAGATGGAAAAATCAAGGTGCGCGTCGATTACCACAATCTGAACAGGGCAAGACCAAAAGATAACTTTCCATTACCCAACATCCATATCTTAATCGATAATTGTGCCGGACGTGAGATCGGATCTTTTGTATATTGCTATGCTGGGTATCATCAGATTCTGATGGATGAAGAAGATGTGGAAAAGACGACATTCATTACGCCCTGGGGGACTTATTGCTACCGGGTAATGCCATTTGGTTTGAAAAATGTTGGTGAAACGTACATGAGAGCAATGACTACTATGTTTCATGACATGATACATAAAGAGATTGAGGTATACGTGGACGATGTGATCATAAAGTCCAAGCATCAGGAAGACCACATAGCATACCTAAGGAAGTTTTTCCAAAGACTTTGATGGTATGATATTAAGCTCAACCGGGCCAAATGTGCATTTGGTGTTCCATCTGGAAAGCTGTTGGGATTCATCATCAGTCGGCGAGGCATTGAACTGGACCCGTCAAAGATCAAATCCATCCAAGATTTTCCACCACCGAAGAACAAGACAGAAGTAATGAGTCTGTTAGGAAGGTTGAATTATATCAACAAGTTTATTGCTCAACTCACAGCAACTTGTGAACCCATTTTTCGGCTACCGAAGAAAGATGCTGCGATAGAATGGATGGCAGAATGTCAGGAGACATTTGACCAAATCAAAGGATATTTTTCAAATCCACCTGTGTTTGTCCCCCTAACCCGGGGAGACCGTTAATTCTTTATCTAACGGTCCTGGAGAATTCGTTTGGCTGCGTATTAGGACAACACGACATTACAGGAAGGAAGGAGAAAACCATATATTATCTCAGCAAGAAGTTTACAGTATATGAGGTTAAGTACACTCAACTCGAGAAGACATGTTGCGCCCTAACTTGGGTGGCCCAGAAATTGAAGCATTATCTGTCATCATATACTACTTATCTCATTTCACGCTTGGACCCACTGAAGTATATTTTCCAGAAGCCTATGCCCACAGGGATGTTAGCGAAATGGCAAATATTACTCACGGAGATCGACATCGTCTATGTGATGAGGACGGCCATAAAAGCCCAAGCGCTGGCCGATCACTTGGATGAGAATCATGTTGATGAAGAATACGAGCCATTGAGGACGTATTTTCTTGATGAAGAAGTGATGTATATATATGAGTTGGAAATGACCAAGGAACTAGGTTGGAAGCTCTTCTTTGATGGAGCCGCAAATGCGAAGGGAGTTGGAATAGGAGCGGTACTTATTTCTGAAACACGATGTCATTATCCTGTTACGGCTCAACTGCGTTTCTATTGTACCAACAACATGGCTGAGTATGAGGCATGCATTTTGAGTCTACGACTAGCTGCAGACATGGATGTCCAGGACGTCTTGGTCTGGGGAGACTCGGACCTCCTGGTGCATCAGATTCAGGGTGAATGGGAAACAAGGGATTTGAAGCTCATACCATATCGACAATGTTTGCATGATCTGAGCAAGCGATTTCGATCAGTGGAGTTCAGACACATCCCAAGAGTTCACAATGAGGTTTCCGATGCTTTGGCCACTTTAGCATCGATGTTGCACCACCCAGACAAAATTCATGTTGACCCGTTATCCAGGTTCGTGATCAACATGCTTATTGCAACATGATAGAGGAAGAAATGGATGGCGAACCATGGTTTTATGATGTCAAGGAGTACCTCAGGATGGGGATATACCCGGAGCAGGCCACCAGAGATCAAAAGAGAGCCATTCGGCGATTGGCAAATGGATTTTTCCTCAGTGGGGGAGTGTTATACAAAAGAACACCAGACTTGGGATTGCTGAGATGTATAGATGCTAGTCAAGCCACGACAGTTATGACAGAGGTACATGCTGGAGTTTGTGGGCCACATATGAGCGGATATGTGTTGGCGAAGAAGATTCTTCGAGTAGGGTACTATTGGCTCACTATGGAGCATGATTGTATCAATTTCGTGCGAAAATGCCATTAGTGTCAGATACACGGAGATTTGATTCATTCTTCACCGACAAAATTTCATACAATGTCAGCACCATGGCCATTTGTTGCATGGGGCATGGATGTCATTGGACCTATTGAGCCGGCAGCTACCAACGGTCATACGTTCATTCTGGTGACCATCGACTATTTCAGTAAGTGGGTTGAAGCTAAAACTTTCAAGTCGGTAACCAAGAAGGCAGTGGTAGATTTTGTTCATTCCCATATCATCTATAGATTTGGGGTCCCGAAAGTGATCATCATGGACAATGGTGCTAATATTAACAGTGGTTTGATGAATGAAGTATGTCAGTAGTTCAAGATTAAACACCACAATTCCACCCCATATCGTCCCAGGGAGAATGGAGCAGTTGAAGTGGCCAACAAAAACATAAAGAAGACACTTCGGAAAATGGTAGAAGGTTCGAGGCAATGGCATGAAAAATTACCATTTGCATTATTGGGTTATCCCACTACTGTCCGAACTTCGGTAGGGGCGACTCCTTATTTGTTTGTATATGGAACTGAAGCAGTAATACTGGCGGAAGTTGAAATTACATCCCTTCGGATTATCGCTGAGGCTGAGATTGATGATGACGAGTGGGTCAAAGCCCGGTTGGAGCAGTTGAACCTGATTGATGAAAAGATATTGGCAGTTGTGTGTCATGGCCAGTTGTATCAAAAGAGAATGGCAAGAGCATACAACAAAAAGGTACATCCCCGGAAGTTTGAAGTGGGCCAGCAAGTGCTGAAACGCATCCTCCCACATCAGGCTGAGGCAAAGGGCAAGTTCGCCCAGAATTGGCAAGGGCCATTCATTGTAACCAGAGTGTTGTCCAATGGAGCTTTATGTTTAACAAATATCGAAGGGAAATGCGTCGACATGGCTATTAATTCAGACGCAGTTAAGAGATATTATGTATGATTTCTTTTGATTGTAATTATGGTTTGTTTATACTTGGCATTTGTTGGAGAATGAAATGACGTAGGCAATTATTTCTTCTATCCAAACACTTTAACCTTTGCTTCCACCTTTGAGCCTTATTATTCTTTCATACCCCTCTCTTGGAATCAGTAATGAAAATGAAAGAAAAAGAGAAGAGAAAAATAATGATAATAAAGATAAAAGAAAAGTCACTAGAAAAACAAAGGAATTGGGAACTACGTTTGACCTGATTCCTCAAAGAAGGATACGTAGGCGCCTTACGGCTCGGTCATAGTGTAACATAGTGTAAAAAAAAATCCCCAAGCAAGAAAAATTGGGGCAGAAGTTGTGTTTGTAATTTTGGAAAGAAAGTTTGATTCCAAGAGTTGTACTGTTTTACCCATCAACATTATTTTGAACTTTTGATACCCCTTTTCCTTTTAGCCATACACAAAAAAAACCATATTGATGTACAAAAAAGAGCTCCCGATTAGTCTCCGAGAAGTGCCAAGTCAAGCAAACGGAAGTCGGAAATAACACTCTGATCCCCAGCAGAGAAGAGGATCTTAAATTGGAAATGAATTGATAGCCGAAAAGAATCCCCAGCAGAGAGAGTCATATCGGCAGCACTCCAATCCCCAGCTGAAAAATAAAATAAAATGAGAGAGTCTTATCGGTGAAAACCTTCACAGGCACCATAAGGCGATGGAAGATGAGAGAAATAAAACGAGAGAGTCTTATCGGTGAAAACCTTCACAGGCACCATAAGACGACGGGAGTTGAGAGAAATGAGAGAGTCTTATTAGTGAAAATCCCTCGAAGGGCACTATGAGGCGACAAGGCAAGATTGGCGGAAAGGGTCCACATTTGGCAAAGATTTTAGTGGTTGTTTATCCCCAGCAAGATGAGGCCATCCGAAAGATTGATTGATACGAATAGACTGGGTTGATTAATCCGGAATGCACGACATGATCGTTGGGATCAGTTATATCATTCAGATAAGTTCTTTTCTTTCTTTTTCCCCAGCATTTATTCAGAAAGACTTCTTCTTTTTCTATTTTTTGAAATCATCACTTTTTCATTTCTTGGTTTAGAGACTTTACCTCCTTAGAAGTTTGTATTTGAAAAGGATTTTCAGAGCTTACTACCGGTTGCCAAAATGGTGCAAAGCAAAATGCGAATAGGACAGGCCAAGGATAAGGCGACAAAGCGAAAAAGAAGTTGGTTGAAAAACCAAATGATGAGTGGGTCTAGATCCCAAGAGGACCAAATTTCTAGGGGGAGTTGGAGAAAAACGGAAAAGCAACAGTTAAAAGGTTATGAGGATCCCCAGCAGATTTGTGAGATACAGGAACAACTCCGACAGATTCTCGACCAATTTTTGCAATGGTCGGACAACACAGAGCGGGGAAGGAAGAGAAAAGAAAAACCATCCCAAACAGGAGTATCATCCTCAACAAATAAAATCATCCCCAGCAAGTTTTGTAATAAAATGCAAAGTAGGGAAAGGGAGAAGAAAAAAAACCATCCCCAGCAGGAGTGGCACGACCACTCACCACGTTTTAAACTAACAAAGTTTTCTTTGATTTGAAGCAGGGAAAAGAAATATTATTGACAGCAGGAAGACAGGGTCACAAAGAAGATTATCAAACTGGGGCAGAACATTTTCTCTCATTACGAAAATTTTCTTGAAATCAGATAGCCACTTAGGGAAGAGGGAAGATAACACGAGTTTTGAAGGAAGTGAAATCCCCAGCAGTATACGAGAGAAAGCGATACAAGTTTTAAAGAAAGCAATCTTGGAAGAACCAAGATAACCCAAGTTTTAAGGGTAGTGGTCTTTGAATCAGTATCATCCCCACCATTGTTAAATGGAGGAAAGTAACTAGTCTTAAAGAAGGAAGATGATTCCCTAACAGTGTTATCCCCAGCAGGTTTTAGAGAAGTGAAACACAAGCTTGAGGAAAGTAGTTCCAAGTTGAAGGAAGGCACTAGCTTTAAAGGAAGTAGTCTGTGAAGAAGGAAAATAACATAGTTGTGAATAAAACACCGGCGTTGTCCCCAACAGTTTTCGGAGGAATAAGACATCAGCTTTGAGGGAAGCAGTTGAAAGAAGATGTTACATTTAAGAAGTTATTGAAATCAGGAGCCCGCCTGAAGAATGAAGGTGTTAAAATTTTAAGAAGTTGTTGAAGTCAGGAGCCCGCCTGGAGAATGGAGGTGTTACGTTTAAGAAGTTATTGAAATCAGGAGCCCACCTGGAGAATGGAGGTGTTAAAATTTTAAGAAGTTGTTGAAGTTAGGATCCCGCCTGGAGAATGGAGGTGTTACATTTAAGAAGTTATTGAAGTCCGGAGCCCGCCTGGAGAATGGAGGTGTTAAAATTTTAAGAAGTTGTTGAAGTCAGGAGCCCGCCTGGAGAATGGAGGTGTTACGTTTAAGAAGTTATTGAAGTCAGGAGCCTGCCTGGAGAATGAAGGTGTTAAAATTTTAAGAAGTTGTTGAAGTCAGGAGCCCGCCTGGAGAATGGATGTGTTACATTTACGAAGTTACTGAAGTCAGGAGCCCGCCTGGAGAATGGAGGTGTTACATTTAAGAAGTTATTGAAGTTAGGAGCCCGCCTGGAGAATGAAGGTGTTAAAATTTTAAGAAGTTGTTGAAGTCAGGAGCCCGCCTGGAGAATGGAGGTGTTACGTTTAAGAAGTTATTGAAGTCAGTAGCCCTCCTGGAGAATGGGGGTGTTAAAATTTTAAGAAGTTGTTGAAGTTAGGAGCCCGCCTAGAGAATGGAGGTGTTACATTTAAGAAGTTATTGAAGTCAGGAGCCCGCCTGGAGAATGGAGGTGTTAAAATTTTAAGAAGTTGTTGAAGTCAGGAGCCCGCCTGGAGAATGGAGGTGTTACGTTTAAGAAGTTATTGAAGTCAGGAGCCCCCTGGAGAATGGAGGTGTTAAAATTTTAAGAAGTTGTTGAAGTCAGGATCCCGCCTGGAGAATGGAGGTGTTATGTTTAAGAAGTTATTGAAGTCAGGAGCCCGCCTGGAGAATGGCGGTGTTAAAATTTTAAGAAGTTGTTGAAGTCAGGAGCCCGCTTGGAGAATGGAGGTGTTACATTTTAAGAAAGTTGTTGAAGTCAGGAGCCCGCCTGGAGAATGGAGGTGTTGCATTTTAAGAAAGTTGTTGAAGTTAGGAGCCCGCCTGGAGAATGGAGGTGTTATATTTTAAGAAGTAATTGGTGTTGAAGTCAGTAAAGCGGAGGAATAACACAAAAAATCCCCAATGGGAAACAACAAAAATCCCCAGCAGAGGAAGGCAGTTCAAGATTCGAAGGGAAAATAATGCGAAGCTCGCCAGAAGGAAATAAACAGTTCGAGATCGGCAATCAAGGGAGAATACAAGTCAATTAGAAGTAAAGAAATACCAGAGGAAACACAGGACAACAAGGAAGCAACAGTCACATGACCAAGCTCGAGAATAAATCTTTGTAATTCATAGATCATAGCTTAGTATAACTTCTTTATCTTTCGTCAAGGTGTAATAAGGAGGTCAGTAAGCGGTAACATCAGTAGCAACAACAGTAACAACAAAATTGCAATCCCATGGTAACCCCAACTACCAAAATTTCCCGAACTACATTAACCTGATTCCCTTCTAGCCAGGGATATGTAGGAAATCTTTGAAGCGAAGGTTAGGTTAAATACTTTCAAAAAATGCTTCACACGGAGTATTCCAACGGGAAAAAATCACTCGTGTCCGCTCACTTCATCTTTGCACGAAAACCCTTTGTGTTTTCGGACAAAGAGGGGCAGCAGTGAGCATGTGATTTTTGCTCTATGAGAACTACTTCCAAAAAAATTCAAAATAAAATGGTCTTTGCGTTGTTTGTAATTTAGGTGTATTTTGTCTATTTTCTATTTTAAATGAGAAAAAATGCAAAAAAATATGTGTTGCATGTGCATTTAGGATTTAATTTTGCAAATTAGGATTTAATTTTTCAATTTAGGATTAATTAAGCAATGAAAATTCACAAAAATAACATATTATTTGTATTTTTGGTCAAATTGTGTGATTTTCTTTTAATTTAAGTGTTTAATTGTTTGTGATGGGTGTTATTTAAAGTTAATTAATATTTTTAAGTTAACTTAGGTCTTCAATAATTTAATTTAGGATCTTTAAGTTTAATTTTGAAAAAACAAAGAAGAAAAGAAAAGAAAAAGAGTTAATAAAAAAAGAGGAAATCAAAATTTGGGCCAGAAGATACTCAAGCCCAAACAAAATCCGTCCAAACCCACGCCAAACTAGCCCAAACCCGTCTACCATACCTGGTCCACCCCCACCAGAACCAAACGACGTCGTTTGGACACATTTCAATCAGGACCGTTGATCTCAGCCGATCAAATGGTCCCAAAGCTTTGACCAAACCCGACCCCGACCCGCTTACCCTGAACCACACCCACCCCAGCACTACCCCAAAATGACACCGTCTCCCTTAAATGAACTAATCCAGGCCATTGATCGTGCCTGATCCAACGGCCATGATTAGACCATCCCTTCCGTATATAAACCTAACCCCTCTCCTCACACCCCCTAAGCCATACCCTGTTCATCGTCTCTTTCAGAGACAGACCCAAGCAACCCTCCCAAACCCTAGCCACCCTGAAACCCCTTCGCTTGAAAGCCGGCGGCAACAACGCCGGTGACCACCAAAATAACACCCCTGAACCTCCTAACCACCCTCTCCACAAATCACTTAACCGTTTTGCTCGAATCATACTCCAGCTTCTCGAATCTTCAATCGAAGATTCGAGCAAACTTGAAACCCACCCCAACCAGTCCCAAACTCACACCAAGGTACCCCCTGACCACCCTCGTTATGGATTTGTTAACCGTTTTGCTCGAATCAGACTCCAGCTTCTCGAATCTTCAGTCGAAGATTCGAGCAAAACCCGTATCTACCCCAATCTACCTTGAACTCACACCCTGGCACCCCTTGACCTCCCTCATGAACAAACCACCGTTGGTTTGGTTCGAATCTGGCTAGAAACACTCGAACCCCAAATCGAAACAAATAGAACCCTAGAAAAACCAAAACTGGTTTCTGTCCGAATTTTAAGAGGTTTTGGGTGTTTAACTGACCTTAGTCGAAGTAAACTCAGTTGAGAACATTCGATTAAGGTCCGTTTAACCTCAAAAGAAGTTCAAATTCGAGTCGATTCAAGTCCATCTGTTTTTCGTTCTATCTAAGGTATTTTTTCTTTTTTTCTTTTATTCTATTTTCTGATGTTTTAAGTGTCTGTTTATGTGTTTAGTATTGTTATATTAATTTTTCAGTTTTGTCGATTATTCTTTCCTTCTCCATCAGACCTTTTTATTTGGTCGAATTTGTTTCTGTTCTTTGTTGTGTATAATTATAGGCTGCATAATCAATTCAAATAAGTTTCATCGATTAGTTGTTTTATTATAAACCTATGTTCTTGTTAATGCTGATTGAAATTGCCTGATTATCTATTTTCAGATTGATTGTTATCAATTGTTGTAGATAATCGGTTAATTAGTTCTCGTCGATTAATTCGTTCTTGTTTGTAAACCAATAAGCTCGTCAAATGTTTGTTGTGTATGCTTGATCTGTGAACACTTAGCTTCAGGGCATTGTCAGTAGGCTGACAATGAACCCGCATTCATGTGCATTCTGATTCAATTTTCAATTTCAGTTTAAATTATTCTGCTGAGTTCTGTGTTGTGATTTAAATTCAGTCCATGGGATTCAAGGGGAACTCAACCTTAGTCATTCAGTTGTTAGGAGAATTGGCTATAACTGTTAATCAGAATTAGTTTTTAAATCTTTGTTAGCTTGAACAGATTTCAGAATTAAAAGTTTTAATACAGTTGAATAATTGTATTAGGAGCAGTAATATTAAGGGTTTTAGGGGTGATTTGGGAATGAAACAGTTAGGATAATATTTTAATGTTAGTGTTTTGTTAGTGGGATATTAATGTCTTTAGATTAATATGGTAATGGGGGTTGAAAATAAGGAAAAGTTTTCCTTAGTGGGATTTTAAGTGGAAAATTCAGATTTTTAGTGGGAGAAGGGGGTCAGGCAGTAAGTTTGAAAGGAGGGCAAGTCTGTATAAGAGGGCAGAAGGAGGTCTGTAGAAAGGGGAATTAATTTTTGAGAGTTTGGGAGTTGAAAAGAATAGCTACCGTTTTTCATCGCCTCACTTAGGATCTGAAAAAGCTATAACATTTCTTCTTTATACTTCTGCTCTACAATTGGGGAGGTTGATAGCTGCTGATTTCATTGCTACACTGCTGTTGCAACTTCTGTTGGTTACTACTGCTGCTGCTGACCCTCTTCTTCCTCTTCTTGTATTGTCTATACCAGGTACATATCCTGAATCTCAAATCATGTAGCTGTCCAGTTGGAATGAAATGAAAATGGAAGTATAACTTCATTGAAAGCTTTATTTTTTTCCGTGTTTTATCATAGTTGATTGTAGTAGTTTGGACTGTAATTAAATTTTTTTTACAATAATTTAGATTGGTTTGGACTGTTAAACTCATGGACTGTTCGGGACGTTTGATCGTTTGTTAGAGATGTGGTAGTTTAATTTCATTTAGTGTAGTTAAGTTTTGAAAATTAGAAGTTATTCAAAACATAAAGCGATGTTGTGATTCACAGTCCTCACTCGTCCTAATAAATGGAAGTGTAATCCTGGAGTCACATTGTTTTATATTTAGTAATGGTAATTGTGAGATAGTTTAGAGCTGGACGTGTAATTTGACTGTTGGATTTGCTTATCACTAATTAGCCTAGAATAGTTTGTTGATTAATTATGTTAAAAGACATAAGTTTTAAAATTGATTCTGGACTTGCATTTTTAGTTGATAATTGGATATTTGAATGATTGTGGATAATTAGTTAAGGTTAATTGCAACATGAGTTAGGAAGTATTATTAACTAGGAGCTGAAGCAAAACTAGGCTGAACGTTATTAGCATAGAATTAGTGTAGAATTTCAAACTCAACAGGTTAAGTGCATCACGTGTGTGTTAACACAAAATTAAACCCTGAATTATAACACGGATACTTTAATGCTGCTTTTGATCTCTCCTGATTTTTGCTAATGGGCCAAGCTGAACACAAGGTGTGGCTCACACTCTGCAATAGGAACTCAGACTGAGCAGCATGTTATCAAGGCCCAACTCGTTGGTTGGTTTCAATTCAGTAGGGATTGGGCCAATTATTTGAGCCCATAATTGCTAAAGGGTCCTTATTAATATGTTTTGTTTAAGTAACTCCAATTATTTAGGGCCTCTTTTTCTTTATTCTTAGGAACAAAAATATAGAAAATCGTAGTTGCTTTAGGTTTGTCCTGTAATTAATAAAATAAGACGAGCCTCGCAAAACAAAATACATAAATTGTGGGGCCCTCAATGAATAATGTGTTAAAATACTTAGACTTCAGGATGGGCCGTTTATCAAAATTTTATGGCCCTACCCAAAATAATAACACTCTAGTTGCTTTAGGCGCGTAGTTAATAATGTCATCTTCTTAAACTCGGGTGCACATTCATGTGACCCAAATCTAAATCTCAACAGAGTTGAAATGCGTCAATAACCACGGGTGCATTGATGTGACGTGGTTTGAGATGTATTTTCACGATGTTGCAAATTTTCAGTAAAAATAATAATAATAAAAGTGGTACATAGTTAAAATTTGCACATAGATTCAACATGTATCAAAAATCATATATATAAGCTGAATATGACAGTTGAGCAACCGTGCTAGAACCACATAACTCGGGAATGCCTAACACCTTCTCCCGGGTTAATAGAATTTCTTATCCGGATTTCTGGTGTGCAGACTGTTAAACAGAGTCATTCTTTTCCGTGATTATAGATTAAAACCGGTGACTTGGGACACCATAAATCCCCCAAGTGGAGACTCTGAAATAAATAAATAAATCCCGTTTCGATTGTCCTTTAATTTGAAAAACTCCCTTTACGTCCCTTAGCGGGGGTGTAGCGAAAAAAGGAGGTGTGACAAGTACAACCAAGGGGAGCCTAATTCAAACTCCATGTCAGAAATATGAGATGAACCAACACTAAAGATCATGATTCGAAGCCTTCCTCTCATCTTTGGATGTGTCAGAGTTCCTTAAGAGCCTCATATAGACTTCGGGCAGTGCTCGCACCCAAATGTTACCAGATTAAGAACATAGTGCAGTATGGAAGGGCCAACCCTCAAGTGTCCAAGTTCAGAGGGAACTCAAGGTCCCAAGGCAAGGCTCACAAGAGGGAGCAGAACCTAGAAGCTAGGAGAGAGTGCAAGTGCAGAAATGAAATTCTGAAAGGGGAAAGAGGGGAAAAGGGAACAACTTAAAAATCAGTGCATATAGGGGTATAGAGGAGTAGGGAATTAGCAAGAACACAAGAGAAGCAGGCTGATGGGCATACTCAACAATGGGATATGCTGGCACACCCTCTAGCCTGTTAGAGGTTAGGACCTCACTGGTTCTGAACCAAAGTCACGGGAAACAACTCATGTTGCCATGCCCTAAGTCACCACTTACAAACACATAGGGGTAATGGGGTAGGAAGCAAAGATTCATAGAAGAAACATGCAGTAGAACATATGCATATTAAGTTAAATATTAAACTCTACATAAGTAGTAAGATAGCCATGGATATAAACGTTAAGTAAACACAGTGGGATGATGCTAAAACTAAAAATAGGACATACCAGTTTCAGAGAAAACAAACAAAGAGAAAGCAATAGTCTTGTAAAGCCAAAGTGCAAACGAGCAATCAGAATGCTATGAGTTTAGAAGAGAATTGTGAAGTCTGAAGTGTAGAAGTATTGAATTGAAGGTGTCCTAAAGTGCAGAAGGGTCGTGCCCTTTTATAGTGCAGAAAGCAAGTAGAAATAGGTAATAAAAATAGTTTGGAAATCAATTACACAAGGTCTCCCTTTAATTAAGGGATTCTGAATTCAAATGGGCAAAATAATTAAGGAAAAGGGCTCAATCAAACACTTTTCCAGAGAAGTACAAGAGGGGTAAATACATAGAGGTTTATTTAAGGACAAATTCTTGATAGTATACAGTTTGTGCAAATAAGGAAAGGAAATCAGTTAAAAGCTAGTAAATCAGAATATAGGATTTCCTATGAATGTACCAGGTCAGAAAGATGGGAAGGATTTCGACTTAAGGAAAATCAGTACCAATCAATTAAACTTATTAAAAGGAATTCTGAATCAATCACAAGTTGGAAAACCATTTTGAAGAAAGATTCCTCATATATAAAAGCACACAGACACGTTAAACATGAAGTAATTTGTCATGCTATTCAATAGAAGATTCTAGTGTACTAGAATCAGTATTGTGTGCAAACAAAAGAAGTTCACACTTAGTTCATAGACCCAGAAATAAGTCTGAAAGAGTCAAGGGTCCTCAAACAAAACCCTAGTTTGATCATATGACCAAACTCGGAGGAAACCCCCAAATTCTAGGGTTTTCGAATCAAGTCAAATACAGAGATGAGGAGGCAACAGACTTAGATATTTCTTTTCAGAATCTCATGAGAAGACAAGAAAATACAAATAACATTCAAAGCAGATAGAGTGTAGGCGCATAATGAGAGAATAGTCACGACGGTAAAAGAAGCATGTTTAAGAAAACCTTATAGAAGGGACTCAAATAGAGTTTAGTAGAAGGAAAACAAAACTTAAGAACTCAATAGGAAATACATATAGTAGAAGAACACAAAAATACCGGAAAAGCATAGCAAAAGATCATATAGGAAAACACAGCAAGATAAACATGCGAGCATGGTACAAAATACAGTAGAAAAACAAAGCACAGAAGAACATGTATAGCATAAGAAAGCAGTAGAAGCACATGCATGACAAATACACATAAAAAAGGAAAAGAAGAGTCGGAGAAATATTTTAAGCTTTTTCAGAAACCGGAAATCGGAAAGAAGTAATTCTTTTGAAAGAATAATTGGGGAAAATGTTTAAAAACTCAAGCAGACCACAGATATAGAACAAATCTAAGGAAAAATCAGAGAAAACCTCGAATAGCATAGGGTTTCAGGGGAACCCTAAAACGAGAAAGGCTTTGAAAAGGTTCGATCTGAGTCGGAGAGGTTAGAACCATGCTCAAAACATCAATATACGCCGGAGCAAAACCGGCAAGGGCCATAGAACCTTGGATCTGTAGAGATCTGAATGGACACCTTCGAGGTCAGAACTAGGACCTTCGAATACCAAGTGTTTGAGAGTAGAGGGAGATGAGTTTAGGCCATCCATGGCTTGAGATGTCATGGATTCCGGTGAGCTTGAGGTAGAAGACAGTGGGAGAGGCTATGGTTTCGAGAGGGTTCGAGAGACTTTGAGAGGAGAGGGATTTCAGAGGCGGCTGATAAAAGAGAATGAGGGGATTAGGGAATTAAAAATGTAAGGAATGATCGTATGATCAACGACCTGGACTAAAAGAGAGGGCAGGGCAGATCGGATAAGCGGGTCAGGGGTCAGGTTAAATTGAAATTGGGTTGGGTGATTTAGGATTTGAAATTGGGTTATTTGGGGGATTAATTTGAGCTATAATTGAAACAAAATGGGGCTATGTTTTAAATAACCAGGTTTTCCCTTTTTATTTTATAAAAATAGTAACATGATTTCTGAAAATAAATTAAAGGTACTAAATTAATTAATAATATATAGATATTATATTAAAAATGCTTGAACCAATGTTATAATTATACGTGCAATTAAATCTTAAAATAGGCTAAAATTGCAATTAAATGCAATTTAACTTTTAAAATACTAAATAACTTTACACAAAATGTGCAAAAATTATATTTGCTATATTTTAGTATAAATATGAGAATAAAATAAATTGTTCCCCAAAATGATGATTTTGGGAATAATTATTAGTGTTTGTACTGCTAAAATATGGCAATAAATTGATTTAAAAATCTTTTAAGATTAGGAAAAATATTAAAACATTTGGATATACCTATATATGCATAAATATGATATTTTGAATGTATTTTGCATATATAAAATATATAGGGAAAAATTGGGTATCAACAGTTGCCCTTCTTTACCCGAGAAGGATGAAAGAGTTGTCGGGTAAAGATATGATGGCCAACTTGACCGAATGAAATGGTTTGAAGAATCTGACCGTGCACTAGTTCCTGAGCTACCTACATATCCCTGGTCTTACAAGAATCAGGCCATATGTAGTTCAGGATCCGTCGGCGGAATATGCCGATAGAGATTTTTTCAAGAACGGACGAGATACTCGAGTTGGGATGGATGGTTAAAGTCTACTGGAGCTACGGGAACTGGATCGGGATCACTCCTGCTAAGACGGCCGTTGCTAGCCAGTTTACCTGCAAATAAGCAATACAAATGTATACTGTGCAAAAAATTAAACATGATGCAATTTCCCGTCGGACCATGAATGCTGTCTTCGGACGGTTAGGATGACGTCCTCAGACCATGACGTCCTGGGACATGAAGTGTATGATAAGGATTCGCAGGCCATGAAATGATGTTCTCGGGCTATGAGAATGATACCTCCGAACCTTGATGCTTTTGAATAATGATATGCAAAAGATAAAAGGGGTCCTCAGGCAATGAAATGGCGTTCTCGGTCTATGAAAATGGTGCCTCTGAACAATTACGCCTTTGGACAATTTGGCGATCTTTCAGCCCATGAGATGCAGGTGGCGATGTTTCAGCCAATGAAATGCAATTTGCGGAGATCATTTAGACGTTGCAAGGTATAAATGAAGCGACGATCTTTCAGCCAATGAAATGCATTAAGTGGCGACCTTTCAGCCGATGCAAAGTCTAAATGAAGTGGCGATATTTCATCCATGAAGATGTAAATAAAGCGGTGATCTTTCATCCAATGCAAGGTATAAATGAAGCGGCGATATTTAGCCATGCAGATGTAAATGAAGTGGCGATATTTCAGCCATGCAAGGTGTAAATGAAGTGGCGATATTTCAGCCATGCAGATGGAGGTAGAGCTTAACCTCGGAAGGCAGAATGGTAGCCTTATGCGATGTAGAGAATGCAGATGGAGATAGAGCTTAGTCTCGGAAGGTAGAATGATAGCCTTATAAAATGTAGAGAATACAGATGGAGGTAGAGCTTAACCTCGGAAGGCAGAATGGTAGCCTTATGCAATGCAGAGAATGCTGATGGAGACAGAACTTAGTCTCGGAAGGCAGAATGATAGCCTTATGCAATGCAGAGAATGCAGATGGAGGTAGAACCTCGGAAAGCAGAATGGTAGCCTTATGCAGGAAGTAAAATGGCAAATGGCAATAGAGTTTTCTTAGCTGATAGCAGATTGCGATATTGCGACTGCTGGGGATACTGTGTCTGCTAGGGACACTGCGTGCGGATAGTAGCTGTGAGTAAGTGCAACGGTTCTAAGCGTAGTATTTCTGAGTAATGTGAGTCTCATGAGTGTATAGTATATTTGATGATTTTGCAACTCAAGTGCCTGCATCCAAAGAAAATCATGAGTTTTGTAAAGGGGGGAGGTTAGTCCGTATTCCCGCTGGCTCTACTTGACTTTCTCGGCTCTGTTCCAGTGATACTGTGCGTATTATTAGGGTAGCATTGCTAAACAATGCAACTTTGGTAACAGACATGCATGATTTAGTAAAAAATATAACATGAATACATAATCGAGAATAGGTTTCCTTAGATGAACCTACGACTGTGACGTGGTTCAAGACATTACAACTTCTCTTGCTCCGGAATTTTGAGGGTCCTCCTTAAAATTCTGCCCCAGTTTATTGGGCTGCTATTTCTGACGGATGTTAATGATAAATGGCTGGAATCGGCTTTGGAATTTTGAGGGTCCTCCGCAAAATTTTTCCCCAGTTTCCAATAGCGGGGAAATGGAAATTTTATTGCATTGTGACCGAACTCATAGGGCTGCCTACGTATCCCCTCTTAAATAGGAATCAGGTCAAGCGTAATTCAAGTTACATCATAAAGGAAAGAATAAAAGGTTACATATAGTATCGCTTCACTGCATCTGAATTGATCGGCTTCGGCCAAACTTCTCCGTCCATTTCTGCAAGTATGAGGGCTCCTCCTTTTAGAACCCAGTGGACCATGTACGGACCCTGCTAGTTGGGAGATAACTTCCCTTTGGCCTCGTCCTGATGCGGGATGCCCCGATGTGAACTGTCTTAGCTTGACTCTTTTGTTGAAGGATCTGGATATTCTGTTATGATAAAGCTGACCATGGCAAACTGCGTTCATTCTTTTTTCCATCTATAAGAGCTAGCTGCTCATAACGACTCTTCACACATTCTGCATTGTCGAGTTCTGCTTCTTGTATCATCCTCAAGGAAGGAATTTCTACCTCGGTAGGAATGACCGCCTCTATACCATAAACTAGCATATAAGGAGTCGCCCCGGTTGATATGCGGACTGTGGTGAGATACCCCAATAAAGTAAATGATAACTTCTCGTGCCACTGCTTATGCTTCTCTATCATTTTCCTTAGTATCTTCTTGATATTCTTATTGGCAGCCTCTACGACTCCGTTCATCTGAGGTCTGTAGGCTGTAGAATTCTTGTGTTTAATCCTAAAGGTTTCACACATGGCTTTCATCAAATCACTATTGAGATTGGAACCATTATTAGTAATGATTGATTCTAGAATTACGAACCGACAAACGATACGGTCGCAGACAAAGTCTTCCACAACTTTCTTAGTCACTGCCTTGTACGATGCTGCTTTAACCCATTTGGTGACATTATCAATTGCCACTAAGATGAACCTGTGCCCATTTGATGAGGTAGGTTTGATTGGTCCGATAACATCCATTCCCCATGCGGCAAACAACCATGGTGAGCTTGTTTCATTAAGCTCGTTTGGAGGCACCTTTATCATATCTGCATGTATCTGGCAGTGGTGGCACTTCTGGACAAATTAGATGTAGTCCGTTTCCATATTTATCCAAAAATAACCAGCTTGGAGTATCTTCTTGGCTAAGGCAAAACCATTCATATGTGGCCCGCAGGTCCCAGCATGGATTTCTTCTAGTAATTTAGATGCTTCCATTGCATTGACACACCTTAGTAATCCTAGATCCGGAGTCCTCCGATACAGGATTCCTCCACTGTGGAAGAAATTGTTGGATAATCTTCGAAGTGTATGCTTTTGAATAGGGTTTGCAAGCTCTAGGTGTTCTCCATTAGACAAGTATTCCTTGATATCATGATACCAAGGTTTTCCATCCGCTTTTTCTTCGACGTGAGCATATTAAGCTAGCTGATCGTAGATCTTTACTGGAATAGGGTCAATGAAATTCTTATCTGGATGTTGTATCTTGGATTATAGGGTAGCCAATGCATCGACAAATTCATTCTGGACCCTGGGGACATGCTGGAACTCTGTCTTTGTGAACCTCTTTCTCAAATCCTGTACATGATGTAGATAAGGGAGTATATTGGAGTTCTTGGTTGCTAATTCTTCTCTGACCTGATGTATAAGAAAGTCTGAATCCCCGATCACTAGCAACTCTTGGACGTTCATGTCAATGGCCATCTTGAGTCCCAAGATGCAGGCCTCATACTCAGCCATGTTGGTGGTGCAAGGGAATCCGAGTTTGGCAGACACCAGATAATGCTAACCGGTTTCTGACACTAGGATTGCTCCTATGCCAACTCCTTTGAAATTTTCTGCTCCATCGAAAAACATTCTCCAATCATCATAGGATTCTGCAATGTATTCTCCTATGAATGACACCTCTTCGTCAGAAAAATACGTCTTTAAGGGTTCGTATTCTCCGTCCACGGGATTCACGGCAAGATGATTTGCCAAAGCCTGTCCCTTGATTGCTTTCTAAGTTACATAGACAATGTTAACTTCACTTAGTAGGATTTACCACTTGGCTAGCTTGCCAGTGGGTATGGGCTTCTGAAAGATGTACTTCAACGGATCCATCCTTGATATGAGATACGTGGTATAGGCATAGAAATAGTGCCTCAACTTCTGAGCTACCCAAGTTAGAGCACAACAGGTGCATTCTAACAGAGAATACCGGGCCTCGTACGGGGTGAACTTCTTGCTAAGATAGTATATGTCCTGCTCCTTCCTCCCCGTTTCATCATGTTTCCCAAGAGCATAACCGAACGCTCCATATAGCACTACAAGGTAGAGTAATAGGGGTCTACCTAGTTCGGGCGGGACCAAAACTGGCAGTGTTGACAGAAACTTCTTGATTCTGTCGAAGGCCCTTTGGCATTCATCAGTCCATCTGGTAGTGGTGTCCTTCTTCAACATCTTAAAGATTGGCTCACAAATGACAGTAGATTGAGCTATGAACCAGTTGATGTAGTTGAGTCTTCCTAGGAAACTCATCACGTCCTTTTTGTTCTTTGGCGGTGACAATTCTTGAATTGCTTTAACCTTTGATGGATGTAGTTCTATTCCTCGGCGACTTACAATGAACCCAAGTAGTTTTCCAGCAGGAACTCCAAATGCATATTTTGCAGGATTAAGTTTCAAGTTGTACCTTCTTAGTCTGTTGAAGAACTTCCTCAAATCTTTCATGTGATCAGTGACTTTCTTGGTTTTGATGATGACATCATCTACATACACCTCGATCTCCTTATGTATCATATCATGGAAAATCGTAGTCATGGCCCTCATGTAGGTGGCCCCTGCATTTTGCAGGCCGAATGACATCATCTTGTAACAGTACATTTCCCATGGTGTAATTAAAGCCATTTTCTCAGCATCTTCTTCGTCCATCCAGATCTGATGATATCTAGTGAATCAATTTACAAATGATTTCAACTCATGCTTGGCGCAATTGTCGATTAGGATGTCTGTGTTTGGAAAGGGGAAGTCGTCTTTCGGACTGGCCCGGTGGTGATCCAGGTAGTCGACACAGACTCTGACCTTCCCGTCCTTCTTTTGTACTGGCACAATATTGGCTAACCATGTTGGGTATTCTACTACCTGAGAACTTTGGCTTTAACTTGCTTAGTGACTTCTTCCTTGATTTTCAGACTCATATCAGGCTTAAACTTTCTAAGCTTTTGCTTTACCGGCGGCCATGTTAGATCAGTTGGCAGTTTGTGAGCCATAATAGATGTACTCAGACCAGTCATATCATCATACTACCAAGCGAATATATCTTTATATTCCCTTAGAAATTCTATGTATTCCTTCTTTTCTTATGGAGATAAGTGGACACTGATTCTCGTTTCTTTGACGTTCTCTGCATCTCCTAGGTTAACAATCTCAGTCTCATCCAGGTTGGACTTAGGTCTGTTCTCAAAATTTTCAACAACTTTAGCAATCTCTTCTGGTATGTCATCTTCCTCTGAATCTATGTCCGTTTGTTGTGTTGTCTCGTTGCATGTCACAGTCATTGGTTCATCAAGATAAGTAATAGTAATGTTGTATGAGTAAAGTAATGAGAGAAAAATAATAGGGGTAAGATTTATAGGGAAAATGGAAATGTTTTGCTAAATTACATAACTGTTTTGAATATTGAAGATCTTATTGCGAAAATTCAAAAAACACGAAAGGAAAATCAACTAGTAAAAATGAAAGATAGTGCATGATGCTTTGTTCAGCCTTGCTACCCCGAGACTTTCTGGGCTCTGGTAGTTCTGATGGTCCAATACTTGAGGCATGCTCCTCGGCTTACAGCCTGTATGGAAAGGCCTTCCTTCCCCCCCCCTCCTTGAAAATGACACAACAATCCATGTCATCATTTTCCACGAATAAATTCCTCATTACTGCTAGTGCTTCCTCTTCTTCCGACCCATATATAACATCAGATGACTGGAAAGTCTGTTCCAAATGGGGTATTGGCTGCTCCATTGGGTAGTAAGGGCCATGCCATGGTGGCAAACAGTTTTTGAACTCTTCACAAGTGTACTCATATCCCAGACCGAAAGTGGTGCCATGCTTCTTCAGCTTGATAGGTTTGGCGATTCCTTAGAGGTTCTTTCCAAGTCCCTTGCCAGGTTCATATCCGGTCCAGTTCAATATGCTTTCGATTTTGTTGTCCCACCATTTGTCCTTATCAACGGCGTTGACTCTCTCGATGTGGTGATATGTCTCTCCGCCTATATTTCTTCTACCTCCAATCACTGGGATGGTTTGGAAACTGTATATGGGATTGCTACCGGAGCTGTGAATGATCACCTCTTGGTGATTCCACTCAAACTTCACTTCCTGATGTAGGGTTGATGCTACAACCCTAACGGCATGAATCCAAGGCCATCCCAAAAGCAAGTTGTAAGATGCCGACACATCTATTACTTGAAATTCAACATCAAACCATGTAGGCCCCATCTACAAACATAAGCTAATTTCCCCAATAGTGGACCTTTGGGAACCGTCGAAAGCTTTGACATTGATTTCCCCGTCCTTGATCTCATGCAGCCCCTTTCATAATGTCCTGAGTTTTACCAACGGACAAATGTTGAGGCTGGACCCTCTGTCAATTAGGATTCTGGTGATGAAATAATCCTCGCATTGCACAGTGATGTGCAATGCCTTGTTGTGACTCAACCCTTTTGGTGGTAACTCATCTTCATGAAAAGTGATCTTGTGACTTTCCAATACCTGCCCTACCATGTTTGCCATTTCTCCTCCAGTGATGTTGCTCGGTACATATGCCTCCCTCAGCATATTCAACAAGGCTCTCTTATGTGCATCGGAGTTTTTCATCAAGGCTAGGATAGAGATCTGTGCTAGTGTTTTGTTACACTGATCAATGACTGAGTACTCATTTGCTTGTATTTTTCTCCAGAGATCATCGGGCCCAACTTTAGTGATGGTCGGCCGTCTAGAGGCCTGCTTGCTTGATTCAGCCAAATGATCCGGGGTGTATACTCTGTCGGTTCTTGTCATACACTGTGCCGCGATTGCTTCTCTGAATTTGGCTTTCTCTTTCCTTCTTGTCTCGGCTGTGTAGTCCCAAGGGATGGACTTTGTATGGAATGGTGTTATAGATGACATTGGTACTGGAATGGGCACCTTTACCCCAAACAGAGCATGTATTTTGGATGGTAAAACCATAACTTCAAACGACGCGGGTGTGTTTGTTGGAGACCCAAACTCGACCTCAATTGGTGTTGGTGTCTTTGTGGGGGAGGGCACTTCAAACTCAAGTGGTATGGACATATTCACCTCGGTGTCCCCGGAAGGCTAGATCTGGACTATAATCGGATTAAGGGTGACTATCGGTTTCTTTGGATCATCACCTTCCACGATCAAAACCGATTGATCCCTTGGGGTCCCAATCATCTTCTATCTCAATCATGTGAACACCTCCACCCTTGTGGTCGGGCAGAGGGTTGTTGCGGACATTCGGAGTAGGCTCATTTGCCACAATAATCTTGTTATCAATCAGTTCCTGGATCTTATCTTTTAGAGAACGACATTAATCAATGGTATGCCCTTTTATGCTGGAATGGTATACACAGGATTTATTTGGATTGACCCATTGGGAAGGGCTTTCAGGGGTTATATCAGAGATGGGGGTGACATAACCAGCAACTTTGAGCCTTTCATACAATTGGACAATTGGTTCAGCAATGGAAGTATATTGTTTGGGAGGTCTGCGGTCGAAATTCGATCAGGGTCTAGGAATGTTTTGGCGAGTGGGAGGTGATTGATAGTGAGAGGGTTAAGTATTGTAGGCTTGGTAGACAAGTACGAGTTGGGAATATCTGGGTGAAGTAGGCTGATATGTGGGATGTGGAGGTGATTGGTAAGTAGGTGGCAGAGTTTGGTAAGAGGGCGAGAGTGCTTGGTAATTTGGAGTAGGTTGATATGTGAGTGGAGGCATCAGGTAGGTTTGGTATTTGATAGGGGATTTGGTTTTCTGTGCAACCATTATGGCACTCACGCCCTTTTTCTTGGACGTGCCACCAGACTGTAGAGCCTTGTTGGTAGCCTGCAAGGCTTCAATGTTTGTGACCATACCACTTTTGATGCCTTCCTCGATCCTCTCACCAAGCTTGATGATGTCAGAAAATTTCTTGCTTTCAATCAACATCAACCTTTCATAGTACGATGGGTCTTGAGCTCGCATGAAAAACCTGTTCATTCATTCTTCTTCTAAAGACGGTCTGACCTTAGCAGCTTCTGATCTCCAGCGAGTAGCATACTCGCGAAATGTCTCCGCGAGTTTCTTCTTTAGGTTTTGGATGTAGAATATATCTGGCGCATTTTCTGTATTGAACCTGAACCTGTCCATGAAATCGGACACCATGCTTACCCAGTTCGACCACTTTTTCGGATCTTGGCTAATGTACCAAGATAGAGCATCTCCCTTCAGATTCCTCATCAAAAGTTTCATGCGGATCCTTTCGTCCTTTCCTACTCCGACTAGCTTGTCGCAATATGTTCTCAAATGAACTCTCGGATCTCCTGTACCATCGAACATCTCGAACTTCAGAGGTTTGTACCCCTCGGGCAGTTCAACATCGGGCTATATGTAGAGATCTTCATAGTTTAGCCCCTCAATTCCTTTCTTCCTTCGACGCCCTGAATTCGGCTAGTCAACTTCTTAAACTCTTCATCCAGACTCCTAATGAGTGAGTCTTTATCATCAAACTCGGGTGTACTTGAAATGGGTTGGGTGGAGTATGGCATGGTTTCCACGTAGATGGGGGTGTTATGAGTGTGGATAGCATAAGAAAGCAGTAGAAGCACATGCATGACAAAAACACACAAAGAAAGGAAAAGAAGAGTCGGAGAAACATTTTAAGCTTTTTCAGAAACCCTAACTAGGAAAGAAGTAATTTTTTTGAAAGAAAAATTGGGGAAAACGTTTAAAAACTCAAGTAGAGCACAAATATAGAATAGATCTACGAAAAAAGCAGAGAAAACCTCGAATAGCTTAGGGTTTCAGGGGAACCGTAAAATGAGACAGGCTTTGAAAAGGTTCGATTTGAGTCGGAGAGGCTAGAACCATGCTCAAAACATCATTTTACGCCAAAGAAAAACCGGCAAGGGCCATAGAACCTTGGATTTATAGAGATCTGAACGGACACCTTCGAGGTTAGACCTAGGACCTTCGAATACCAAGTGTTTGAGAGTAGAGGGAGATGAGTTAAGGCCATCCACGGCTTGATATGTCATGGATTCCGGTGAGCTTGAGGTAGAAGACAGTGAGAGAGGCTAGGGTTTCGAGAGGGTTCATGAGAGTTTGAGAGGACAGGGATTTCAGATGTGGCTGATAAAAGAGAATGAGGGGATTAGGGTAGTCATTGGGGAATTAAAAAGGTAAGGAATGATCGTGGCCGTTGATCAAAATGATCAACGGCCTGGATTAAAAGAGAGGGCCGGGCAGATCGGATAAGCGGTCAGGGGCCGGGATAAATTGAAATTTTACTAGGTGATTTGGGATTTGAAATTGAGTTATTTGGGGGATCAATTTGGGCTAGAATTGAAATAAAATGGGGCTATGTTTTAAATAGCCAGTTTTCCCTTTATATTTTATAAAAATAGTAACATGATTTCTGAAAATAAATTAAAGGTACTAAATTAATTAATAATAGATAGATATTAAACTAAAAATGCTGGAACCAATTTTATAATTATATGTGCAATTAAATCTTAAAATAGGCTAAAATTACAATTAAATGCATTTTAACTTTTAAAATACTAAATAAATTTACAAAAAATGTGCAAATATTACCTTAGCTATATTTTGTATAAATATGAGAATAAAATTAATTATTCACCAAAATGATGATTTTGGGAATAATTATTAGTTTTTGTACTGTTAAAATAGGGCAATAAATTGATTTAAAAATCTTTTAAAATTATGAAAAATACTAAAACGTTTGGATATACCTATATATGCATACATATGATATTTTGAAAGTATTTTGCATATATAAAATATATAGGAAAATTGGGTATATACAGTTAAAAGAGAAGAGTCGCCACTTAATAATTTTAAAGTGTGTTAGGATACCTATTTACAAATAAATCTATTTTAACAAGTTGGTGTCACCAAAGATCGGGTAAGGGCCCAAATTACCTTAAAAAGAAGGGGTTAGGTACTCTTCGAGGTCCACAACTATGGGTCCCGACCAAATTTATGGTGTGTAGGGGATTATTGAATTACAGTTATCTTATGTGGTCATGTAAATTGTAACGAAGAATCCAATTATAACAAGTATTAGAGAGAAAGAAGTGGGTCATACATAAATAATTGCTATAGTTTTCGAGGGTTACAAGATATGTCCTAGTTTGATCTAAGTTTGTACAAATAGGTGTATAAATTGTAATATGGGGGTCCTAAGTTTTATAGCATAAAGGATCATCCCGTGAAACATAAAATAATACTTCACAACTCCTTTAAATGTAAGGGTTGTTCATATTATTTACCAGGCACATACTATCTATCATACTACCCAATTAGTATCTTGAAGTTGTTTACCTAAGAGCGTTCTAATTCAATTCTAATATGTGTTCTATGCGTTCTTTACCTGTCTCAGGCCTATGTTCCAGGAGGCTTTGGACCAACTACATTTGTGGTTCTAAATTTCTTAAGATGCTCAAAATGATAAAACTAGGCGCACAATTTAAAAACAATTAGGACTGCACATAATTAACAATTAAGAGCCCAAGTTGGCTTCTTCACAAAGACACAGATGCATACAAACAATTATGAGCATATGCTAACAGTGCTTAAATTATTAGGCAGGCGACTAGCGATGGGAAGGTTAGAAATCAGGGTATACTGAATTGTGCAGGGCCTATTGGCATGAGTTCTATGTGATTGATCTATAAAAAGGTTGACATAAAGTTTTATAGGCAGTATTTATAGGCGGACTGTTTGACAAGGCGCTTGATTTTGATAAATAATTATGTTAAAAATCATATATACATGATCTTTAGGCGAGTGAGAACATTCTAAATACATGATATCTACACGATTTACGTTTGGACAGTGAAGCTATTTAAAGAGCGAAATTAATCACTTTTAGTCCTATAGACATGCTTTCTATATGAGTAATAACCTCCTATAGGCGTGATCTCTAAGAAGTTAATATCTGGGCAGCAAAGTAAAGAACGACACACAATTGTTTTGTTTTATCCGTATAGGCATGTTATCTTAGGCGGCAGTATGAAGAGAATAGTAATATCAACAATTTGATTAACCACATTGACGTCCTATAGACATGGTATCTAGGTGTGACAATCAACGATACTTATATTAATTCCGATAGACATGCTTTCTAACATTTACAATTGCATTAGTCCTAAGTCATGCTTTCTAAATGAATAGGCAAACAAATCAATACATAGCACATATAAACAACAAGCAAACCAATTAAGGCCCTACAGTCACGTTTTCTACTCGTTCATGCGAAGAATAGGATATCCCAGCCCCCCACAGTAGTTCTAACTGAGTTATATAGGCAGGATCACATGAAGTATTGGCAAGTGTACAAGTCAAACAAAAGGTGGGTTAATACTATGTTTCAGAAGTAAGTTCAAAGCGACAAGATCGGACATCATAAGCTATAAACCTACTTCAAATATATTTTAAATGCAAATAATAGTCCAGAATTACCCAAGGACTTCAGACAATTAACATGAGAATCTAGCAGAGACATAGACAGGAACAAGGGGATGACAATCTTCACATGAAGGTTTTTAACATGAGAGCCTAATGAGAATCTGGTCACAAATATCAAAACAACAGGATACTATGCATAGTTTACAAAAGTCGGCAAACATATCACTTAGTTGAACATGAGACCTAACAGTTTGTGTATTAGTCATAGCACAATGGTTCAAAACAATACCAAAGTTCGTAGCAGATGAAGATATCAACTCTAGGTTAACAGGACATGCAATCATCAGGCTTAATACCAGTGGACCATATATAGGAAGAGGCTAAACATTGAGATTTACCTTAGAAAGTCTTAGGCAATACCAAAGAACACGGACCTGAGAAAGACAAAGAACATATATTAGAGTTTACAAAAAACAAGAAAATATGTCATAGTTGTTTTGAAGTTCAGGCAATACTAACACTTATCAATTACATGATCATTAATTATAAGAAAGTTAACATGTTACACATGAATGACTCAATAGGAAGTAATGCATCTGAACACATTTTGGGTATGAACTAGTTCCTCAAAATAGTACAAAACAAGGTAGGAAGATAGTCTCGTAGAAGGCAACAGGTATAAGTACTCAGACACATACAAACACTAGGCTAAACATTCTGAAGAAAACAACAATCAAGGTTAGAATATAGGCAAGTTCAGGTTCTAGAAAAGTTCAGAGTCATAGAACAACTTCACAACTAATAAGGCTGCAAACAAATATGGCATAGTAACATGTTGATTAACAATAGTTTCAGTGGCATGAGTACACAGAGCATGAAGAATAAGAAAGATTTCTGTGAGTACCAAAGAACTTACCAGTTACCAATTGACGAACAAGTAAATAAGAAGAATAATTTCATCAGTACTTCAATCGTCAATAGCATAAAAGCAGTAGAACCCAAAATCTCACTACAACGGAGTTCTTAAGGGTCTCAGATAAACCCCGGGCAGTACTCGCACTAAGAAGATTAGTTAATAAAATGGTAGTAGCTTTGGATTTCATCCAGCCAAGAGCCAAAGTTTAGAGCAATATAGAGTGAGTGAGTGTGAGAGTAACAGTAGGTCCATTTTAGGGGAATTAGGGGAGAGCTTTATATATTCTTCAATTGATAGAAATTATAAAAGGAAAACATCAACAAAATCATGGATATAGGGAAAGAATTGCATGCAAAACCTATTCCAAATAGGAGAGGTCAAAATTGGACAAATCCTAATTTGACAAGGAGTCAAAAATTATCCAGAGATCTTGATAAATCAAATCCATATGACCTAGTTATTGAGTGTATCAAGTCAATAACATAGTGATTATCCAAAATCAGATCCAAAAGAACCTCTCAAAACTGGCTTCCTTAATAACATAGAGCCAAATAACAATGCCAAGGAAACGGGAAAGAATCATTGTGAGTATTGAAAAAAGGTAAATATAGAAGATCTCCATATAATTTTGGGTGTATATTTAGGATTTGGGTGGGGCGGATGCTAGGGTTTTCAGAGAAGAGGAGAGAATAAGAGGATTTAGGGGAGGTTGGGTGGAGCAAAATGGGGATTAGGGTTTGGAATTGGGTAATTAAATGTGGTGGGGTAATCGTGGGCAGTTGATCTTAACAGATCAATGGCCAGGAATTTAAGGAAGGCGGGACAGGTCCTTTAAAATGGGTACCAACCGGGTTAACTAAATGGTTCATTTGGTTTTGGCTGTGGAGAATTGGGCTATGGTTTTGAGATTTGGGCTGATGGATTGGGTCCGAAATCTGGCCTATTTAGAGTAATATTTTAAATAAAGAAATTAAGGGAAAACTAAATTAATGAAATAGGTAAATAAACATAAAAAACTATTTATGCAGCTTAATATTTTAAAATTAATATCTGAAGATTATAAAAATATAAAGATATATTTTTACCCTAAATAAAATAATAAATGCAATTAATTATAAAGTATAAGCTATTATTGTAAAAAAACATATAAATAGCATAAAAACGCAAATATAATTGTATGAAATAAAGTAAAATATTATAAAACATGTATGTGGAATAATTTAAAGGGGTAATTAATAAATATTTGAATAATTTAAATGCAAAGAAAATCAATTTTTAATCTTTAAAAACTATAGAAAAAAAACTTATATGACCCATATAAGTTGGGTAATAGTGAAAAATGATATTTTTTAAATATATGGAATAGTTTATAAAATATGAGAGTAAAATTGGGTATCAACAACTGCCTCTCTTTACCCAGTAATGATGACAGAGTTGTCGGGTAAAGAAAAATAATGACCAATTTTGTCCGAATGAACGAGGATGAGGTTCTCAAAAATGGTTGTCGAACCCTGGTTCTTATCAATGGTATGACGGGAATTAGGCCGTGTGTAGTTCTGGATCCAACGGCGAATGAAACCGATGGAGTTGTTACAAGAATTGTCGCACGTTTCGAAGAAGGATCTTCTCTAGGTAGGGTAGTGTCGTAATTAGTTAATAATTCTTGGTGGAGCTATGAATGCAAAATTGAACGTTATGGATGTGCAACACAAATATTTGAGCAGTTACGGGATAAAACGATCAATTACTGGTTATAGGTTATATTCAAAGTAATCAAAGGATGTGAATATTGGGTACGGAAATCGGAGCGAGAACTGCTCCTATTTATAGAACGGTCACCTCCTGAGTTACCTGCAAAGCTTAAAACATGATGCACATGAATATATATAGTTCTTGCAAAAGTTTAAACATGATGAAAAATTCCCTTCGGACCATGAGAGTTGTCTTTCGGATGATGATGATGATGTTTTTAGACCATGACGTCCTAGGCCATGAAGCGTATGATAAGAGATTCACAGGCCATAAAATGGTATCCTCGGGCAATGAGGCTGGTGCCTCTGGACTATGATGCCTTTGAATAATGATATGCAGTTTTGAGAGATCCTCGGGCCATGGTATGATGTCTTCAGGCTATGAGGATGACGCCTTTGTACTATGACACATTCGAACAATTTGGCAATGCTTCAACCCATGAAAATGCAAAAATACGGTGATACTTGATAGAGGGAATGAGTGAGTTTTAGTTATATGCCAAAATGAGACAAGGCAGTGCTTAGCCTTGTACGGGATGCGGGCAGTGCTTAGCCCTATGCAGGTGAAGGCAGTGCTTTGCCTTATCAAGTGATGGAGACAATGCTTAGCCTCATGCAATGTAATGTGGGCAGTGCTTAGCCCTATGTAGAGAAAGACAACGCTTAGCCTTATGCAACATAATGGAGCCAGTGCTTAGCCTCATACAATAATGAAGACAATGCTTAATCTCATGCAATGTAATGAGGGCAGTGCTTAGCCCTATGAAGAGAAAGACAATGTTTAACCTTATACAATAATGGAGGCAGTGCTTAGCTTCATGCAATAATGAAGACAATGCTTAGTCCATGCAATGCAATGAGGATGGTGCTTAGCCCTATGCACAGAAAGGTAGTGTTTAGCCTTATAGAATAATAGAGACAGTGATTAGCCTCATGCA
Organism: Nicotiana sylvestris; assembly: GCF_000393655.2. Lineage (NCBI taxonomy): Eukaryota > Viridiplantae > Streptophyta > Magnoliopsida > Solanales > Solanaceae > Nicotiana > Nicotiana sylvestris. The sequence goes on from NC_091065.1 coordinate 11,273,566, forward strand.
ATAATGGAGACAATGCTTAGTCTCATGCAATGTAATGAGGGCAGTGCTTAGCCCTATGAAGAGAAAGGTAGCGTTTAGCCTTATAAAATAACGTAGGAAGTTCTTAACCTCATGCGATGTGATGGAGAAAGCTCTTAGTCTCATTCAATGAAATGCGGGAAGTGCTTAGCCCTATGCGAAGAAAGGCGATGATTGAATAGAAAGAAGAAAAATGATTCTTAGCTTGACACGTTCGGGCTTGGCAATTCCCGTCGGTGTGAAGATAATGATCTTATTGTATATATTTGTGGACATGCTCATAAATGCTATGTCATTTATGCCTGCATCCGTAAAAAAAATTCTGAGTTTGAGGAAGGTCAGTCCGTGCTCTCGATTCCTCATTTTGCCTATGCTTCTATCATGATGCCCTATTCGAATCACCCTAGGTAACATCTGGCTATTGCAGAAATGAGGTTTTGAAAATATGCATTTATGATAAATCATATATAAATAATTCAATTTCTTTAAAATATAATGCATGAAAGTAAATAATTTGGTCAAATCATGGGTCGTGACACGCTTTAAGATATTGCGACCTTCTTAACTTAGAAATTTGATGACCCCCTCAAAATTCTGCCCTAGTTTGATGTTACGTCCAGCGAATTGGCGATCCTTGATGCAGTAAGATTGATGAAACTCGAAATCTTGCCTCTGTTTCTGATTGTATAGGGGAATGAAGATTTTATTACAATGTGACCGATCCCATAGGGCTGCCTACGTATTCCCTCTTAAACCGAATCAGGTCAAGCGTATTTCATGTAACATCAAAAGAAAGTGCAAATAAAATGCCAAATGTAATATCACTTGATGGTGTTTGAATTGATAGGTTTCAGCTATATCTCCCCATCCATTTCTGAAAGTATGAATGCTCCTCCTGTCAGTAGTCGGTGAATCATGTAAGGACCTTCCAATTAGGTGAGAATATTTCTTTTGCTTCGTCATGATGTGGGAAGATGTACTTCAACACCAATTGCCCCGATATGAATTTCGTTGGTCTATCGTTCTTATTGAAAGCCCTTGCCATTCTATTCTGGTAGAGTTGACCGTGACACACCGCGTTCTTCCTTTTACCATCAATGAGAGCTAGTTGTTCATACCAACTCTGCATCTATTTCGCATCGCTGAACTCAGCCTCCTGAATCATTCTTAGGGAAGGAATTTCCACCTCGGCAGGTATGACATCTTTAGTACCATAGACCAATAAATATTTGATGTGCAAACCGTGGTTCGGTATTCAAGCAGAGCAAATGTAGCTTCTCGTTCCATTACTTGTAATTGTCCACCATCTATGTCAATATCTTTTTGATGTTCCTGCTGGTAGCTTCTATGGCTCCATGAATTTGTGGCCTATATGTTGTAGAGTTCCAGTGATTGATTTTGAATGTTTGACACATGGATTTCATCAAATCATTGTTGAGATTGGTTGTATTATCGGTAATGATTGATTTAGGTTCTTCAAATCGGCGAACAATATGATCCCGGACGATGTCTACTACGATCTTCTTAGTCACATCTTTATAGGAAGCGGCTTCAACCAATTTTTTAAAGTAATCTATGGCCACCAAAATGAATCTATGTCATTTGGAAGAAGCAGGGTCAATCGATCTGATGACATCCATGCCCTATGTGGAGAAAGGCCATGGTGAACCTTTTGCATTGAGTTCATTGCGTGGTACCCGTATCATATCAGCATGCACCTGATATTGGTGACACTTCTATACATATTTGATGCAGTCAGTCTCTATAGTCATCTAGAAATACCTTGCCCTTAATATCTTCTTGGCTAGAACAAACCTATTCATGCGAGGTCCACATGTTCTGGCATGTATCTCTTCGAGCAACCTAGACACCTCCTTGGCATCGACACATCTTAGCATACCCAAGTCGAGACTCCTTCTATACAAATTTCATCTGCTTTGAATGAAGTGGTTAGCTAATCTCCGAAGTATGTGCTTCTTGGTACGGGTAGCATTTTCTGGGTTTTCCTTTTTCCAAATACTCTTTGATATCGTGAAACCAAGGATACCTATCAAACTCTTCATCAACATTAGCATAGTAAGCTAGATGTTTATGGATTTCTATTGGGATGGGATCAATATAGTACTTATTTGGATGTTGTATCCTAGAAGACAAGGTAGCCAGTGCATCCATGAACGCGTTCTGAATTATAGGAACATGATTGAACTCTATATTTGTGAACCTCTTGATCAAATCTAACATTGTAGGTATGGAAATATCTTGGTGTTCTTGGTGGCTCATTCTCCAAGTACCTGATGTATTAGCAAAGTTGAATCTCTGATTACCAGCAATTTCTGAATATTTATGTTGATGGTCAATCTGAGTCCCAAAATACAAGTCTCGTACTCCGCTATATTATTGGTCCATGAGAATCTGAGCTTGGCGGATAGCAGATAATATTGATCGGTTTCTGATAACAATACAGCTCTGATGCCCACTCATTTTAAGTTTGCGGCTCCACCGAAAAATAATCTTCAATCGTCATATGCTTTGGCAATATCCTCCCCTACAAAAGATACCTCATCGTCAGGAAAATACATCTTTAATGGTTCATATCTCCATCCATGGGTTCTCTGTCAAGTGATCGGCCAATGCTTTCATGTTGACCCCCTTTTAGGTCATATAGATGATGTCGAAATCACTTAGGCATAGACTTCTAAAAGATATATTTTAGCGATCCATCCTTGATATGATGTACATGATTTATGAACAAAAGTAATGTCTTAATTTCTAAGATATCCATGTCAGGGTAGAATAGGTACGTTCCAACAATGAGTATTGAGCTTCGTAAGGTGTGAACTTCTTACTCAGATAGTATATTGCTTGTTCTTTCCTCCTGGTTTCATCATGTTGTCCCAAAAACAAAGGCTCCATCCGACATGGATAAGTATAGTAGCAAAGGTCTCTCGGGTTCAGGTGCAACCAACACCGGTGGTTTGGACAGATACTCCTTGATTTTATTGAAAACCCTTTGACACTCTTCAGTCTAACTTGTCGCAGCATCTTTTGTCAGCATCTTGAAAATTGTCTCACATATAACCATTGACTGTGTTATAAAATGACTGATATAATTGAGATAGCCTAAGAAATTCATTACATCCTTCTTATTCTTTAGTGGCGGAAAATCTTAAATACCTCGATCTTTGGTGTATCCAACTCAATGCCGCAACGACTTACAATAAAACCTAGCAACTTTCCAACAGGGACTCCGAAAGCACATTTTGTAGGATTAAACTTCAGATTATACTTTTGTAGTCTGTCAAAAAACTTTCACAAGTTTGCTATGTGATCCAAACTCTTCTTAGTCTTGGTGATGACATTATTCACGTACACTTCTATTTCCTTATGTATAATATTGTGAAATAGAGTAGTCATGGCCTTATATAGGTTGCCCCAGCATTCTTCAAGTCGAATGACATAATCATGTAACAATATTGATAGGTTTTCAATATCTTTGCCTTATATTTTGATGATCTAACAAACTTACTGACAAGGACCATATAGGGAACCAGACACACTTGGGCTACACTGCAAGTTAACGGATTCCAGCTAAATGTGAACTACTATAGCTTCAGGAGAAGGAGAACCAAACAAGGACCTGATACTCTTATGATTCCCTCATAGCAGTATGAAGTCAATTGGACACAACTGGATGTGACGTGACTACCATCACTATTTCTGCTAGTACTGCACTGTTTCCAGTGGCCACTTACTCTTTGACTAACTAAAGTGCTTACATCATTCAAGTGATGTCATCAAGGTGTATCAACAAGGAGTTTATATCTAAACATCACTTGAACACTTCAACACTCACTCAAGCCTTTTGCAAAAACGGTGAACTTAATTCTCAAGAGCTTGAAGAACAAAGTTAAATGCTACTACAGACCAATTCCTAAAGTTAGTATCTTGTTGTCCTTAGTTGATTTGTAACTTTGTGATTGTTCTTATTGTATCTCCTAAATTGCTTAGCTAGAACCGTTGATTTGGAACCCTCTTTTAAAATCCATAAACTCTCTGAGTTTATGTTGTGACTAGGTTTAGTTATAAGTTAAAGTCTTTGTAATTAGAGAGCGACAAAGTGGCTTGTGATATGAGTATCACAAGTTATTTGTGTTGAATTCTTTATAAATGAGTTATTACAAAGTGGCTTGTAATAGGTGTTTACAAGTTAGTGAAGTTGAAAGCCTATAGGTGTAGGTCGTGGTTTTTGTCCCCTTGAGTTGGGATTTTCCACCTAAAACTCATGTGTGTTATTTACTTACTGTTTTATTAGCATTCTCAGTACAACCACATAGAGGACCAGGTACTCTACTGTTTAGTGGACTCATACAAACTAATAATAGGTTTTAGAGCGGGTTCCTCCTGTTAGGCTAACACCTAGGAAGGATCCTTATGGCTGTTCTATCAAATTTTGAAAAGGGTCAATCTATATACATACTACTAGGTTCAATTGACAATATTATGGGTGGTGGAAGAAAAGAATGCATGATTTTATCATGGCTGAAGTTTCTGAGCTATGGCATGTCATATGTGATGGTCCTTATTTCCCAACAAAGGTACATGAAAAACTTTCATTTTGAATGCCAAAAACCAGTAAAGAATATACCGACGCAGCCAGAAAAGCTGTGGAAAAGAATGTTCGTGCCAAGAAGATTTTGGTATATGGAATAGGACCTGATGAATACAATAGAATCTCCACTTGTGACACTGCTAAGGCGATATGGTAAGCTTTACAAGAAGCTCATGAGGGAACTACCCAAGTAAAACAATCTCAGATCGATATGCTCACTACCGAGTATGAATTCTTCAGGATGAAGGACGATGAATCTATTCAAGATATGCACACAAGATTCACTTCCATTATAAATGAGTTACACTCACTTGGGGAAACCAATCCTAGGAACAAGCCAGTGTGGAAAATCCTCAGTATTCTGCATAGCCCTTGGGAAAGTAAGGTTAATGCTATTACCGAAGCAAAAGACTTGCAGGAGCTGACCATAGAAGAACTGGTTGGAAATCTGAAGACTTACAAGATGAAGAGGAAGATAGACAGTGAAAGAAGAGAACCGAAACTGGTACTCAAATCTAATAGCAATGACTCAAGTGAGGAAGATAGTGACATGGCTTACTTAACCAAAAGAATTCAGAAGATAGTCAGAAGAAATGGAGAGATGTTAAGAAGGGGCAGCTTTAGCAAACCAAAAAACTATGATCTCTGTCATAAGTGTGGAAAGCCTGGGCACTTCATCAAAGACTATCCTCTCTTGAAGCAAGTATTCTCCAAGTACAACCCTGAGAAAGCAGATAAGAGGAACCCGATTTCTCTCAAGGAGTTCAAAAGAAAGAGATTTGTTGACAATGTGGTGAAACATGCTCTTGCAGCATGGGGAATTCCTCTAGTGAGTCTGAAGATGAAGGTGATGTTGGCGATAGTTCCATGATGGTAGTTGAAAGCGATGAAAATGAATATGACTAAACTTTTGCTTTGATGGCTTAATCAGATGATGATAAAAACAATGGCAACAAAGAGGTAAATTTCAGGGATGTTCAGAGAAATCTGAAATCCTACTCTCCTAAGAAACTTATGTCTTTAGCTAATGTTTTGATTGATGCCCATCATAACCTTTTGGAGGATAAGGATGACCTAATCTTAGAACTAAGGGAAGCTGATAAAACCAGGGATGATCTCGTAGTGTGTGTAGTGGATCTGAAGGAAACCATTTGTGAGTTGAAGAAAGAAAAAAATGTTTTGACCAAAAGGATTTCCAACTTAGAGCATGAAAGATATGACTTAGTAGTAGTAGTTATTGACCATAAGGAAACTATTAAGAACTTTAGTGAAGAAAATGAGGCCCTAGCAAAAAGAGTGACTAAAATTGAGGAAGAAAGAGATGATCTCTTGGTAGAAATTGCAGGCCCGAGGAAAACAATGGAGGGACCAAGAACTAAGTCTAAACCTAGAAATACTGGAAAAGGAAAAGAGATAGCTCGTGAGGAACACATTAGGCTTGAAAATGAGCTGAAAGGTATGAGAACTAGGATGTGTGTTGAAGCTGAGAAAAACAAACACATCCAAACTGAACTGGAAAGAGTAAAAAATGATCTTGAAAATTCCCTAAAGTGGACCTGGTCCTTAGAAGATATCATTGACATGTACACTAATAATGGTGGAAATAGGTAGGGAATAGGGTTCCAAGAAAACCCCTCACAACCCACTTAGCAAATGTGTGACTGTACCCAAAAACTAGTTGAGTACCCACTGTGGGAACAATGGATATTTCATAGAAAATTGTCAAACCAGGGTCTATTTCACTCAGAAAAACATAATGGTTGCTGAAAATGTAACTACTAAAAAAGGACCAGGTTCCACTCACAAAAAGCGCATATTAACTGCATGGACTAGGAGAGCGCATATTCATCCTCTTGCCTACTACAAGGGTCAAACTTTCTTGGGTTCCTAAAACTAACTCTTGATCTTCTTGTGCATGGAACAGTGAAAGGAAGCAGTCAATAATGGTTCATGGATAGTAGATGTTCAAAATACATGACTGGGAACACAATGGACTTTCTTTCACTAAAAGCCCTACAAGGAGGTAGTGTATCCTTTGGCAATGGGAAAAAAGGGTACATTCTTAGAGTTGGAAAAGTTGGGAAGTCACTCACTCATTCTATTGAAAATATGTACTATGTCAATGGTCTTAAGTACAGTGTCTTGAGTGTCTCTCAGATGTGTGATAAAGGAAACAAGGTGGAATTATTGTCCAAGATATGTACAATTACTGATGTAGTAACTGGTGAAGTGGTACTTGTGGCCAAGAGATATAAGAATATGTTGCTGATTTCGAGTTCTTATAAAGTAGTGATCTGAGTTGTCTGAAAGTTTCTGATGATGATGCTAAACTCTGGCACAGAAGATTGGAGCACGCAAGTTTCTCTCTTCTGAACAAACTAATTCAGAAGGACCTGGTCCATGGTCTGCCCTTGTCAAAGTTCAAAGTACAAAAAGTTTGTGATGCCTGTATTAGAGGAAAACATGTGAAGTCCTAGTTTAAGTCTAAAAGGGATGTGAGAACCTCAAAGTCACTCTAGCTTCTGCATATGGACCTATGTGGTCCTATGAGAGTGCAAAGTAGGAGAGGAAAAAGATACATTTTTGTGATAGTGAAAGACTACTCCAGAATCACATGGACTCTGTTTCTTAGAACTAAAGATGAAACCTTTGAGGTGTTTGCGGCCTTTGTAAAGAAAATTCAAGTGAAGATGGAGTCTAGAGTTACGTGCATTAGATCAGATCATAGAACAGAATTTGACAATGCCAAATTTTATGAGTTCTGCAATGAAAATGTCATCACTCACAACTTCTCAGCTCCTAGAACTTCGTAGAAAAATGGAGTAGTGGAAAGGAAGAACATAACTATTGAAGAGATGGCAAGAACAATGCTAATCGATAGTGGAATTGCAAAGAACTTCTGGGCTGAAGCGGTTAACACTGCCTGCTACTTGGTAAATAGGTGCATGATCAGATCACTCCTGAACAAAATCCCATATGAGTTGGTGAATGGAAGGAAACCGAAGTTGACTCACCTAAGAACATTTGGGTGCAAATGCTATATTCTCAATAATGGAAGGGATCAGCTTGCTAAATTTGATTCCAAGAGTGATGAAATAATATTTTTGGGCTACTCTTCTCAAAGCAAAGTGTACAAGATATACAATAAGCAGACTCAATATGTTAAGAAAAGTGTTTATATTATTTTTGATGAGTCTTATCCATCGTGTGAGAAGATTGCTGAAAAGGATCAAGATAGAGAACCCTTACTAGTCCATGGTGAAGTCATTCACATGTCAAATGGAAAGGCAGATATGATGAGCCAAGTAAAAGAGCTGAGTGTAGACAATACTGCCTCATCTTCAACCGAACCATGTACTTAAATTACAACCATTGAAGCTAAAGAAAGAGTGATTGACGTAGTTCAGGGTACTCAACTAGCACCTGAGAGAAGAACACAAGAAAACTAGTCAAATGTACCCACATTGTCTACAAATGAACCTCATATGTCTAACTAGAGACACAAAAGCTCTTATCCTCTTGACAACAAAATTACCCCTCTAGATTTCAGAGTACAAACAAGGTCAAAAGCCAGAAATTCACTTGCCTTCTCAGCCTTTCTCTCCCAAATAGAACCCAAGAATATCAAGGAAGCCCTGAAAGATACAGATTGGATTACTTCCATGCAAGATGAGTTAAATCAGTTTGAAAGGAAAAATCTCTGGCACATGGTACCTAGACCCTTAGATCAAGCTATTATAGGAACCAGGTGGGTATTCATGAACAAGTTTGATGAATATAAGAATATCACATGGAATAAAGCCAGGCTAGTGGTTCAAGGCTACAATTTGGAGGAAGGGATTAATTATGATGAAATGTTTGCACCGGCCGGTCGCATGGAAGCTATGAGAATTCTAATCGCTTTTGCATCTTATATGGAATTCACCTTGTTCCAAATGGATATCAAAAGTGCATTCTGAATGGATTTCTTAAGGAAGAAGTCTATGTTAAGCAACCTCCAGGGTTTGAATGTCATGAACACCCTGAATATGTGTTTAAACTGGACAAAGCATTATATGGGTTGAAGCAGGCTCCTTGATCTTGGTATGAAATACTGTCAAAGTTCCTCTTGGAAATGATTTTAAAAGAGGGAAAATTGACAACAGCTTGTTCCTAAAGAAACGGGGAATGAACCTGCTAATTGTTTAGGTCTATGTTGATGATATTATTTTTGGGGATACAGCTGAGTCTCTGTGTGAAGAATTTGCAAAACTCATGGGAAGTGAGTTTGAAATGAGCATGATGGGGGAACGGAAATTTTTCTTGGGTCTTCAAGTAAAACAGTCCTCAAAGGCTACATTCATTTGTCAGCAAAAATACATCAGGGAGCTCTTGAAGAGGTTTGACATGGAAGCATCAAAGGTGATAGATACTCCCATTGCCACGACCACTCGGCTGGACATGGATGAAACTGGATCCCCTATGAATCAAACCATCTATAGAGGCATCATTAGGTCTCTTCTCTATCTCACTGCAAGCACACCTAATATTGTCTTCAGTAGGGCTATGTGCAAGGTTTCAATCAAATCCCAAGGAATCTCATTTGAAGGATGCCAAAAAAATTCTGAGATACCTTAAAGGAACACATGATCTAGTTTTTTATTATCCCTCAGGTGACAGTTTTAATATCATTAGATATGCTGATGCAAACTATGAAGGTTATCTTGTGGATAGGAAAAACACTTTTGGAATTGCTCACTTTCTAAGATCATATCTCATCTCTTAGGGAACAAGGAAGAAAAACTTAGTGGCTCTTTCAACAACTGCAGAATATGTAGCTACAACATCCTATTGTGCTCAACTTCTATGGATTAAGTAGCAACTTGAAGATTTTGGGGTACTTACTGAGAGTGTACCCTTCTATGTGATAACACCAGTTCACTTAACATGGACAAGAATCCAGTTCAACATAAAAGAACTAAGCATATTGGTGTGAGGCATCACTTTCTGAGGGATAATGTGGAGAAAGGGTTGATCTGTAGAAGTTCTGTAGCACAGAAGACCAAATTGCAGATATCTTCACTAAATCATCAAGTAGGGAACATTCTGAAAGAAACCGAGTGAAGCTGGGTATCCTAAAGCCCAATTGAGAACCTGATTCCTCATCATTTGACTATAAAAATCACCTTCAGGTAAAACTAGCTAAAGTGTTTTCTGGCCAAGTCTAACTCACTTCAATACCATTGCAGGTAAACACGAATGATGAGTATAGAAGTTGTAAATACAGTGCATGGATGATAAAGGAGGATTGATACTTTCAAATAACAGGTCAATAACCTGGTTCTTGTACCAAAGGTGTGTAGTTCTGTACATTCTTTAATACACGTCTTAAAAAGGTACACAACACAACTGCCATGTCATCCACCTTTTTAGATCCTGTTATCACGTCTCTTCACTTCAAATCATTCCATCTCCCTCTGAAGTGTTGTACTTTTTCATGCACAACCATCGTTTCAAAACCGGTCCCTATCTCTCTCTTCATAATTATCCATCTTTAATAAAACCCTCTTCTTTTCTCCACAAACCATAAGTCTTCCATTAGAACTTCCTAGAGTACCTTCACTCCATCTTTTCAATGATTGATACAAACTCCGACATCCCTGCCTCAGTCATCCCTGGTACTAAAAAATCTATAGAGTCCTCTGTCCCCTCTGAGTCTTTTATAACCACTCCTACTCTCCCCGCTAAAATCACACCTCATCCAGATTCCCCGTCTCGCTCCACTTTAGAAACCCCTAAAATTGTTGATCTGTTCTCTCTATCTTCTAAGGATCCCACTAATCAAAGAACAAGTGTAGAAAAGGTCAAAGCCATGATATCGCAGAGGGTTTTGCCATTGTTGCTGCAGATTTTGTGGTGGCAGTGGTGCCAATTGAGGAAGAAAATATTGTAACCATCTTTGTTTATCTACCAACGGTGTCCTTCATGAGATAATTTCTTAGGGAAACGAGGTATATGGTATGGGGGGAAGAAGGATCCATAATGACTATTGAGGACGTTGTACTAGCAAAAACTACTGGGTTCTCACATGAGGCACCTGATCCCTCTCTGGAGGACCCAGTTCAGGGTTCTCATTCCCAGGACAGTTTTGCTATAACATTTGCTATTACACCTCTAGACATTCAGATTCCCGAGATGAGGTTCATCGATGAGGAGGATTTTTATAACCTGGTTCTTGATGCATTCATAATTAAGTGAAGGGTGGTATCCACTCCTGAGTCTTCCACCAAGCGACCTACTACCAGGTGCAAGCTAAGGTGGCCTACGACTCTGCCCTTCAAAAGAGAACAAAAGGTAGTAAGAAGTAAATGAGGAGGTTGGTGAAAGATAATGTGTCAGTATGTGATAAAGCGGTCCATGTGGTAGAAGTGGTAGAGGAAACACCAAAGGAACCTGGTTCATTGGTGAGAAGGTCCCAGAAGAAGAAGCAGCCTGCTTCAGTAGAGAAAGTTTCAACCCCTAGTTCCAAGTTGAAGGATGTTGTGAGTGAGTCCTCGATGTGTGATGAGGATGTGTTAATCAAGTCTATGGGAAAAGAGAAATCAAGTGGTGGGAAGTCCGGAAAACGAAAGTCTGAAACTGTTCAGGAACTTGGTTCTGTGAAGAGGCTGAGGAGTGAAGGCGATTCTGTTTCAGAATGCCTAAGGCACCAAAAGGTTCTGTTGGGTCGTACGTTTGACCCAACAATCTCTGAGATGGCTGGTATGCGACAAGTTCTTGAGATGGTCGAGTTTCAACGATTGGGGCATATATTCTAAATAGATGCACCTAAGGTTTATGAGGATGAGGTTTAAAGCTTCTTTGCTAACCTCTTTCCTATTGATACTAACCACATTTTTGCTTTGGTAAATGGAGTAGATATCATGCTCGATGTAAGTTTGCTTAGGGAAATTCTTAAAGTCCCTATAGTTGGTATGTCCAGTGTGAAGGATGTGTGTCAGTATAATTTCCGAAATGACGTGGTAAAGGACAATGCGAATTAAAAGGGGGACCAGATCCATAAGAAGGCATTACTCCATGTTTATCAACTACTCTTCGAATTGGTAAACAAAGTCCTATTGCCTCGTGCTGAAAGGAGGTCCACGACTTCTAAGTCTGACATGTTTCTGATGGAGCAATTGGATAGTTTTACTCCTGTTAGCCTTCATGCTATTATGATTGAACACATGCAAAAAGTAGCAACCTTCAAGGATGGTAATCATGGCCTTCCATACGGGTTTCTGCTTACGCAAGTATTTAAGCTCCTCGAGGTGCTACTAGGGCAAGGTAAGGTAGGAACTAAGAAACAAACTTTCTCACAGTCAACGTTGGAAGAATGAGAGTGCGTAAAAAGGAATGGGGGGATAGGCAGTACATCAACCATCTTGCAACTCATTAATGCTCAAAATAGTGCAACTAAGGAGATTCGCCGGTTGAAGGCTAGGAATGCTATCTTGGAAGGTCAGCAAGCCCAAGGGGTTCTGGCGTCAAATGATTAAGTATCTCATTTGACAAAAGAGAATACTGATCTTAGGGCGCAATTAGAGAACCTGAAAGCAGAACTACTCAATGAGCAAAAGTCGGCCAATGCCCGAATAGACCTAGTTCACAAACATTTGCTGCAGCCTCCAAGCCCTCTACTCCTAGTATCCCCTAAGTACCCCTTTAATTACCAGTTTCTGGAATGTTCTCTTAAGTTATTTTTGGCAGATATTTTGTTTCTTTTATTTAATGTGGTTGGGATGTAACAGTACTGCTCCCATCTTAATAGTCCAATTTTGCCTTTGCTTTTTAAGAAAAGGCATATATAATTGTAATCTATATCAAAATCTACCTTTTTTTATTATCTCATTGCTTGAACTTTATGATTCTCTTCTCTATCATGTTGTGTTCACATATGTGGCATGAGTTAGCTCGGCTAGAATTCTTTATGATGTTTGATTGTTTGTGTGTTTTTAATGATGCCAAAAGGGGGAATAAATAAGTGTAGATAAAATTTGAAATTTTCAAAAAAAAGGAAGGCATAAAGTTAGGGGAAACTTATGAGCTCATGTCACTTTATCCGGCTCTCCTTGCTCTAAATACATGTTATCAATGTTTAAGTTTGTCATTATCAAAAAGGGGAAAATTGATAGGTTTTCAATATCTTTGCCTTATATTTTGATGATCTAACAAACTTACTGACAAGGACCAGATAGGGAACCTGGTACACTTGGGCTACACTACAAGTTAATGGATTCCAACTAAATGTAAACTACTATAGCTTCAGGAGATGGAGAACCAAACAAGGACCTGATACCCTTGTGGTTCCCTCATAGCAGTACGAAGTCAATTGGACACATCTGGATGCGACGTGACTGCCTGTACTATTTCTAGTGGCCACTTATTCTTTGACTAACTAAAGTGCTTACATCATTCAAGTGATGTCATCAAGGTGTATCAATAAGGAGTTTATATAAAAACATCACTTGAACACTTCAGTACTCACTCTAACCTTTTGCGAAAACGGTTAACTTAATTCTCAAGAGCTTGAAGAACAAAGTTAAATGCTTTTACGGACCAGTTCCTAAAATTAGTATCGTGTTTCCCTTAGTTGAGTTGTAACTTTTTGATTGTTCTTATTGTATCTCCTAAATTGCTTAGCTAGAAGCGTTGATTAGAAACCCTCTTGTAAAATCCATAAACTCTCTGAGTTTATATTGTTACTAGGTTTAGTCATAAGTTAAAATCTTTGTAACTAGAGAGTGTAAAAGTGGCTTGTGGTAAGAGTATCATAAGTTAGTTGAGTTGAATTCTTTGTAATGTAGTCATTTCAAAGTGACTTGTAATAGGTGTTTACAAGTTAGTGAAGTTGTAAGTCTACAGGTGTAGGTTGTGGTTTTTGTCCCCTTGAGTTAGGATTTTTCCACGTATAAATCCCATGTCTTATTTACTTATTGTTTTATTAGCATTCTCAGTACAACCTCATAGAGGACCAGATACTTTACAGTTTGGTGGACTCATACAAACTAATAAGTATATTCCCCATGGCATGATGAATGTTGTCCTTTCTGCATCCTCTTCATCCATCCAATTCTGGTGGTATCTTGCGAAGCAATCCACGAAGGTTTTGATTTCATGCTTGGAACAATTATAGATCAGTATGTGTATGTTAGGTAGTGGGAAATCATCATTGAGACTTTCTCTGTTCAGATCTCGATTGTCAACGCACACCTTAGCTTTCCCATCCTTCTTCGTTACAAGCACAATGTTTGCTATCCAGGTTGGGTACTCGACCACCCGAATGAACTTTGCTTTGATTTGCTTGGTAACTCCCTCGTTTATCTTCAAACTCGTGTCTAACTTGAATTTTTTAAGTTTCTTCTTTACCGACTGACACATAGGAATGGAAGGTAGCTTGTGAGCCACTATAGATGTGCTCAACATCGTCATGTCATCGTAAGATCATGCAAGCTCATATTTCTTTAAAAATATGATGTACTTTTCATTTTTTGATACTGATAGATGAATGCTAATGTGAGTTTCCTTGACTGTTTCGGATTCCCCTAAGTTAACTGCTTCAGTTTCTTCCATATTGGAATTTGGTTTGTTCTCAAAATCATCTATTTCTTTGACAATCTCCTCAGGTATTACATCATTTTCCCAATCTTCTGAATCACTCTCCTCATTTTACGTTATCTCATTAGATGTCACAGTGGTAGATTTAATATGATAGGTAATAATTATGCTTAAAACGAATGACGATAATAATATAAATAAATAAAAATTAATGATGCATTAATTACAACCTAAAAACTTTAAAACAAGTACGATTGGATGTCTCAAGTAATTATTTCAAAACAAAATACTGAAATGTCTTAAATGCCAGAAAATAATTTTAAAATAAATCATGTTAGTTCTGTCAAGGCTACTTAGGTGTTCGGCAAGCCCAGGATGGTGCAGCAATCTAGTTCCTGAGAATAGATCCATCTCCCACTTCCTGAATGGTAAGGTCTTTCTCCTCCTCCTTCAAGATTGCATTGCAGTCTATATCTTCCTCGTCCAAACACAGGTTCTACGTGGTGGCCAATACCTCATCCTCTTCACATCCCCAAATCACATCAGCCTGGCAGAATGTTCGATGTAGCGGTAGTATGGGTTGTTCCAATGGATAGTAGAAGTTACGCCATGGTAGTGTCCCATCATTATATTCATGCACAGTGTATTCATTTTTAAGACAAAAGGTCATTCCATGATATTGTGGTCGTATTGGTTTTGTGATTAATTGAAGCTTAGGACCAAGACCCTTGCCTAATTCATACCCAAAACCACAATAGCATTCTTAGTACCTCGTTGCTCCACTATCATCCTTTCTTGACTGTATTCACCCGATCAAACTGTAGAATGTCTCTCCTCCCAACTTCCTTTTATTCTCAATAGATGGCACAGTTTGGTTGGTAAAGATAGTATTACTTCAATCCCTTTGGATAAATACCTCTTTGTGATTCCACTCGAACTTCACGGCCTGATGCAAAGTAGAAGCAACTTCTTCGGCCGCATGTATCCATGGTCGTCCCTATAACAAGTTATAGGTAGCAGATATATCTAGCACCTGGAATTCGACATCGAACTAGGTTGGACCCATCTTCAGATCCAAGTTAATATCTCCAATAGTATCTCTTTGAGATCCAATAAATGATTTCATGTTCATGCTTCCCATCTGTATCTCCTGTAGACCTATGTCCAATCTTTTTAGAGTATTCAAAGGGCATATGTTCAGACTCGAATCTCCATCGATCAAAACTCGAGCAATGAACTTTTATTCATATTGCACAGTGATGTGCAATGCTTTGTTGTAACTCAGTCCTTCTGGCGGCAGCTCGTCTTCATGGAAAGTAATCTTGTGACTCTTCAGTACCTATCCTACCATGTTTGCCATCTTTCCACTAGTGATACCGGTAGGTACGTAAGCTTCACTTAACATTTGCATCAAGGCATTCTTGTGTGCATCTGAAGTTTGTAATAGTGATATGATGGATATTTGGATAGGAGTCTTGTTTAGCGGATCAACAACGGAGTACTCCCTTGCATGTACCTTCCTCCAAAGATCATCATCACTTGTCTCCAACACTGGTGGTTGTGGTGCGGTTTCGTTACTCGTTCCTCCAGGATTTTCTGGCGTGTATACCCCATCGGCTTTTGGTCATTCCCTAGGAGGCACCCGTCTGTTCCATCTTAGATTTTTGCTTTATTATTGCCTCCGCTAGTAATCCTATGGAACAACATTAGACATGTAAGACGGTGATAGAGCTACCATCATAGTGAAAGGTGTTGCTACCCCGACCTCAAACTGTGCCTTGATCTGTACCATAATCTGTGAGAGTATGACATGAGATTTCTTCGAAGTGTCTCCCTCTCAGATAAGTCCAATCGATCCTTCCTGGTCCCATTTTTCATCAGTCTCAATTACATTCACTCGTTCATCCCTATGATTAGGAAGGGGGTTACTGCAGACATTCGGTGCATAATCATTCACCTATATAAACTTGGTTTCAATCAATATTTTTTCTTTCAACATGCGACATTCCTCGATAGTATGCCCCTTGATTCCTGAGTGATAGGCACAAGTCTTGTTGTTACTGACCCACTGAGAAGGGTTTTCAATTGCAGTTGTAGGAATGGGAATGACATAACCAGCAACCTTCAGTCTCACATATAGTTAGGCTATAGGCTCGGCGATAGGGGTGTATTATTTGGGAGTTCTACGGTCAAAGTGTGGTTGATGTTTTGGGTAGTTTTGATGGGCAGAGGGAGATGAATAGTAATATGCTGGTTGGGTATTGTAGGTGTGGTGAGTGGTGGTGGGGTAATGGTATTTTGGAGGTGATGGTTGATATGTTGGTAGAGGTGTCTGATTGGTTAGGGGAGACTTAGGGCCCTGGGCTACCATCACTGCACCTACTTCCTTCTTCTTTGCAATTCCCCAGACTGTAAGGCCTTATTAGTAGCTTGTAGAGCCTTAAATGTTAGTAATCATACAACTCTAGATGACCTCTTCTATCCTTTCTCACAACTTGATGTTGTTGGAGAACTTTTGATTCTCTATACCCATCAGTATCTCATAGTACTGTGGATCCTGAGCTCATACAAAAAATTTGTTCATTTGTGCCTCCTCTAGCAGCTGCCTCATCTTGGCGACATCTGTTCTCCAGCGGGTAGCATACTTACAGAATGTCTATGTTGGCTTCTTCTTGAGTTCTGGATATAGAAAATGTCTGGTGTATTTTTATTGTTGAAACCTGAATCTTTTTATGGAATCGAATGCCATGCTAGCACAATTAGACCACTTCTTTGGATTCTAACAAATATACCAAGATAAAGCATCCCCAGTGGTACTTATCATGACCAACTTCATACGGATTTGCTCGTTCTTTCCCTCTCATACAAGTTTATCACAGTAAGTCTTCAAATGCACCTTGTGATCACAGGTGCCATCGAAATCTCAAACATATGAGCTTTCTAACCCTTCGATAGTTCCATGTATAGTAGGATAAACAAATCTTTGTAATACAACCCTTCGACACCTTTTCCACCCTCAACGCTCTGGACTCTTCCAGTCAACTTCTTCAACTGTTCAGCCATGTTCTGGATGAGCAGGTCCTTCTCTGTTGGTTTGGGTATGTATTGTGTTTGTTGTTGGGTGTGTGGTAGAGTATCCACAAACATCGGGTTGCCTTGGTGCATTCCTGGGACTTGAATATATGGGTGATCATTGATTAAGGTCTGAGGTGGATTGGGGGTAGGTTATGGCACGTTCTCAGGGGTATGATAAGTAGTGTTTTATGGATACTGGGTTGTCTTATGGTTGAGTTGCTGAGGATTTTGTAATGGTTGAGGGTTAAGGTTTTGATGGGGTGTGGCATTGTGGTATTGATGCATTGCAGGAGGTTTTTGTGGAGCAAAATGTGGTGGATTTTGGGGTTGTGTGTTCTGGGGTGGTGTTTAGTTTTTGGCAGTGGTGTTCTGATGGTTGATATTGGGAACATTCAAAGTAAGG
This sequence comes from Nicotiana sylvestris, assembly GCF_000393655.2. Lineage (NCBI taxonomy): Eukaryota > Viridiplantae > Streptophyta > Magnoliopsida > Solanales > Solanaceae > Nicotiana > Nicotiana sylvestris. Next base: position 11,291,247 of record NC_091065.1, read on the forward strand.
GAGAGATTGGCGAGATTTTAGACCCGCTTGAGTTAGCCTTATAACTCCAAAATCTTCTGTTCTAACCGTAGAACCAATTCATTTTTTCCCGGAGTACGTCTTCCTTCTTAAGTCTCTACATTCTCTGATATAGTGGCATTGTATTTTCAGTTATTGCTCAAATAGTACATCTTTCCTTTTTCCTTTAAGTTTGATGTCGTTAAGTGGAGGAGGAGGTGGAGGACCACTGGATCTTGTGTGATATGATGACGATGCCAGAATGCACGATCCAACCATTGGGGATGGGAATAATCAAAAGAAAGAAAAATGAAAGGTAGCTAAGTCAGTAAGACGAAATAAAAGAGTGTTTGCAATATTTAAGCAAGTAGCACGTAAGACATGCAACAGTTTACAACCTAATTTGGGACCTCGTTGTGCTCGAGGTAGGCCTAAGCGACAAGTAGACTTGGAGAAAATTTATGCCAATGTTGCCTCATTCCATTAATGTGAAAAATAATCTTTACTAAATCGAAATAATAATATAAAGTCACTAATGGCATGAAGCCTTATTATATCGAGATCTAACAAAATCTAACTATAAAGTAATAAAGGAATTTCCTCCTAATCTATTTGGTCCCAGAAGGACCTTTTCCATGCTTTCTTTTTTGATTCCATCAATCACACTCCCCGGGTCGCACATGTCAAGTAGCAAGTATACCATCTCTAGCTTTCCTCCTTCATCGTAGCCCATACCTTGGAAATCTCAAAGCCTCTTCTTCATCTTTTCTTCTAATTCCATCAACCCTTTCTCTAAGTGCTCCAACCCTTTTGTCGACTTGTTCGCAATCTCCTTCCATTCTTTTATTGCCTCCATGGCTATCTTATGATGTTCCAAATGTTTGGCCTCATATTCGGACACTCTTTTGCGTAGCCTCTTGTACATTACCTAAGTCTCAACCACTTCATTTATGATCATGTCTTTCATATTGACTCCTGGTTTGACATCCCCGGTTATATCGTCCTTTATCAATGATAGGTAGTAATATATATGCCCAACGTAGTACATGTCTGGCTCGATGGTCTCTCCATCAACAATGATCTTTTGGTTCCACATGTGTTGGGCCTTGAACTTGAATGGAATGATGACCCTTTTGAAGTCTTCCTTACTCTTAATCATATTAGAAACCCGATGTATGGTCTGCTTTCTCCTAACTTGCCTCATTACCCTTATAAGAGCGTAAGGGTAAATGCCCCGTAATTCAATCAATACCAAATGAATACTCCTAATCCAATCAACACCAAAAGAGTGGTCCATTGGGACCTGATTATGAACTATTTACTAGGAAATCACTCAAACATCCAATGCACTTGTTTATCAGTTAGATTACTGAAGAAACATACCCACCCTTCAGCATTCCCAAGTTTTGCAAACCTATCAAGAGCAAAAGTCATCTTCTTTGGATGACGAATGGAAATATAGTCATTCAATGGTCTATGCAAGAGCTCGTGACACTAATTTCCCCTCTGAAAATGCTCCAACAGCCAAACCTATAGCAAAATATTGCAACCATCGAAATGTTCGAACCCATGTTTGCACCGATCTCAGCTAGTATCATAGGAATGATAGTGTGTTTCTGCCCCAACATCCCTTCCATCACAGTCCTGGCGACCATGGCCAAATGAGTGTGATTTTTTTCTCCTTGCATTGGAAATTTGCAAACTCAGAGAGCAGGCTATGAAGACATAAACTTGACAATAAACCCATCCCAAAGAGGTGATATCCAACTCCTCATGATGTAAGCCGTATGATTTGTTGTGTCCATACTATTCATAGAGAAACTCAAAAGGGACGTAGGATTTTTTCAGGAAACAAACTTGTCATTTTTCTTGAACCCTAGCATTTTCAGAAAATCACATGGTGTATGATTTTTTGGCACCAAAAGAGCCCGACTATCCCATGGAAGTTTAGCGAAACCCCCAATTTCTTCTAAAAGAGGAGTCATTTCTATATTTCCAAATCGAAGACAACTCTCTTTTCATCCCATACCATAGTGGCTTCCTCAATTAATTCTTTGTTTGGCTGGATGTTCCACAAAGATGGAAAATTACCCAATACCCTTCTTACGTGATTTTTATGACATGGCGGAAGATTATTCCACCAATCAATCAGTAGAGGTGGGATTTTCTTGACCATGCCAAACTTAGGAATTTCGTGCCTCATTTTCTACAAACAAATAAAAGGCTTTCCTTTCCCCCTACAGATTTGATTATTTATGCACTAACGGTCAACATATTGGCACATTTTCTCCAAGTAATGCACATAACATTATTGTATCCCTTGGGATTGTTTAAATCCCTTTGGACTTTGGACAAGGCTTATCTAAGCGAATTAATATGTTAGTGAAGTTTTAATCCATACTAGGTTTTAACATAATATATGTATATTTAAATCAGAGCGGGGTTTCTAAGAGGGTCTACACTGATACTCTCAACGGACGACTTGAGAGGGAAAGGCATGTGACCGTCGATTGCACCATTGATGGACTATTATAGCGCTAATAAGCCTTTACAATTTAAAAAATGTGTTTCTTAGGAAAGCGCAGACACTCATGAAGCGCCGCTATGTTGATATTTTGTATGGTAAAAGAACATAAGGGTAGTAAATAATGCAATAAAATAAACAAGAGAAAGAATGGAATAAAGGTAAAGACAAAGGGAAGAAGTTAGCATAGTTCACAAAAAATTTGACAAACATAATTAAAAGAAGCAGATAAAGAAGATATGGATAGGAGATCCATGATATAGCAATTTCAAGAAAATAAGAGTAGTAGGAAGAGGTATGTACATGAAAGAAGTCAAATAATCCAACAATCCACACAAGCGAAAATTCTTTATGGTAAGAGTCTAAATATATCCCCAGTAGAGTCGTCATGTTGTCACGCCCCATTTTCTCGCGAAAGTGGGTTTCAATGTGTGACAACTCTTTTAAATGAGTATTAAAAGATAAGAGCCACCACCTAATAATTTTAAGGTGAGTTAGGACACCTATTTGCAAATAACTCTATTTTAACTAGTCCATGTCACCATAGATAGGGTAAGGGCTCGAATTACCTCAAAGAGAAAAGGTTAGGCACTCTTTGAGGTTCACAATTATGGGTCCTAGCCAAATTTTATAATGTATGGGGGATTATAGAATTTCAGTTATCCTATGTGATCATGTAAATTGTGACAAAGAATCCAATTATAACAAGTATTAGAGAGAAAGAACTGAGTCATACATAAATAATTGATACAGTTTTCGAGTGTTACAAGATATCTCCTAGTTTGATCTAAGTTTGTACAAATAGGTGTATAAGTAGTAAATATGAGGGGTCCTAAGTTTTTAGCCTAAAGGATCACCCTGTGTAACATTAAAGATACTTTGCAACTCCCTTAAATGTAAGGGTTGCTCATATTCAATGTGTGACAACTCTTTTAAATGAGTATTAAAGATAAGAGCCACCACCTAATAATTTTAAGGTGAGTTAGGACACCTATTTGCAAATAACTCTATTTTAACTAGTCCATGTCACCATAGATAGGGTAAGGGCTCGAATTACCTCAAAGAGAAAAGGTTAGGCACTCTTTGAGGTTCACAATTATGGGTCCTAGCCAAATTTTATGATGTATGGGGGATTATAGAATTTAAGTTATCCTATATGATCATGTAAATTGTAACAAAGAATCCAATTATAACAAGTATTAGAGAGAAATAACTGAGTCATACATAAATAATTGATACAGTTTTCGAGTGTTACAAGATATCTCCTAGTTTGATCTAAGTTTGTACAAATAGGTATATAAGTAGTAAATATGAGGGGTCCAAAGTTTTTAGCCTAAAGGATCACCCTGTATAACATTAAAGATACTTTGCAACTCCCTTAAATGTAAGGGTTGCTCATATTCAGCGGGCACAATCTATCATCTCCTGCTACCCAGTTACTACCTAGAAGTTGTTTACCTAAGAGTGTTCTAATTCAATTCTAAAATGTGTCATGTGCGTGCTTTACTCGTCCCATGCCTATGGTCCAAGTGGCCTTGGATCTACTACATTAGTGGTTCTAGACTTCCTTAAGATGCTCGAAATGATAAAACTAGATGCACAATTAAAAAACAATTAGGACGACACATAGTTAATAATTAAGGGACCAAGTTAGCCTCCTCATATAGACACAGATGCACGCAGACACTTATGACCCTATTCTAACGGTGTTCAAATAATTATGCAGACGGATATAGATGGGAAGGTTTGAAATTAGGATACATTGAATTGTGCAAGCCCTATATGTATGATTTCTATGTGATTGTTCCATACAAAGGTTGATGTAAACTTTTATAGGCAGTATTTTTGGGCGGACTTTTTGATAAGGCGCTTGATTTTAATACATAATTCTATTAAAAATCTTATAGGCATGATCTCTAGGAGAGTGACATCATTCTAAATACATGATCTCTACACGATTTACGTTTGGACACTGAAGCTATTAAAAGCGTGAAATTGCTCAGTTTTAGTCCGATAGACATGCTTTCTAGATGAGTAGTAATATTCTATGGGCATGATCTCTAAATAGTTAATATCTGTGTAGCAAAGTAGCGGAGGACACACACTTGTTCTATTTATCCCTATAGGCATGTTATCTTAGGCAGCAATATGATGGGAATAGTAGTAGAAACAATTTGAATAACCACATTGAGGTCATATAGACATGGTATCTAGGTGTGACAATCAACAATTCGTATATTAATTCCTATAGACACATTTTTCTAATATTTGCAATTACATTAGTCCTAAGTCATTCTTTCTAAATGAATAGGCAAACAAATCAACACATAGCACATATAAATGACAAGAAAACCAATTAAGGCCCTACAATCATATTTTTTACCCTTTCATGTGAAGAAAATAATGTCCCATCCCCCGATTTAACTAATCCCCAATAATTTGTTATTACAAGCCCAAATGAAATAATACAAATGCAAATATGGAAGATTACAGACTGAAACAAACATAGGCCCATTAAACAATTACATGCCCAATACAAACATAACCTAGTGATAGTTCTGCGCCTTCAAAAAGGTTACCATTTGCACAACCATCAAAACTAAATCTCAAGCTCACAAAGACAAGAGAATGTGTCTGAATGTAATGCCCTGGTCCAACAACATATATGGCCCAACACCAGGCCCAAACGTATGACTTACCTATCCAGATGGATGCAAATTTAACCAAACAAATGACACACTACACATTGAATTAAATAAGCAACCTCTGAAGTCCACACGCTTAGTTCTTAAACAAGGTATATCGGCAGGATAACATGAAGTATTAGCAAGTGCACAAGGCATACAAAAGGTGGGTTCATTGTATGTTTCAGAAGGAAGTTCAAAGTGACAGGATCGAACATCATAAGCTAGCAAACTACTTCAAATAGAGTTTCAAAAGCAAAGCACAGTAAAAAATTAGCCATGAATTTCAGACAATTAACATGAGAATCTAGTAGAGTCAGAGGTAGGAACAAGGGGATGCCAGTCATCGCATGAAGGTTTTTAACATGAGAGCCTAATGAGAATGTGGTTACAAATAGCATAACAACATAGTATGCATAATACAATAGTCGAAAAATATATCACTTAGTTGAACATGAGACCTAACGCAATGAGTATTGGTCATAGCACAATGGTACAAAATAATAGAAAAGTTCATGGTAGATGAAGATATCAACTCTAGGTTAACAAGACATGCAATCATCAAGCCTAATACCAATTGACCACATATAGGATGAGGCTAAACATTGAGATTTACCCTAAAAAGTCTTAGGAAATACTGAAGAACACAGATTTGAGCAAGTCAAAGAGCATACATTAGAGTTTACTAGTTACAAGAAAACATGTCATAGTTGTTTAGAAGTTCATGCAATACTGACATTTAAAAATTAGATGATCATTAATTATGAGAAAGTTAACAATCTACACATGAATGACTCCACAGGAAGTAATGCATCCGAACACATTTTAGGCATGAACTAGTTCCTCACAAGAGTCTGGAAAAAGGTAGGAGGATTGGATCATAGGAGGCAATAGGTATAAGTACTCATACACATACAAATACTAGGCTAAACATGCTTAAGAAAACCAAATTCAAGGTTAGAATTTATGCAAGTTCAGGTGCTAGAAACGTTCAGAGTCACAAAACAACTTTAGAGCAACTAAGGCTGCAAATAGAGATAGCATGGTAACATGTTGATTCAAAAAAGCTTTAGTGGCATGAGTACACAGAGCATGAACACAAATGAAAGAGTATGGAACTGTGAAGGCCAAAGAACTTACTAGTTACTAATATTACGCAACGCCTTCCTGATGATCTTTGGAAGGGCAACGTAAGGCTAAGCAACCGATGTCAGTGCGGTTGCTGTCTGCCAATGAGGTCCTCGCCGCACGCTAGACTAGATTGTCAATGCCGTGCGGGAAAACCAATGTCATGAGCAATTGCGGAAGCTGAGAGAGAATTGGGTTTTGAATGCTGATGATGATTTATTGATGACTGAAAATGATGATTACAATGATGCGGTGTCGAGGGGGAGAGACACCAGAAAATGCTGATTGAAATGTTTGATTGTTTGGTCCCCCTTAATAATGCTTAAAAAAAATAAACCAACATTACAAGACTTGTCCTAATAAAGCTGTAGAAGCACACTGAAATGAAAATGATGTAAACTAGCCTATGATTACAATGAAATAGACTTAGATTATTACAAGGAAAAACTAAGTCCGATGGCAGCATCTTTGTCTTGCGGGTCAGGGTCTGCGCGCGCGTTGCTGTGGGCGCGCACGACACTTGATGTGCTGGCCTGAGGCTGGGCGCTGGTGCTTGGCATCAGGGTCTGTGCGCGAGGCGCTGTTGGAATGGGCCTGCAGCTGGGCGCTGGCGAGGCATCAGGATCTGCGCGCGCGTCATTGTTAGGGCCCACGGCGCTGTTGTCAATGGCCAGCCCTTGGGCGCTGGCGAGAGGCATCGGTGGGGCGACTGAAACACATACGCGCTTGTCACTTGGTGCAGCCAAGACCACGGGGCCGACCATGGCACTAGGCATTGTGAAGCTTGCTAAGTCGCCATGGGGCGCGGCCAAGGGGTCATGGGGCATGTCTTGAAAGCAGCCCATGACATTCTCCCCCCACCTGTGTTGGCGCCGTCCTCATAGCCTTATGATGATGATGATGATGATGATGTTTCTGATGGTTGTTGGATGGGAGGTCTGCGCCCCTCTGTTTTTGAGCTTGTTGTTGTAGCGAAGCAATGATTGCATGCGGATGACATGGAAGACTGGATGGATCTTCCACCAGGATGGAGTTTTTACCTGGTATGTGGACATCCCAATGAGTTTTTCAATGGGCAGGGGCCCGATGTATTTTTGTTGTAGGCGAGGGTCATGGGTACTTTCTGCAAACAAGTACCGCTTTGGGATGCATAGCATTACTTTGTCCCCTGGTTGATGTTGGGCAAAGCAAAGCTTTTGTTCGGTGAACCTTTTTGCCCGCTCTTGGGCCCTGATGAGATAGCTCCGCACTATCTCCATGTTGCGCTCCCATTCGCTCGAGAAGTTGGCAGCTCGAGGAGATTTCGGCATGGTTGATGCATTCACCGTTTGCGGGAGAAGCGGTTGCTGTCCGGTAACAATTTCAAAAGGGCTCTTGTTTGTATGATGGCTCTTTTGAGAATTGAAACACAGTTGAGCAGCATCCAGGAGCTTCACCCAATGCTTCTGTGATCCGGTTGCGAAGTTGCGGAGATATTCCTCCAGCATGTCATCGAACCGGTCTGTCTGGCCATCCGATGGTGGATGGATGTCTGTGTTGTGACTCAATGTTGACCCAAAGCACCTGAAGAGATGGGTCCAAAAGTTGCTAGTGAAGCGTGAGTCGCGCCTACTAACAATGTTTTTGGGCAGGCCCCAATGTTTGACAATGTGCGAGAAGAAGAGTCGAGCTGTATCTTCTGCTGAGATGTTTTGCGGGGCTGCTATGAAAGTTGCATAGTCTGAGAACTGATCTATGACAACCATGATGGATGCAAGATTGCCGACTTGGGGCAATCCCGTGATGAATCTGAGGGAAACACTTTCCCATGGTCTCTGAGGGACATGTAATGGCTGCGAGGGTCCCGGCTGTGATGAGTGATCCGACTTGTCCTTGTGGCATGGCTGACAAGTCTTCACACAATGATGAGCGTCACCAGTCTTTTGAGGCCGATGACATGATGACTGATTGTTGCTGCGAAGGGTAGCCTGAACCTGGGGTTCATGTCTGTTGACTACCTTCTCCAACTGCATGGCCGAGATGTTTTCAGCGGCCATCTTTATGGGAAAGCATGGTATGGTGCAGGGCTTGGCCCCTTTTTCTCCCATCATCAGGAGCATGTTGGCATATGGTACCGGAATGGTGTTGGTTTGCCTCATGAAATCCAAACCCACTATGATGTCGAAGTCATCTATGATTGCGATGCGCAGGTCGATGCTTCCTTTGTATGGGCCAAGTTTCACTGGGACATTTGTAGCTGTTCCACCCAATGTCTGAGGTGGTGAGTTGATAGCCTTGACGCGGCCTTTGCTCTTTTGTACCACAAGACCTAGGCGCTCTACTTGCGTTGATGACAAGTAGTTATGGGTGGCACCCGTGTCTATCAATGCGTGAAGGGGCTTGCCGTTCACTTTCAATTCGACGAACATTAGGGTCCTCGCTTGCTTAGGAGGTCCTTCGTCCATCTTTTCTTTCCCTTTCCTGGTGATCGGGACTGATGTTTTCTTAGGAGGACATGCACTGGTCCCCGCTAAGGCATGAGGGATAGAGCCAACAATTGCATTGAAGGCGCCTACCTGGTCGTCGTCTGATGAGTCTGATGTGTCTAACTCATCCTCGACCGTCTGATGAGCATTGACCTTGATGTTTGGGCATTCATTGTTCCAATGTGCCCCACCGCAATGACGGCATTCTGAGGGAGGCTTTCTCCCCTGATTGTTGTTGATGGATGCAGCACTGTTGCTGTTGGAGGGAGGAGTCTTAGTTTTGGATGCACTCCGATCTCCCCCACTTTTGCTTGTGCCACTATTGCTGGGATGGTGCCCGTTGAATCCCCCTCGGACAGACGGCTGGGGCCTGTCGTTCTGAGTTCCCAAATGATAATCGCCAAGGCATTCTACAGCTTAAATGGCCTTGGGCAGGGTGTCTACCCGTAGTCGCTGTAGTTCCATACCGGCATGAGGTTTCAAACCTTCTATGAATGCGAAGAGTTTGTCTTTGTCCCCCATGTCGCGTATGTTCAGCATGAGTGCGGAGAATTCGCGCACGTACTCCATCACTGATTTGGTGTGGCAGAGGTCCCGTAGCTTTCTCCTTGCATTGTATTCCACATTTTCGGGAAAGAACAGCAGGCGTATGGCTACCTTCAATTCGTCCCATGTCTGAAGAGTATCTTCACCGGCCTTGATGGCTTCGTGTTTGACCCGCCACCAAAGTTTGGCATCGCCCTGAAGATACATGGCAGCAGTCGCTACCTTTTTGGATTCCTCCAAATGGCCCACGGCATCGAAGTATTGTTCGATGTCGAAGATGAAGTTTTCCACTTCTTTAGCATCCCGGGATCCGTCGTATGGCTTTGGCTCCGGTATCTTAAGCTTTTGTGGAATGGGGGTGAGGTTTGCTGCACCCCTGATGTGATGGTCGCCTTCTCGAAGTAGGCTCTGTAAGGCAGCATTGACAACGTTGAGCTTGTCAGTCAAGTCGTTTATGGTTTGCTGCATGGCAGTTAGTCTGTCTGCCTCATGTTGCTGATGGGCTAAATCGTCGGCACGCTCCTGTTGGAGGTCCTCAAATTTGCCATGAATATTGGCAGTTTCAATGGCTGCCGTTTGTCGGTCCTCGTCGGAGTCACGACTGATGTTTGCAATGTCATTTTCGGCCTGCCGCATTCGGCGGTCCAGGTCGTCCAACCTTTGCACTAGGTTGTTGCTTTGATCAGGCACCGTTTCTACGATGGGTCGTAATCGGTCAACCGTCTCTTCTAGGGATGCTAGACGCTCCCCATGATTCACCATGGTCAGAAATGGTGATGATGGCAAATGTTCCCTCGTCCGATGTCGAGCCTAGGCTCTGATACCAACTGTTACGCAACGCCTTCCTGATGATCTTTGGAAGGGCAACGTAAGGCTAAGCAACCGATGTCAGTGCGGTTGCTGTCCGCCAATGAGGTCCTCGCCGCACGCTAGACTAGATTGTCAGTGCCGTGCGGGAAAACCAATGTCGTGAGCAATTGCGGAAGCTGAGAGAGAATTGGGTTTTGAATGCTGATGATGATTTTATTGATGACTGAAAATGATGATTACAATGATGTGGTGTCGAGGGGGAGAGACACCAGAAAATGCTGATTGAAATGTTTGATTGTTTGGTCCCCCTTAATAATGCTTAAAAAAAATAAACCAACATTACAAGACTAGTCCTAATAAAGCTGAAGAAGCACACTGAAATGAAAATGATGTAAACTAGCCTATGATTACAATGAAATGGACTTAGATTATTACAAGGAAAAACTAAGTCCGATGGCAGCATCTTTGTCTTGCGGGTCAGGGTCTGTGTGCGCGTTGTTGTGGGCGCACGCGACACTTGATGTGCTGGCCTGAGGCTGGGCACTGGTGCTTGGTATCAGGGTCTGTACGCGAGGCGCTATTGGAATGGGCCTACAGCTGGGCGCTGGCGAGGCATCAGGATCTGTGCGCGCGACATTGTCAGGGCGCGCGGCGCTGTTGTCAATGGCCAGCCCTTGGGCGCTGGCGAGAGGCATCGGTGGGGCGACTGAGGCACATCTGCGCTTGTCACTTGGCGCAGCCAAGACCACGGGGCCGACCATGGCGCTAGGCATTGTGAGGCTTGCTAGGCCGCCGTGGGGCGCCGCCAAGGGGTCATGGGGCATGTCTGGAAAGCAGCCCATGACACTAATTGTCACACCTCCCTTTTTACATCACCCCGAAGGATAATGTATAAGGGAGTTTTTCCATTTAAAGTGACATTATTCGGATCATGATTATTTATTTAGAGTCGCCACTTGGAATAGGTTTGACTTTTGGTGTCCCAAGTCACTTGTTTATCTTGAATCCCGAAACGAGAAAAAATTTCGACTTCCCAATTGGAGTTTGCGAACCAAAAATTCTAAGCAAGGAATTTTGTTGACCCGAAGAAAGATTTTAGGCACCCTCGGTTCCCGCGGTTCTAACACCGTTGCTTAAACTATTATAAATGGCTAAAATCCGATTTTAATACAAGTTGTAACTTATGTGCCCTTTTACTTTAAACCACTTTTATCATTATTTTAAAATAATTGCAACGTCGTGAAAATGCATCTCGAGCCACGTCACATCAATGCACCCGTGGTTGTTAACACATTTCGACTTCGTTGAGATTCGGATTCGGGTCACATAAATGTGCACCCGAATTTTAGGAAGATAATGTTATTAAAGTATGTGCCTAAAGAGACTAATGTGTTTTTATCTTTGGGGAAGGCCGTGAAATTATTTAAACGGCCCATCCCGAATTCTAAATATATTTCATTATAACCATATATTGAGGGCCCCGCAATATATGTATTTTATTTAGCGAGACTCGTCTCGTTTATTATTTAAAGGCCCACCTAAAGCAAACTTAAGGTGTCCTACTCAATTTTGTCTAAAAATAAAGGAAAGGTCCTAATCAATCGGTATTATTCAAGAACTATTATGTTTTAAACCCATGTTTTATTTATTAAAAGTTGCCCAGCATTGGGCTTCTGATCAAGACATTAGGCCCGGTATGGCCTGACTCTCGAATGAGTCCATCAAACTACCAACCAAAATGTCATCGTGACTCAGTTTGACATACATATGACAATAGGGTAGAAATTAAAATGCAACAACTCTTCATGTAAAGTTATCAATTCGCTACTTCACTACTTACTATAGCTGAATGAATTTATAGCGTGTCACAAGCAGGCAGAATAATTCACGATCAGATTTTAATACTTACGAGCAGGCAATCAGAACCCAAATTCTGTTCCAATTAGCAAATTAGCCAACGTGAATCCGTTTCATACTACTGCCTGTATTAGGCTATTATCAACTTACAATCTCCTATTGGATTCAATTTTAGATCTAACAGATTATTTTGAATCTGGTTTTTCACGGATATGATATCAAATCTTAATTTATTAACACTCTAGCTGATATTTATGTTGCTACTCCTACTAGTTCGAACAAAGGTGAACAACACAAATTCCATATCGATTTCCAGCTCAAACCATTTTTAGTTCTAAAAGTCTAAACTAAACAGAACAAGCTAAATTATACTACAGCTAATACCATTCCGAGCTTAATAGTCCAAAAGTCCACTACAGTCCTAATTACACAGTCCAAGTTTAACAATAAAATACAAAGCTAAATTATGCTAGGCAACTTATATCAAGTACCGTCTATTTTTAACCATAAACACAATTGAAATCAAAATAAACAGGGATCTGATGAACACTTTTATATTATCAACTCTAATTCACAGCTACATCATGATGAATTCGAATGTGTGTACCTGGAGATCGAAATTCAACCAGAAGAAAGAAAAATTAGCAGCAGATCAAGCAGCTATCAGGACCAAATAACAATTCAATAGCCGCAGGAAAATCATAGCAGTAAATCTAGAATCCTAGCAGTAAAACACCAACAAACAGACCCCGAAATCGACTGAATAAACCAGTTTCAACTTGAAATCTACCCAGGAGCTCAACTACACCCAAAACTGACTCAAATTGGAATCAAATACACCTAAAAATGAACTGGTAAACTTTGGAAAAGGTTCAGCAATTAGAGACACCCAAAATGGCTTAAAGAAGACCAAAATGGCTTTACACTCGAATGCAGAAACCTAGGGACTCAGATTTCTTTTAAATCTCAATGAGACAGTACCTTTTTTTTTGGATTTTTCTTTTTGTTGTTTCTATTTTTTTGTTTTTTGGTTTTTGAAGGTTTTTGGAATTTGAAATTCAAATTTGATTTGAAACTTGTTGAGAAATTTTCAGGAAAATTTCAGATCTGTCATTCTCCTCCTTTTATGAAGGCATTAGGGTTGCCTTTTTTAGGCAAGAAATGGGGCAGAATGTTCTGGAGTGTTTTACTCAATTTCCCCCTTTTTATTTCAGAAATTATCATATTAATCCTAAAGTTTTGACTTGTTACCCAAGTTAATCCATTAAGAGTGCAGAAACTTACACTAAGCCCCCCTTCTAGAAGGCCCTAGGGTGTTCTTCTACCTATAGAATACCTATACTACCCTTATTTTGGTTTTGAAATTACTATTCTTAACAAAATAGCCCTTTCCCATGCCCAAACTACCCTTACTTGCCACCTAAAATTACTGACTCAAACAAACCCATTACTTGAGTTAAAAATTAACTATAGTTAATCCTAGTGAATCTAATCAGCTATAGCCAATCAACAAAACTAAAATTTAACTTTAATTAATACTAACTAACCTAAATGCTTTAGTTAATACTGACATTAGAATAAAGTAACCAACAATTAACAGAAAAACGAATAGCTGATAAACAAACATTGAAATCATAAACTAAAATCATGAACTAGTAAATACGAATTATACAAAAGAACATAATTATGAACTAAATCACAACTAATTCCAATAAAATGAGAATTAAATCAAAACAGTAAGAACAAATTAAAACTAAAAGAGATAGAATTAATTTTGAAAAGAAACATACCACTTTTAGTCTTCGATTGGGATTGACCCCGAATTTGGTTTTCGATTAATGTTATATATTTATTTTATCCAAAAATAGACATATAACATGAATCAAAAACAACATAGTGCTTGAAACTCCAAAATGGGTGAAATCGGAAAACCCTAGATCTAACATTGGAGAGGTTTCGTTGAGATTTGAAAGGTTCTGGTTTGGGATTAGAGATGAGGAGGGTTGGGAGACTGCGGGGTGTGAGTTTGAGCCGGTTTAGACAAGGTTGTGTTTTGACCGGATTTTCAACTCAAGATTCGAACAAATAGGTGATAATTCGAGGGAAACCATCGGTAGGGTTGGAATGTGGAGACAGAGGAAAGTTAACGGTGTAAGTTTGGTGGTGGTTTGCGTCGGCGCCGCCACCGGAGGCTTAGGGATTTTAGGGCGGTGCAGCTAGGGTTTGGGTGAAGAGGGGTGTGAGGGAGATGAGTGGACGGGGTGGGGTTATGTTCAGATAGTAATATACAAAATGGCGTGGGCTTCCTGGCCGGTTGATCAAATAACATCGACGGCTGAGATTGCTCGTTGCCAAAACGGCGTCGTTTCGATTAATTTCTGAATTGGACTGGGTCGGGTGGCTTGGGTTGTGGGTTGGATGAGTTTAATTTGTTTTGGGCTTACAAAATAACAAGAACATGGCCCAACTCGGCTATTTATATGGACAGCCCTCCCTTTGTATTTCTTCTTCTCTTTTTTTTTTATTTGTTTTCCTTTTCTCTTTTCCTTATTTTATATTTTTTTGTTTTCTTTTGATTTTGTTAAAAATGACAACAAATAAAATCAAGGATAAAATTGACTCTAATGTTATATTATTTAATTTTCAAAATTAACTAATTTCTAATTTTAAACTAACATTAAAACAAATTCCACAAATTAAAAATAAAAGTGCAAAGAATCATTTTTTGTCATTTTCTTTGTATGTAAAACAATTTTACCACTAATCAATACTAGAAATATGAAATTAAATCCCAAACAAATGCCAAAAGTATTTTTGTATTTTCATATGAATTAAAATGCACAAATAAAATGCAACAATTTCTGGAAAATAGCACAAAAATTTACAAAAATTGTAAAATAATAAAGAAGTTGTTTTGTTTGATTTTTTGGGAGTAATTTGCTTAGAGAAAAAAATCACGTGCTCACAGTTGCCCCTCTTTGCCGGGAAACACGAAGAGTTTTCGTGCAAAGATAAGTGAGCGGAAACGAGCGATTTTTTGCCCGTTTCAATATTCCGTGTGAAGCAATTTTGAAAGAGTTGACTGCACCCTGCTTCGGAGGTTGCCTACATATCCTGGGCTAAACAGAAATCGGGTTAGTATAGTTCGGGATTGTCTGGTAGCTGAGACTACCGAGAGTTGTGATTCCACCGCTATTGTTGCTGCTACTGCTTGCTGACTTCCTTATTACACCAAAAAAAATTCCAAGCTAAGCTAGTTATGCCTATCAACTACAAATTACAAGATTCGTATCTATAACTCTCTTGAAACATAATCTTGGGTCTTAGCTGATTTTGCTGTAGACTTCGACCTGAATCTTGATGCTCGCAAGTTGTAGATGATTGTTTCTTTCTGCAGCATTGAGTCAAAACAGGATTGGCGGATCTTGCAACTTCGATCTGATTTTGGGCAACCCGCACATTTATTTGCTTCAGCACTTGGGCTCATTTCTTTTTGTTCTTCTTCTTCTTTTCTTTATTTTGGATCAAGACTCGTTCCATCTGTCATTTTGTATTTTGAGGTCAACCTGCTTAAGACATCAAAACCAATAAACGAACAAAAATTTTTGCCACAGTTTTCACTAGGAAAATTTCGTGAGTTAGTTGTGACACATGTCTAAACATTAAAATTAAGATTATATATCTTTGCGAATGGAATCCTCGGTTTTTGGCTGGGATTTGGTTAGAAAAAGCTTCGGGGTCTTTTGGCCCGGAGATCCTCGGTTTTTTGACCGTGATTTGGATAGAAAAAAGCTCCGCGGTTTTTGGCCGGGAGATCCTCGATTTTTTACCGGGATTTGGACAGAAAATGCTCCACGGTTTTTTGGCCGGGAGATCCTCGGTTTTTGGCCGGGATTTGGATAGAAAAAGCTCCACAGTTTTTGGCCAGGAGATCCTCGATTTTTGACCGGGATTTGGATAGAAAAAGCTCCACGGTTTTTGGCCAGGAGATCCTCGGTTTTTGACCGGGATTTGGATAGAAAAAGCTCCGCGGTTTTTGGCCGGGAGATCCTCGGTTTTTGACCGGGATTTGGATAGAAAAAGCTCTGCGGTTTATGGCTGGGAGATTCTCGGTTTTGGCCGGGATATTTAAGGAGTGGGATCCTATGATACCATGATTTGTTTTTCTTTTGGGATTTTCATTTTCATCTCTTTTCTTCTTCTTTTCTTTGGTTCTCCTCTTTATATGTTTTCCTTCTTTTTAACAGAATGCCTGAGAGAATGTTAAGGAAACTTCCTTTATGGTCGTTTTCCTGCTACAAAGCTGTTTCGGCACTTGCACATTTCATTTCTTTTTGGGTTGCACCTGTTTTTGGCATGGTTGCTTTGAACAAGGCCTATTTTCAACAAAGAACAATTTGTTAGTCGAAACAGTGGTTGGTTTTGTGGCTTTTGCGCATTCCTATTGCTTGATCCCGACCCCATTTCTTTTGAGAACCTTGCTGCTTGTTGATCTTGAGTGCGAATCTCTTTCACATTGATCGGGTTCAACCTTTGGATTTCATGATGACTCACTCGTGTGGGTTCTTGTTTTTCCACCTCATTCTGCTTTTCATACCTTTGCCTTTTTCTAATGTCCGTTACTTTGGAAGCAAATCAACCACCATGGTCAGTCGGGATTGGACTGACGCACCACTGAGGTTGGGTATTTTCTTTGACTCTTGCCGGGCGGAGCCCTGTGAAGCCGGTCCTGCCACCTTTTCTTTGTAACAGTTTCAAAATTCAGAGTTACGCCGAAAGGGATTCAAGGAAAGGTAAACAGAGAACATAATAATGAATTTTAAATAGAAGTATCCCTTTTGAGGGAAAAGGAGGAGTTATCTGGGGAGCATGTTGTCTTAACTAACATGACATGCTTCTTGGACTGGATGCCCGACCCGCACCAACTTCCAGTTTCTCATGAACCAACTGATCCGTGTTTCCAAACCAGAGAACCTTTCCATGACTTTTAGTGATGAAATATCCTCTTTTCGGCAGACAGCGCCCTTTGCGGGTTTTCGCTAGTCGACCTCTCTCATTTCTCTTCTCACCGTCGCCCGATAGTGCTCTTTATGAGTTTTCACTAAGCGAACTCTCTCATTTTTGATTTTTCTACTCCCGTCGCCTCATGGTGCCCGAAGGTTTTAACCGATAAGACTCTCTCATTTTATTTCTCTCAATTTAGAATGCATCGGTTTTCAGTGATGTTTCTCAATTCCCACGCCTTTAGCCATTGATATGAAGGACTTGTACCGGGTTTTGTGAAAAAGAATTGTCGACAAAATTACAACTTTAGAACCATTTGGACGGGGTCATAGTAGAACCATTATAACATCTGCATCAGTTTCGATTTTCGGGTGGAATTTGGATTTTTGTTGTGATGTGACTGAACCCCAGGGAGGGGCTGCCTACGTATCCCTTTGGAATCAAGTCAGACATAGTTCAAGTAACATTTTTTTTGATATCGCTTCCGGGTTCCAAAGAGGGTGGCCAAAGAAATGTAACCAGCTCGAAGGGTTTACAAATGATTTTATAGTGTTTGGGGTAGCGGGAATAAAAACCTTTGTCATTTCAAATACGCAAAGACATCACCGAAGCAAATTTAGACATAGTACATTTTTACTGCATCTGCATTCACCGCTGCTTCAGGATCATTTCCTTCAATATCACCCAAGTACAATGCTCCCCTTGGTAGTATTTTTCTAATGCTATATGGCCCTTCCAGTTAGGAGCAAACTTTCTTTTTGCTTCTTGATGATGAGGAAGAATACGCCTTAACACCAATTGCCCAACATCAAATTTTCCGGGCCGTACTTTCTTATTATAGGCGTGGGCCATTCTTTGCTGGTACAATTTCCCGTGACAAACTGCAGCCATCCGTTTTTCATCAATCAAAGTCAACTGTTCCTATCGAGTCTTAACCCATTCACTATCTTCGATCTCTGCTTCCACAATTGTCCAGAGCAAAGGAATTTCCACCTCTTCCGGTATCACATCCTCGGTTCCATAAACCAACTAATACGGTGTTTCTCCTACCGATGTGCACACTATAGTGCGATATCCCAGTAAGGCAAAAGATAGCTATTCATGTCACTGTTTGGAGCTCTGGATTGTCTTTCTCAAAATCTTCTTGATGTTCTTATTAGCTGCTTCAACAGTGCCATTGGCCTTGGGCCGATAAGGAGTGGAGTTTCTATGCGTTATTTTGAACTATTCACATACTTCCTCCATCAAACGACTATTCAAGTTTGCAGCATTGTCTATAATGGTTGCAGGAATACCGAAGCGAAAAATAAGGTTCGAGTGTACAAAATCCACTACAGGTTTCTTAGTGACTATTTTGAGAGTGATGGCTTCGACCCACTTTGTGAAGTAATAAATAGCAACCAATATGAATCTGTGACCATTTGAAGCTTTCGGTTCGATCGGACCAATGACATCCATACCCCAGGCGACAAAAAGCCAAGGCACTAACATAGGATTTAATTCTGTTGGAGGTGCATGAATCAGATCTCCGTGCACCTGACACTGATGACATTTTCGGACAAAGTTGAAGCAATCTTTCTCCATAGTTATCCAATAATACGCGGCTCGAAGTATTTTCTTTGCCAGGACATACCCGTTCATATGAGGTCCACACACTCCTGTGTGCACTTCCTGCATGATTCTTCCAGCTTCCTCAACATCAACACATCTCAATAAGTTGAGATCCGGGGTTCTTTTATACAAGACCTCACTACTCAAAAAGAAACCACTCGCATGCCGCCTAATGGTCCTCTTTTGATCTCTGGTAACATCCATCTAACCCTATACATCTCCTACAACCCTCCATAAACCCCTACTTCATAGCTGCAAAACAAATGTAGAAACGGGCAAACTGCTTCTTCTTATCATCTGTGTCTTTCAATTTTACTACACTTGTGCTACCAGGATTTGTTTTGAGTAGCATATCCCTATAGTCCAGAATCCTACCAAACTCAGCAACATGATACCCCATAATCTCTTTCACCACAATCTTTTTAGCCTTCAAACAAACAGCCTTAGCAACGTATAAACCAAGCTTTTTTCTCACCATATCCTGAATTTCCCAACCTTTAATTCTAGGTTGTGAGGTAATTCTATCTTTAAACTGCTTTGCCACATATTTTGAATCACACAGATAGTTGTAAGTGATTTTAAGGCATTTGTGTCTTGGATTGTAAGTCTTGATTGTGAAGTTTGTACTCCTACCTTCCCTGCTAGCATACAACAACCAAGGACAATCAGTTTTGTATTTAACTCTGACTCTATGGGGCTCATTGGGATCCTTAACTAGCTGAATATATTTCTTTTTAGAAATGAAGGAACATCTTTTGGTAAATATGTAAGGTTTCCTATCTTCATTCATTGCTAGTCCTGGGCATATATCGGGTATAACCAATAGCTCGAACCGATAACATACTATTGGATTATCGATAGTGGGTTATTGAGCAATTTGTTCGATAACTGTTTAATATTATTTGACTATTGAGTTATCGGTTCGGGTCTCGATTTACCCAATTTTATTAACGATTTAACTGATAGCCTAATAAGCTTTAACAAAATTATAATTTTACCGAGTAAGTATACAAAGCAACCTTATGGCTCCTTTCTCTCAATTTTCTCGGCAGTTACTCTTCATCTTCAGTCATTAATCCTTAAAGTAAGTTTTAAACTTTTTTGAATTTCTCATTTTAATTTTCCATTTAAGATTTTAAGTTTTAAACTTTAAAGGATTAATTGTTCAAATTTTTTGTTTTTCTATTTGTTTCTTTTGTCGCACTGATTCTTTAGTATTTACAAGATTAGTATTTTATTATTGCCTTGTGAATTATGCCCCCTCGCAGTGAGGTAGTTAGTAAGATAAGATTGTTGCATGTCTTATTCCTTACTCCTACTAACTTATAACTTTAAAAATTCATATCATTTTTTTGGGATTTTTAAATGCAAAGAAAGTTTTCTTTTCTAAAGTTAAAATTTACTCCCCCTTTTTTAAGAGCAAAAAATCTGTTCATTTCTCTTATAATCACTATTTCGATAATAAACCATGAAACTTTTAGATGTTTTTTATTCTTATCGGAAAAACCGATAATCGAATCGTTAAGGATCTATAACCGACTAACTATCCAATAATTAACAACTTATTGGTTCGGTTATAGGTTTAGCGTATTAATAAACCGATAACTGATATGTCGAACAGATAACCTTCACAACTGAACCGAACCGACCGATGCCCACCCCTACTCATTACCCCTAAAAAAATGACTTTTGATTTATCATAGATTATTTCAAAATGCAAGTTGTTGGTTGGAAAACGAGCTTCCTCAACTTGGCCGGCCGCATTAGTTTGATAAATTTGACTCTCAATAATATTTCGAACTAGGTTATGCAATACATCTTGATCCCATGCTCTATAATAAAACAATTAGAGAAATATGAATGTGATTCTCTTTAGGAATCAGACAACTACCAAAAAGAAACTACATCATGTAAACTGAAAAACTATAACTACACCAAAGTACTCTAGTGATTTACACATTCAGAAACTAACTCTAAAAAAAACAGTATTGGCAAGTCTAACTCGGCAACCAACTAAGAACCTAACTGAGCTTTAGACATAGACTCTTCTATCCAAATATCTCTATTGGACGCACAATAATATGAATGTCACAGTAATGACCCGATAGTTCGTTTTGAGTTCCAACTTCCTATTTCTTGATTTGAGACCTTATATAGATTTACTTTATAATTTATAACTTATGCGCGTTGTCCATTTTGATTTCTGGAAAGTTTAAATGTGATTTTTCAAAAAGAACTTGATTTTTGAGCTTTAGAATAGTTGGAGTTGACAACGGTCAATACCGTTGGTAAATGACCTCGGATCGGTATTTTAAAATTCCGGTAAGTTTGTATGATGATTTTGAACTTGTACGCATGTTTTATTGGGGCGTCCCGGGTGAACCTAGGTCGTTTCGGGCTTATTCTGAAAAGATAAAACTTTGGACTTAAGAACTTTGAAATCTTTGAGTTTTGATATGTGAATCTTGATTCTTGATGTTAATTTGATATTTTGAGCTTACGAGCTAGTTCGTGTGAGGTTTATATACTTGTGTGGATATTTGGATTAGGCCTGAGTGAGTTTTAGAGTGGTTTCAGATCATTTTTGGCTTTGTTGAGTTAGCTGATCTGCTGGAATTTCACAGTGCTTCTCGATCTTGGAGCTTGTCTCGCAATCGCGTAAGAGGATTGGAGTTGGGGTTAGGTTGTTCTTTGCAATCAGGTAGCTAGTACCTCGGCCGCATGGTGTCTTCTGGCACTAGGGTAAAATGCTCTCTACAATCGTGATAGTGGTCTAGCGATCACGTAGAAGGAGTTGGGGCCAGGGGAAATTTGTTCTACGCGAATGCGACGGTACGATCATAAATACAAAGGCTTCCAAGCCTTTTGGGGGCAGTGGAATTTTCTCTTCGTGAATGCGTAGGGTGTGTCGCGAACGCGAAGGCTTGGTGGGGGTTGTCTTATGTGAGCACGGGTTGGGCTTCACGAACGTGGTGGTCACTAATTATTGGTCTTTGCAAATGCCGGGGTTCCATCATAAATATGAAGAAGAAAGTTCGCCCAGATATATTAAGGACTAAAAATCGGGATTTAATCACGTTTCACCATTTTTGAGACCTAAACCATGGGTTGTGAGATTTTTGAGAGGATTTTTATACCAACTTCTAAGGTTAGTAAGTTTTATCTAGTTTTGATTTATTCTCATAGATTTTTATCCCAAATCTGGTACTTTAAAGTGTAGAAATTTTGAGTTTTGAGAAAACAATTGTGAGAGCTAATGTAATGACCTGACCGGTCATTTTGAGCGTTTGCATTAAGTTCAGCAGTTTGTGGCCATAAGTAGCTTCGTATGGTATATTATGACTTGTGTTTATCGTCGATTTTGGTTTTCGAGTGGTTCAGGATTGACTTAGAAGGATGATTCTCACTTGAGAAGCTTGAAGTTGAAAGAGTTGAACAAGTTTGACTTTTGCGCATTTGACCTCAAATCAGAGTTTTTACAGTTTTGGTAGGTCCGAAAGGTGATTTTGGACTTGGACGAATGTTCATATTTGCATTTAGATGTTTCTAGAAGGTTTCAGCACTATTTGGTGAAAGTCGACAATTTGAAGGTCTAGAATATTCATAAGTTTGATCGGGAGTTGACTTTGATGATATCAGATTCAGATTTTTTTTGGGAGTTAGAATAGTTTTTTATGTCGTTTAGAACTTGTGTGCAAAATTTGAGGTCATTCTGAGTTGATTTGATATAGTTCACCACGAGTTTTGGCGGTTGAAAGTTCAAAAGTTCAATAATTTTGATTTGAGATGCGATTCATGGTTTTGATATTGTTATGCATGATTTGAGGTCTCGAGTAGGTCCTCATTATGTTTTGGGACATTCTGGTTTGTTCGGGTGGGATCCCAAGGGGCTCGGGTGAGTTTTAGATAAGTTTCAGACCATTTTGGGCCATGTTAGTTTTGCTTATTTCTGGTTCTTCATTTCTTCTTCGCATTCACGTCCTTGTCTTCTCATTCGCGTACTGTTAGGCTAGTCTTCATCGCGTTCACGTAGCGTTGACCTAGGCTGGGTAGTCATGGGGAGTTCTTCTTCACGTTCATGTAGGTTTGACGATGTTCAAGAAGGTCTGGCTGATGTGTTCATCGCATTCACGAGGATTATGCAGTGAATGCATATTGTAAATTGTGGCAGTGGGATTTTATATATCGCAATCGTGAGGGTACAACCGCTATCGCGTAGGGTACCACTAGGCAGTGCATATAAGTACTCTATTTTGGGCCTTAAGTTCAGTTTATCATATTTTGAGTTGAGGAGCTAGGATTTTAGGCGAGTTTTGAGAGAATTTTTACCACATGGATTATGATTAGTATTTTCTATTCAAATTTGATTATATTACATAATTCTATCTTTGATTTTGGAATTTGATTGATGAATTTAAAAGAGAAATTGGGAGTTTTTGTCTAAACATTTCTAAAGTGAATATTTGGGATTTGAATGTCGATTCGGAGTCGAATTTGAGTTAAATTAGTATGGTTGGACTCGTACTCGAATGAGTTATCAAAATTTGTGAGTTTTGTCGGATTTCAAAATGTGGTCCCCAGTTGACTTTTTTGTTGACTTTTAGTATTCAATAAAGATTCGACCGTTATCGTTTGGGTTTGCTTTCTATGGCATTAGTTGATGATTTTGAGTTGTTTTTGGCTAGATTGAGCTGTTCAGAGGTCGATTCAACTGGGACGGATCTTCTAGTGTATTGATTTGGCTTGTTTGAGGTAAGTGCCTTGCATAGCATTGTTGAAAATATTTTTCCTACTAATTGATATTGCGTGCTACATGTCGGGGTGATGCATATACGAGGTAACGAGCGTATATGCATGTGCTAGGGTTTTAATGCTCAGTAGGAGGAATTATATGCTTCTCTATGCCTTTATTAAACTTGATAATTTATTAACCTATGTTTCATTTAACTCTATGACTAGTAAACTCAAATATCTGTGATAGAAATCATGGTAGAATATAGGACACCTTAAAAAGCATTTAATGTGCCTCTTTCTAAAAGTGTTTGTATACTTAACTTGATCGTAGTATCGGGAATTTATATCCATACTTGCTATTGTTATGTTACATGAGTTTATGTATTCGTATTAAGAGATGATTATTAGAGCCTTAGTGCTATTTTTAGCACTAGGAGTATTTCTGTGCAGCTGATATGTGTGGCACGATGAGTATTTTTGTGCGGTTGATATGATGTTGGCACGATGAGTATTCCTTGCGGTTGGTATGATGAGGGCACGATGAGTATTTCCATGCGGTTTGAAATAAGATTGTTTCTATTGATTATTACCATGCAGAAAAAAAGGAAGTTGGATTTCTATTATGATTACTCATTCATTAAGCACTTACATGCACTTTACTTTGGTTTCCATTAGTGTTTTTTTTCGTATGATACCTTCCGTTTGGGTTCCTTATGTATTATCTCTATGTTTTCCCTCTATACCGTATTGTTATAACGATGTCTTTATCTTGTTTGTTACTGTTATACCTACGTTTTCACTTGATTTACTTTTATTATATGTCCTCTTCGAATTCATGCATTTGCTTGTTATTAGCCCATACATATTACATGTCTCTAATTTTCACGTGATTTACTTGTTAAATGCCAAATGCCTTAACTTGCTATATGTTTTCACTCACTACATATTTTAACCTACTATCTGTCCCTACCTACCATATGTTCTACTTACCATATGCCTTCAACGATTACATGCCTTAACTTGCTATGTGCTTGTACTTGCTATATGATTTATAAATTGAATGACTTCATTTGATCCTGTTCATACTTGATAAATATATTTGCTCATTTCATGTATTACTCTCCTTTGCTTAACCGGATTTGGTGATTGTGGATTGGTTGTGTGATATACCTTGTGGAGCTTTGTCATTATATATGGTGGACTAGTTTTTGATATTGGTCTGCTTATTCTACTCTGTTGAATTTTTATAACCTAGTCGGATACTACGTGTTCATTTTCTTAGTATTACGTTATGTATTTTTCCCGCGTTCGGTTATTGTTGTGATTTCATATGATATTGTTGATATTGTGGATCGGGTTGCATGGTACAACAATGATTAATATATATATATATATGGGGAATCAGGTTGCACGCCGCAGTAGCAGTATTTATGTGAGATATGAGATCTCCGCAACATGTGTATATATTATGGGGGATCGAGTTGCATGCCACAACGGAGAAGAACATGCATTATGGTTATTCATGTCTTTTCATTCCTGTCATTTTATCATGTTGTGAGACTAAGAAGTGATGATATTCCGGGACCCTCTGCCATTTATATTCATGTTTCATTCATCACATTATCATGTGTGTATCTTTTCTTGTATTTGCTATTTCTGCTTATCATCTATAAAAGTACAAATATAAATTGGTATCTTTTAACTTAAAACCTCGTCACTACTTCACCGAAATTAGTTAAGATATTTACTGAGTACATGAGGTCGATTGTACTTATTGATCCACGTCCAATCCGCAATCAATAGTGAGTGGAAGGGTCATTGAAATAATAGTACCCAATAAGAGTCGGGGTCGATTTCCATATGGATTTTAATATGGGTGTTAGGGTATACGCTTGACGAAAGCAAATGGAACAACTAGATTGCACTTCCAAAAAAGAGTTTTAATTTCTAATTCTAATTTTACTCTAACAATTATAACCTAAGAGAAGAAACTAGTAAGCGAATGATTGTTTTTGATGTTTTTTCCAAATAGTTAAAAAGCCTAGGGATGTGGCTTTAACCTAGGTGTTCACCTAATGGGGTAAATATGTTAACGCTTTTTTTATTTATTGGGGTGTATTATAGCTCTCAACTCGACATTACCCACTCGATACCTCTCGATCATAGAGTAATTTTGTTCAATTTGGCTTTCTCAAGCCCAAATGGGTATCAAGCTAAATAGTTGATATGAGCTCAAGTTGGGTTCTCACTATCTCTAGTTTGAACCCTTTAATTAGGATAATCAAACTCTCAATTAGCCCAATTCCTTGTTAGTCAAGTTATCCTAGACTAGGTCCCTCTTTCTCAAGCAAAAAACAAGTCAAAAAGGCATGAATCAATGTTTGCAACCATTAATTCTAAAATTAAAGCATAAACTAGGCTAAATAATCAACACCTGATGATAAGAAAGCGTTAAATTAAATACGCATAAGATTTACACATTATAGTTGGGTTACAACCCTAGTAAGAATCTATCTACTCATAGTGAAAAATTAAGAAAACAAAGAAGAAATACTAGGTAAACTCGTAATCTAAGATTAAAATGATAAAATATGATGCTTACATCCTAAAATAGTCACAGAAGTCCTAAAATATCAAAATACAATGGCTACAGTAGCTCAAACTTCGAAACTTGACCTAAAATATGAATCTTGTCTATTTATAGTGGCCCAAACTTCGCGGACAAAAATTATCCCTTGGAAGGTTCTGCGGCCGCACAATTCCATTTTCAGTCCGTAGATTGCTTCAACTGGCAGGGTCTTGGATTCTGCAGGCGCACAATTCTGATCTGCAGCTGTAAAGCATCTTCTGTAGCCGCACAATTCTTTTGCGGTCCGGACTTCAGGCAAGGCTTCAAGTCTTGGTCATTTGCCCACTATCTGAATTTTAAATCCTTTGTCAATGCAGACCTTGTTCTGCGGCTGCACAAATCATCTTCGGTCCGCACATCAGCTAAAACTTTGTTGGGCTTCTTTACTTATTCTGTGGCCGCAGAGAAAATTTTGCGGTCCGCACTTTCTTCTGTTGGATTTCAATATAGAAGCCGAAACTTCCAACATTCCTGCAATTTGTAGACTATCATTAGTTTTGGGAACATAAATCAATACTTTCAGACAAAAACAAAATAAAAGAGGGTGCTAATAAGTGGTAAAAATTCACATTTATCAACTCCCCCAAAATTATGTCTTTGCTTGTCCCCAAGCAAGTAAATTAGTT
This sequence comes from Nicotiana sylvestris, assembly GCF_000393655.2. Lineage (NCBI taxonomy): Eukaryota > Viridiplantae > Streptophyta > Magnoliopsida > Solanales > Solanaceae > Nicotiana > Nicotiana sylvestris. Next base: position 11,317,862 of record NC_091065.1, read on the forward strand.
CCCACCTCCTCAGAGTTAAAGGTTATTTCAGCGAGTCAATGGTGAGCAATTAATCTTCAGTTAGGACTAATAATTACCCACATTACTCATGCATTATCAACAAGGTGACAAGTCAAATATTCATGCACATATAGTTCTAATGTGACATTTGAGCTTCAAGAATTGACTTTACTTATCTAGGACTCTTGTTCTATCATGTAGGTCATGGTGGACTCCAAAATCTTCCTCCTCTACTTTCCATTTGCCAATCTCACTTAAGAAATTAGCACTCAATATTATGATCCATGAAAGATTCACTCATCTCTTACAAGAGAATGTCACAAGTATGTCCTCAAGTACCATATGCTTGCTCCTCATGTAGATTGCCACTAATGTAAGCTCACTCGATTTGAAATAAAGTATGACTTTTTTTGGGTTGTAATGAAGACTATTGGATTAGGGCAGGATACCATATGGACAAGTGGTTACACCTTTCTTTAAGCACTCAACATTTTTATTTCTCGGCTCACAATTACCAATTCTTAGAGGCGTTTTCTTTTCATTGAGAGATAGAGAGACTTGACATCACTCTTTCTTGTTCATTACATACTTTTTCTCCCTTTTTTTATTCTCATGTTAGGGATCATTACATCTTTTTGAATCCATTAACCCTTTCACTAATTCTTTTTTCTATTTGTATTTTTCGTTTTGGTCATTTCTTTTCTTGCCTTCTCTTTTCATGGAGATTATTTCTATTCTCTTTTTGTGCCTTGATACCTTTTTCAAATTCCTCATATTTCCCCAAAACTTATGCTTTAAGCCACTTATTTTACAAGACTGTTAAGGAAAGTCCGGGTGCCAAGAGAGGGTCAAGGCAAAAGGGGTAAAGTCTTAAAAAAAGGTTATCAAATGAGAAAGGCTAGAGGTTCAAAGGGAGTTGACTAGGGATGAAGACATTAGTTTGCAATAGAAAACTCGAAAGGACCAAGGAAAGCCTACAATCACGTCTCAAACCAAGCAAAACTTAGGATTTCGCCTTGAAACACATTCGGGACAACTTCTAGACCATTTGCACTGATATTTGGACTAGCAATAAATTATCGCACCCCTTACGCAACTAAATTGTAAAAGAGGATGGAGTCGAGAGCCTAAAACGACCACATTCAAGTCTTAAGATTACGATGGTCCAATAAACCACTTGATGATCCCTAAAGTCAACTCAAGAGTCACAAAGTCACTAATTAGAACTATTTATTTCAAAAACCTTGTCTCTAATCATAAGAATGTAGTTAAGTGCGTTGGTACCAAATGAAGTATGATTAACTCTTTAAGAATGACTTTATTAGGTCTTTTTATTCATTACTACTACTACTACTACCACTATTACCTAAACACAAAAACAGACTCATTCCACTAAGAAGGTATTACGCCATCCATCGTTGGGACGAGTCACCCCATTCACACAAAAACTACCTTTGGAAAGAACCGTGGCGCTAAGAAAATCAAAGGCTTATTATCTACTAAAGCATAAAAAGAAGCTACTTAAGAAAAGAAGAACTAAAATGGACTAATAAAGAAGCTAATGAGCATTAACCACTAAAGATAGAGATATACATAAGAAGAGAGAGAGAGAGAGAGAGAGAGAGGGAGAGAGAGAGAGAGAGGGAGAGAGAGAAAAGATAGATAAATACAAATAAGAAAAGAAAGAGTATCAACAAATTATTACAGACCAAATATATCCAAAGTGTACCAATGTAAAAGAAGAGAGAGTGAAGAAAACTCCCTAAGCATCCTTGGACATCTCAGTGTCCCCGACAATATCATCTCTCTCACGGTCAGCCAAATGTATCTCATCATCATTAAATCTAGTTGTGGCTGGGTTGTCGAACATCGCATGCACTGCTTCAGCATTGTCAGCAGCAAGGTCTGGCTTGTCAGACTGGTCAGCTGGTGCTACCAGTGCAGATGGTTCTGAAGATCTGAGGTGGACTTGTGCAGGTCAAGAAGCATATCAAAAGGAAGATCTACATCTGTAGCAAGTAGGGTCACCTCCGCTTGTTGACTAATTTCTTACTTACTTGGACTTCCTCACCTTCCTCAGGTCCTTTCCTAGCTCCTCGATAATTGGACCGTGTTGTACCAAGGTATCCATGATAGTCTTCTGGTTGTCCAGAATCTTCTTCAGTGTCCCATCAATGTTAGAAGGGTCATGTGGTTCCTATGAAGTTGGTTGCACTGCAACAGTACTAGATACATCAGATAACTTTGCAGTAGCTGTCTGCATCCAGTTATTGAGAATTGCAGTGCAGATAGTGGAGCGGTAGGCATGGGTACTGGCATCAAAGTTGTGTTAGGAGATGATGATGCTGATAGATGCATAGCAGCAGCACTGGATGAAGGCTTAGTAGAGGTGGATAGAAGATCAGTTATCTCAGAAACTACCACTGCTAGGTCATCAGACTGGCTAGTCGTGGTGGAAGGCTAGACTTTCTTCTTTGGATTGCTCACATCCATCAGTGAATACCATCAAAGTGCTTCTTCACCTTTACCTTGGTGTCAAAATCTCTCGGCCTTATCTTTGCATCGGTGAGGTACTCTGTGATAGTGTTGGGTAGGCCGAGCTATCATGCCGTGCAATCACTGAAATATTGACTGACATCACGGCACCCACATTGATTGGGTACCGTCCATGATGGAATCTATAAGAACTGACCGAGGAATAGGAAGGTGTGTCTCGTCTTGGCTTGGATCCAATCTGCTACAAATAATGGTTTGCCACCCCTTTGCCTCAAATCTCAAAGTACTCCACTGAATGGGATCCCTAGCGGTAATCCATAGTGGTAGTGGACCTAGTGGTGATAAGATCTCAGCTAGCTAAGGTCGGACATCTTGCTTCATTCTGCATTTTTCCAGATACTACTTTGGCTCTACATCCTCGAAGCCCAAGTATGTGTTTAACATATGCTGATCAAACCTCACCTTGAGGTTGTATACTTTGGTCACCTTAGTCCCTTTCTTTATATGAGCAACATTGGCATAAAATTCTCGAACGAGGTATTCTTTGGCATCCTCCACTCTCTCGGTGAACCACATCCAACCCTTTCGTTCAATGAACTACCTCAATATTTCCAGGTTTTATGTCTCCAATTCTTTCAAAAGAAATTGTCGCTCAAGAGTAAATGACTTCATTAGCCACCACATACAAAAATTAGTAAAGGCGGCCATGCTGAAAAATAGATCCTCCCAAACCTCCTTATTATTTGATCTCTACCGACTTGTAGTTGTAGCATCTTCCTCTCTACTATCATCGGGATGTCATGTATAACATGTGCCTCCGGGACTAGTGTAGCAGATGGATTGAAAGCCTGGATAACACTCTCCGACCCTTCAGAGGTGCTGTGAGATGAGGATGGCTCATCCCTAAGCTGGTATCTCCCCTGCGACCTCGATTGTATGGTTGTTTGCTCCTCCTGAACAAAGGCTGAGTTGCCCTCTGACACCTCCCTAGACAGGACATAGGAGCTACACTTGAAGAGGTGTGCACCTCTCCCTTTGCAGGCTGTGGTTTTCTTCCGGATTTTCTTGGGCTGGCCAAGAGGCAAGGTACTTTTATCTCGACCTCGAGATGATTCAACTCTTTCCATTGAAGTGTCACTTCGGCCTCTTGATCGAACCATTGTCTGTATCAAAGCAGAGAAAATTGTTAGTTTCAATTCATTGTTCAACACATACATGACTCATGTATGTAAGGGAGAAAACACTTGGACATAGTGGGGTTATGAAGTTAATACATGTTTGCAGGATAAGGGATCTGTGATTCGTACATTTTTTATATGCGGCCGCAGAAGGAACTCACAGTCCGCAGATTTTTGTTGTGCGACCATAGAAGGGAAGTGCGATCCGCACATTTTAGCTTGTGGGTGCACTTCTAAGTCCCAAAAATGTTAACTCTTTGATGATAGAGAAACAGCCAATCTACGATCCACACAATGTAATTTGCGACCGCAGATTCCTTTCCCACTAATTTGCCAAAAATCCGAATCTGCCGATCACACAATTTCATGTGCGGCCACTGATTTCAAAAAGATATGATCAAGTAACTTTTTCAACTTAGATTTTTCAATTTCTTGCACAAATAGACATGACAACATTGTAAAAACATGAAATTACACTAAACCAATTCCATTAGAGCTTGTATCAAGTTTTCCCAGTTCAGATCTACCCCATATGGACACATAAGTGAACTCTAATAATAGATGGCCTAAAAAGAACTAAAAGTCTATAAATTAAACTAACAAAAAAGTTAACATAAAATTGAAGCATACAAATAGAGTGAGTGCAATGACTGACTAATCGAGGTGGCTGTGTGTGAGACAGTTGAAATCTCCAAGAAAAATTAACAAAGCAACAATGTTTTGTTCAAAGAGGGAAAAGTTTAAAATGAAGCATACTATTCTATTTATACAAACTTCTTGAGAAGGGTAAGAAGGGAGAGTGCGACCGCTGATTTCACGTGCGGTCATAGATCGACCTCCACGCTGACAAGCATAAACTTCAGAGAGTTTGTATTTTTGACATTTCAAATGTGTTGTCCGCAAGAGAAATGTGCGGTCGCAATGCTCCTCTGCTATGATACAAAGAAATGTGCGGTCTGCACATATAAAGTACGGTCTGCATTCTTTTTAACACTTAGCCATATTTTTGTCCACCTTTCTTGTAAGTCACACTCATCCCTGCAGCACAATTTAAATCACGTTAGAACACAAATAACTCCTAACTACAAAAGAAAAAGGAAAAGAACATGTGTTGCTTCCCAAGAAGCTCCTGATTCGACGCAGAAAACCCTCAAATGAAGTGAATGACTGCCACCACATGGCTTAAGGTTGTATTGTGGCCCGGGACCGGCCCAGGACCGCGGGCCAAATGGGCAAAACGGGTCGGTTCAACCGGGTCTGGGCTCTAGTGGTGTAAAAGCCCGTGGTGGGCCGGTTCAAGACATTTAGCCCGTGAGCCCGGGACCATTAAGCCCGGGACCGGCAGGCGGGCCTAGGCCGGTTCAACCGGGCCCAACGGGCCTAACGGGCTCCAACAGCTTTTTTTTTTTAAAAAAAGACCAACGGTTAGATTTTTAAAATCTAGCTGTTGGCCTTCAAATTTATCCGTTGGCCACTTTAAAAAATAGCCATTTGGCCCCCAAACTTTGCTTTAACCCCAAACGTTTTATAATTACACTTTTCCCAATTCTCAACTATAAATACCCCCCATTCTTTCATTTTTACTCACAAAATCATCAATCTCTCTCAATCTCTCTCTAATTTTCTTCTATAATTGCTTACTTTATTATTGCAATTTCGTGAAAAATTGTGAAATTGGTGAATTGAATTATTCAAGTATTCAACGATATTCAATTTTCAAGAAGTTGTTCGTCAATACGGTAAACGCGTTCCAACTTTTAAGTTTTAATATTATAGTTTTGTTAGTTTTATTTAGTACAATTATAATTAATATGGCATTTTCTTTGAAAAATATTGTTGGTGGTAAGGGTAAGGGAAAATCTAAAATTGGTGAATCTAGTAGCCAAGCTACTACTCTTCCCCCGGCTCCCCGACCAAGACCTGTTACCCATCCTCCCCCACCTATTATTCTTAATAGTGATAACCCTTGTTTTCAATTTTTCGATAGTCAACTTTGCCATGTTGTTGCACCGGGTTAACAATTAAATGAAGAAGTTATGAATGCTCTTTATCCTAATGAAACTATCTTTGAATATGATGATTTAGATGAAACACAATCGGATTTAGATGATACACCTACTAGTCCTATTAATAACTCAATTGATGCCCCGCCTGACCCTCCTGTAGTAACCCCTACTTTTAATAGACAACCTTCTAAACGGTCCGAAACATCTCTTGTTTGGCATTTTTTTACTCAACTAAGAGAAAAAATAAGGCTAAGTGTAACACTTGTGGGTCTCAACTAGTTCATAAATTTACTGGAGACCATAGCGGTACGGGCAGTTTGACTAGACACATATTGAATCACCCTAGAGATAAAGCTAGAATTTTACAAATGAAAGTTGTGCAAGAGGGGTCAAATGTAGATAGTACGGTTAACCCTAGTACAGGTTCAAATTTAGTTAAACCGGGAATTAACACTGTTACCGGTGGCATTTTATATTATGATCCAAATAAAGAACGTGAAGAATTGGTAAAAATGGTTACTGTTATGTGCTTACCCTATAGTCTTCCTTCTAACCCTCATTTTGTGCATTATATTAGAAGAGTTTTTAATCCTACTTATAAAGGATGGCCTCGCGAAACCGTAAAGAGTGATATTTATAAATATAAACATAAATATGAACAATATTTGTGCTATTTATTTTCTCATATAGATTGTCGCATTGCTATTACTACTGATATTGGTAGAAGTGGTAATGACTGTGATTATCTAACTGTTACAAGTCATTGGATAGATGAGGAGTGGATAATGCAAAAGCGCATTATTGCTTATAGAATAATTAATTCACTCCACACAGGTAAGTTTATTGCTAACATAGTTGCAGATATTTGTAGATATTTTTACATTAGAGATAAAATTATATCGATTTCAATGGATAATACTTCTAGTAACACCAATGCTATAGGTTTTCTTACAACTACACTAAATCTTGCATTTAGTAATATTTTTCATGTTAGATGTATTTGTCATATTTACCATTTAATCGTCGGTGCTGGTATGAGATTTGTTAGAGATAATACATAAACTAACATGTAACTTGTATTTTGGCACATCTTCCTTAGTTTTTTCATTTTAATGGTGGTATTAGTACCTTGTTGTGCTCATTCCATTAGGGGGAGGAAGACTAAGAAAGATATTGTCATTCTTTGTTAGTGTCGTAATAGTAAAATATATAAGACATTTCCTTGAATATTTCTTCGCAATTTATTTTGTGTTTAAATTTGATATAGTATATATGTTATATATCTAATACATATAAACTAGATATGTATATATATATATCTAATACATATAAGCTATATATAAGGCACTATATATATATCTAATACATATAAACATATATATATATATATACATACATATATATAAGGCAATATATATTACATAAGGCAATATATAATTATATATACACATAATACACCCTTATATATACATACTATACATACTATATATACTATATATACTATATATATTTATATAGCTATATATAAGCAATTTATACTAGTATATACATATATAGTTTACAAGAAAGTGTCTTACATAAAAAAAAAATAGCCTAATATATATATATATATATATATATATATATATATATATATATATATATGTGTGTGTGTGTGTGTGTGTGTGTATATATATATATATATATACATACACATATATATAAGGCACTATATATATCTCTAATACATATAAACTATATATATATATACATACATATATATAAGGCAATATATATTACATAAGGCAATATATAATTATATATACACATAATACACCCTTATATATACATACTATACATACTATATATACTATAGATACTATATATATTTATATAGCTATATATACTATATATATTTATATAGCTATATATAAGCAATTTATACTAGTATACACATATATAGTTTACAAGAAAGCGCCTTACATAAAAAAAAATAAAAAAAAATAGCTTATATATATATGTGTGTGTGTATGTATGTGTATGTATGTGTATATATATATACATACACATATATATAAGACACTATATATATCTCTAATACATATAAACTATATATATATATATATATATATATATATATATATATATATATATCTAATACATATAAACTATATATATATATATATATATATATATAAGGCAATATATATTACATAAGGCAATATATAATTATATATACACATAATACACCCTTATATATACATACTATATATACTATATATATTTATATAGCTATATATAAGCAATTTATACTAGTATATACATATATAGTTTACAAGAAAGTGTCTTAGATAAAAACAATTAAACAAAAAAAGCCCGAAACGTAAAAAGCCTGTTAGGCCCGCGGGCCCGGCCCATTTAGCCCGGGACCATGTGGGCTTAGGATCGGTGTGGGCCGGTTCCACACATTGGGACCGTTTGACCCAGGACCGTTTGGCGTGGGACCGTTTTGCCCGGGACCGGCTCAGCCCGGCCTGCCTCAAGCCCAGGCCCGTTTAGGCACGTTTGGCCCGGGCCCGGACCACAATACAGCATTAACATGACTCTCTCCAAACTTGCCCAAGTAGTGCTTTATCCGGTGACCATTGATGCAAAATACTTTATTATTTTTGTTCTTCAAGTCTAATGCACCAAAAGGTGTCACACCCACAATTTCAAAAGGACCACTCCACTTGGATTTTAGCTTCCCGAGAAACCTCCTCAACCTTGAGTTAAACAGCAATACAAGATCTCCCACCTTGAACTCTTTGTTCCAAATGTATTTGTGATGAAGATATTTCATCCTTTTCTTGTACAAGGACGAACTCGCATAAGCATGGTTCCATAACTCATCCAATTCATTCAAATGTGCAACCCTTAAGTTAGTAGCTACATCCTAATCAAGACTCAACTTCTTTACAGCCCACATTGCCTTGTGCTCTAGTTACACCGGAAGATGACAAGCTTTTACGAACACCAACCGGTATGGCGACTTTTCGATAGGTGTTTTGTAAGTCGTCCGATAAGCCCATAATGCATCGTTAAGCTTCTTTGACCAATCCGTCCGATTAGCATTCACTTTTTTGGACAAGATACTCTTTATCTCCCGGTTAGAGACTTCCACTTTCCCACTAGCTTGTGGGTGATAGTGAGTCGTGACTTTGTGAGCAACACCATACTTGCTAAGTAAAGTGTCAAAATCCTTGTTGAAAAATTGTGACCCCCATCGCTTATAATTGTACGTGGAGTACCAAACCTTTTGAAAATATTCTTCTTCAAGAAAGCCACTTTTCGCCTCATTGTTGGATAAAGCAATGACTTCAACCCATTTTGACATAATCCACCGTGACCAAGATGTAGGTGTTTCCACAAGATTTCACAAAAGGGCGCATGAAGTCAATACCATACACATCAAAAATATCAATCTCCAAAATGGATGTGAGAGGCATTTCATTTTTCTTCAAGATTCCACCGGCCCGTTGACATTCATCAAATCTTTTCACTAACTCACTTGCATCCTTGTAAAGAGTGGGCCAATAGAAACCATAACTAAGCACTTTGGACGCTCGCTCCACCATGATGACCACCATATTGTGAAGAATGACAAGCCCCAAGAATATCATCTTGATCTTCTTTCGGTACACATCTTCTAATTACCCCATCATTACAAATTCAAAAAAGGTATGGTTCATCCCAATAATAATCTTGACAGTCTCTTTTAAGCTTCTTCCTTTGGATTGAAAAGAACTCATCCGGAATGATTCCACATACAAGAAAATTTGCTAAGTCCGCAAACCATGACACCTCTTTCATTGAAATTGCCATGAGTTTCTCATCGGGAAAAGAGTCATTAATTTTAAGGCCATCATGCGGCCTCCCCTCCTCCTCCAAACGAGACAATTGGTCTGACACTTGGTTTTCACTACCTTTTCTTTCTTGGATGTCAATGTCAAATTCTTGTAACAAGAGCATCCATCTCATCAACCGATCTTCGGAGTCTTTTTTGATCATAAGATAATGAAGCGCCGCATGATTTGTATGGACAATAACATTTGCACCCATCAAGTACGGGCAGAACTTCACAATGGCAAACACAATAGCAAGGAGCTCTTTCTCCGTAACTGTGTAGTTGACTTTGGCACTATTTATGGTCTTACTAGCATATTAGACCATATGGAAAATATTGTTAATGCATTTTCCCAAAATAGCCCCAACCGCTATGTCACTTGTATCACACATGAGATCAAAAAGCACACTCCAATTTGAAGCGGTGATAATGGGAGTAGTTGTCAACTTGTGCTTCAACAATTGAAAAGCTCTCACTCAATCATCATTGAAATTAAACTTAGCATCCTTCTCAAGAATCTTTCATAACAGATTACCACCTTAGAGAAATCATTGATGAAGCGCCAGTAAAAACCCGCATGGCCCAAGAAATTCCGCACACCCTTTACCAAAGTTGGGGTGGAATCTTAGAAATCACCTTAATCTTTGACTTTTTAACTCCAATTCCATTCCTTGAGATTTTATGGCCAAGAACAATGCGTTCCTCGACCATGAGATGGAATTTCTCCCAATTGAGCATCAAGTTGGTTTCTTCACATCTAGCCAACACTTTGTCCAAATTTGCAATACAATCATTAAAAGAATCCCCAACCACCGAGAAGTCATCCATAAAAACATCAAGGTAGTCCTCCACCATTTCCATGAAAATATCCATCATACATTGAAAAGTCGTCGATGCATTGCACAAACCAGATGGCATCTGTTTGAAAGAAAGAGTACCATAGGGACATGTAAATGCTGTTTTCTCTTGATCTTCCGGACCAATGAGAATTTGGTTGTAGCCCAAGTACCCATCAAGAAAACAATCAAAAAAATGGTCGGTCAATCTATCGAGCATTTGATCTAAGAAATGAAGTGGAAAGTGATCCTTCCTAGTGACTTTGTTGAGCTTGCGATACTCCATACACACCCTCCAACCGGTCACCATTCTTGTAGGAATCAATTAATTCTTGTCATTGGTGACCACCGCCATGCCCTCTTATTATACACATTGAACCGCAGAAGTCCATGAACTATCAAAAATGGGGTGGAAAACCCCAATATCCAACCACTTGTTAATCTCCTTCTTGATTATTTCTTGTATAGACTCATTGAGTCTCCTTTGATGTTTAATGGGTGGTTTTGTACCATCCTCCAACTTGATATTATGCATGTAAAAGGCGGAGCTTATACCCCGAATATCCGCCAAGGTCCACCCAATAGCCTTCTTCCTCTTTTGTAGTACCGCCAATGTGGATTCTATTTGCATGTTAGTCAAACAAGAGGAAGGAATAACCGTTAAAGTAGAACAAGGGCCAAGAAATTCATACCAGAGATGTAGAGGTAATGGCTTTAACTCTAAGGTAGGAGGCTCTCCAATAGAATGCTTTGTAGGAGGAGGAGTCCTATTTTCAAAATCCAAGGACAATGTTCGGGGTGCATAGTTGAACGACCCCATTTCATGCAAAGAGTTTACACATTCCACGAATGGATCCATCTCATCATCATCAAAGTTGAGCAAAACAGCCTGTAACATATCACCAACATTGATTGTAGCGTTTGTGTCATCAATAACAACATCGGTCACCAAATCGACAAAGGAGCACACATCGTTGGTATTTGGTTGCCGCATGGACTTACACACCGGAAATACCATTTTTTCATCACCAACTTGGAAGTGAGTTCTCTGGCTTCAACATCACAAAAAGCCTTACCCGTAGAAAGGAAAGATCTCCCAAGAATAATTGGTAGTTCATAATCAACCTTACAATCTAGAATGAAAACTCAGCCAGAAGAATGAATTTATCAACCTAGACCAAAACATCTTCAATCAAACCCAACGACCTTTTCATGGTACGATCGGCCATTTGCAATCTCATAGAGGTGGGTCTTGGTTGCCAAATTCCTAAAGTTTTGAAAACCTAATAGGGCATCAAATTGATACTTGTCCCAAGAACACAAAGAGCTTTAGAAAACTTGGCACTTCCAATTGTACATGGGATCATGAAAGTACCGAGATCCTTCAACTTAGGAGACATTAAATGCGCGATTGCACTCATTTTATGAGTGACTTTGATGATCTCAAAATTCATTGACCGCTTATTTGTCACAAGATCCTTCATAAACTTTGCATAACCGGACATTTGTTCCAAAGCTTAAACTAATGGAACATTGATTGAAAGACTCTTCATCATTTGAATGAACTTCTTGAATTGATTCTCACCATTTTTCTTGGAGAGCCTTTGAGGGTATGGAGGTGGAAGCTTAGGCAAAGGTGCCTTAGCTGTTTGCACTACTGGCTCTGACATTTAAATATTGTGTTCCCTGGACGGGTTCACCTCATCTTGAGTCTCTTCCACACTATCATCAATATCAATCCAAACTTCCTCATTAGGTTGCACAACATTGTTTGGGACCTTTTCTTCTTGCATCACTTGATCATCATCAACAAGTTGCCTCCCACTTGAGGTGGCTACATTCCCGCCTCTTCCACTTCGTGTGATAACTTCCATGGCATGCCCCATATTATTACCAACCTTTGGTTTTACCACTGTGTCATTTGGTAGTGCCCCCTTAGGACGACAATTTAAACCTTGCGAGATTTGCCCCATTTGAACTTCTAAGTTGTGGGTTGGTGTGTTGTGTGAGGCAAGTTGGCCATCCAAATCGGCATTTTTCCATCATTTGCTTGAAAATACTTTCTATACGTCCCATTTTATTGTTTAAAGAACTCGAACCATGAAAAGGATAAGGAGGGGGGTTGGTTGGTTGTTGATACATTGGGGGCCATTGAAAACCCGACCCCCGATTGCCTTCATTGTTTTTCCACCCAGCTTGATTGTTGCCTCCCCAATTTCCTTGGTTGTTTCCACTCCAATTTCCTTGATTGTTGTTGTTATGCCAATTTTCTTGATTGTTGTTTCCACTCCAATTTCCTTGATTGTTAGAATTCCAATTGCAATGATTGTTTTGTGGTCTCCATTGTTATTGTCTTGGGCCTTGGAAGTTGTTTCTTTTCCTTTAAAAATTATTCACATATGTCATTTCCTCCTCTTGTTCATTGTAAGAATAATCTGTCTCAAAGACACCATCTTCTTGCACATAGTTCTCCACTCAAGTTTGCACTTGTAGACCCTTGGTCCTCCTTTTGTTTACCAACATATTCACTCCCTTCATAACATTAACTTTATTAGGAGCATGCACTTGGATTAGTTGAGTTGTTGCTAGTTGGGTCATGGTAGTGGTCAATTCGGCAATGGCTTGCCCATGATCTTGCAATTCTTTGTGAAGGTGGATCATATTCAGATCACCTTGTGGAACGTTGGTCCGGGATTTCCAAGTCGACGACGTTTCCACCATCTCATCTAAAATATCACACGCCTCCGTATAAGGCATAGTCATAAAGTTTCCATCAGCTAGATGATTCACTACACATTGGTTGGTTGTGTTAATCCCATGATAGAAGGTTTGTTGAATCATGTTTTCCGTCATATCGTTGTTGGGACATTCCTTGACCATTGTCCTATAGTGCTCTCATATATCGTGTAGTGGTTCATTCGGCTTTTTCTTGAATGCCAAGAATTATTCTCAAAGTGTTGCCATGTGACCGGGAGAGAAAAATATAGCAATGAACTTTTCCGCCAACTCAATCCAAGTGTGAATTGAATGGTTCGACAATCATTCCAACCAATATAAATCTTTCCCCCGTAGAGAGAAGGGAAAAAGCCTTAGCCTCAATGCATCCTCGGAAACATTAGTTCGCTTGATCCCCAAACATGTATCCACAAACCCCTTCAAATGTTTATAAGTATTTTCTATTGGAGCACCGGTAAAGAAACCCCGATGCTCAAGAAAAGTGAGCATCACATTGGTTATTTAGAAGTTGTCCGCCCTAATACTGGGAGGGATTATTACACTAGCATAACCTTTGTTGGCAATATCCGATGTTGAGCCGCTCCTGGTGGAGGTGGGGGTGGAACGGGCACATTGCCATGATGTACCCGGATTCTCTGATTGGCTTGTGGCTCATGAGGTACCTCCTCTACTTGCTGCTCCTCTCCGTCCAATTCCCCCAAAAGGCAAATTTTCGAGCTCATTGTTTTCCATGGTTGTACCTAAAATTTCTCACACTAGTTAGTAACATGAAAAGGAAAGGAGATATTCCAAAAAAACTCAAATATATGCTAACATCATTTAACTTCCCGGCAACGGCGTCAAAAATTGACCCACGTCCAATCCACACTCAATAGTGAGTGGAAATGGTTGTTGGAAGAATACTATCCAACCAGAGTCGGGGTCGATTTCCACAGGGAGTTTAATATAGGTGTTAAGGGTATAATTTTGACAAAAGCAAATGGAACAACTAGATTGCACTTCCAAACAAAGGGTTTTGATTTCTAATTATAATTTTACTCTAACAATTATAAGCTAATAGAAGAAACTAGAAAGCGAATGATTGTTTTGATATTTGTTGCCAAATAGTTAACATGCCTAGGGATATGGACTTAACCTAGGTGTTCGCCTAACGGGTTAAATAAGTTAATAATTATTTTGTTGATTGGGGTGTATTATAGCTCTCAAGTCTACATTACACACTCAATACGTCTCGGTCATAGAGTGATTTTGCCCAATTTGGCTTTCTCAAGCCAAAATGTGTATCAAGCTAAATAGTTGATATGAGCTCAAGTCGGGTTCTCACTATCTCTAGTTTGAACCCTTTAATTAAGCTAATCAAACCTTTAGTTAGCCAAATTCCTTTTTAGCCAAGTTATCATTGACTAAGTCTCTCTTTCTCAAGTAAAGACCAAGTCAAAAAGGAATGAATCAATATTTGCAACCATTAATTCTAAAATGAAAGCATAAACTAGGCTAAATAATCAAAACTCAATCATAAACAAACACTAAATTAAATACCCAAAATTTTATACACTAGGGTTGGGTTACAACCCTAGTATGAATCTAGCTACTCATAGTGAAAAATGAAGAAAACAAAGAAGAAATATTAATTAAACGCATAATATAAGATTAAAATGATAAAATATGATGTCTAAATCCTAAAATAGTCACAAACTTCCTTAAATAGCAAAATACAATGGCTACAACAGCTCAAACTTTGAAACTTGACCTACAAGTATAATTCTCGTCTATTTATAGTGGCCAAAAATTTGCTGACAAAACTTCCCTTCGGGAGGTTCTACGATCACACAATTCCATGTGTAGTCCGTAGATTACTTCAGCTGGCAGGGTTTTGGATTCTGCAGCCGTACAATTCTAATATGTGGCTGCAAAGCATCTTCTATGGCTGCACAATTTTTGTGTGTTCCGCACTTCAGGCAAGGCTTCAAGTCTTGGTCAATTGCATATTCTCTGAACTTTGAATCCTTTGTCAGTGCAGACCTTGTTCTGCGGCCGCACAAATCATGTATGGTCCGCACATCAGCTAAAACTCTGCTGGGCTTCTTCACTTGTTCTACAGTCGCAGAGGGAATTCACTGGTCCGCACTATCTTTCGCGGCCGCAGAAATCCTTGTGTGGCCCGCACTTCTTAAGTTCTACGCCCATTCTTGCTTTGTGAATCGGAATACTCCTTTTTGAGTTGGCTTTTGTCATAGGAGCCCAAACTTCAAACATTTCTGCAATTTGACACTTTTATTAGTTTTGGAAACGTAAATCAATACTTTAGGACTAAAACAAAAGTAAAAAGGTGTTAATAAGTGGTAAAAGTCTACACTTATTACACTTCTACACCTAGCACTCATGCTACACTTCCATACCTTGGGTGCAGATCTTGGAGCCGTGCAGCTGTAGAAGATGAAGTTTTGCACTGAAGACGTTCCAGCATTCCAGGTTCAGGCTACCCCTTGTTCATGGTAGTTTAGGACTTAAATTGTTTTTATGTAAATTTCAAATAAATATTGTACTATTTTTTATTTAATTTTGTAATCTAAATCATAGTGGCTCATGACTTGTACTACTAGTCCTTGGGAGGTTGTATACAATTCAGTCATTTAATTTTTTGTTACTAATCATTCATCATTTGAATTACCTTGTCCAATCACTACAAGAAAGTAGGCCTACGTCGACACTTAATTTGTCACATGTATAATAAATGTCGGAAAAGGGCTTATTTACTTATATTTTCAAGGAATATCATAAAATTAATGACATTTTAGTAAAAATGTCAATACTATTGAGACTTTTAATGCAACTATCGGAATATTAGTGGTTATTTTATGAAGATTAAAAAAATGAAGGAAATTTTTAACTATTAAATCTTACTAATTAAAAGTAAAAATATTTAAGAGCCCCCTAGCGTTCTCCTTTTAGAAAGAAAAAAAAGAAGTCTAGGTTCTTCTCTCAGAAACCTATCACAACCCAAA
Organism: Nicotiana sylvestris; assembly: GCF_000393655.2. Lineage (NCBI taxonomy): Eukaryota > Viridiplantae > Streptophyta > Magnoliopsida > Solanales > Solanaceae > Nicotiana > Nicotiana sylvestris. The sequence continues at coordinate 11,333,984 of NC_091065.1, forward strand.
TCTCCCTCCGTAGGATGTCGTGATGGCGCATAGTCTTAGAGACTAGGTAAGCCTAACATTTACTAAAATAATAACAATATTAAATAACGACTCACAAAATGCAAAACAGAAATTCTCTATATGAGATTTACAATCCCAAAATCGGTAGTAGAAATCATAAGCTCTACAGAGTTTGCTAGAAACCTCTAAATACAACTTTTTCGAAATAAGGATAAACAGTATAAAAACAACATCATAAGGTGACTCAGAAGCCTGTGAACGCAGCAACAGGTTTACCTTGAGTCTCCACAGCAAAAGTTTGTATAGCTGGCTAACGATTGGCTGACTTCGACATACCTGGATATGTACAAAAATTATACAGAAGCGTAGTGTGAGTACACCACTACGGTACCCAATAAGTATCAAGACTAACCTCAGTGGAGTAGTGACGAGGGATAGTCAAGTCACCTACTGGTCTGAATAACCTGGACAATGTATAGGCATAAAACTAGCAGAGTACGATATCTTTATAAAGCTATACATAATGAAAAAAAGAATACGGTACATGAAGTAGGAAATAGAAGCAATAATTAGCAGTGGACACAAAAAATTCGGTGAATACAGATAAAGGAAAGGAAAGTAACACATCAACAAGAATGTCTGCTTTCATACAGGTTTAGCCAATAATCTCCCACGAGGTACCGAACCTCAGAATATTCACAATTCACGGGCACTTGGCCTTCTGTGCCCTCATTACAATTTATAACCGTATGGACGACTCATATGCCAATAGAGACACCCTCACATAGAAGGCAAATAGACAAGGGTGTGTAGAAATGATCAATAACATCATAATCCATCTTCTTAAACTGTTAGGGGTAATTAACTACGTGTATACTTGTGCCAGTGTTCTATCACATTTCATGCCAACTAGTAAGAATAGAAACAATGAATATCACATAAGAAACAGTCACCACAAAATATACATGGTATAACTCTCCCAGGATAAGTATTCCACTACACAAATATAAACAACAACTATGTCCCCAGGCCATCACAAGTCATCACAAACAACCCCTGACATAGCCCACCTTGTCTCGCCACATGTACAATAATAAAGTAAATGCCCACCTTGTCTCGCCACACGTGCATAGCAATATTCTCACCTTGTCTTGGCAAATGCGCAAACACACAAATATAGCTCGCCTTGTCACGCCGCATGTGCATAATCAATAGTAACAATAGCATGGCAGAAACCTCGTGCAAACCCCCGAACAAATATTCCAACAACATCACGTGCCAATAATACAACAACGCAATAGAATGGACTCCATAACAGGTGGCCATATTCCACTACATTTCAACTAATTATTCTCAATACCACAACCGCGCATAGCCCTCAGCTCAACAAACTGAGTACCACAACAACAACCACAATAATACACGAGAATAAGAGAAGTAATTCAACTCAAGGCTTTAAAACTCAAAGAAAGGGTAGGAACGAACTCACAAGTAATAAACACAATAGATAATACCAGTCACAATAATAGTAGCTCAACAAGGGAGAATTTATATGTAACAGCAACTTCACAATGTACAATTCCACATAAAGGGGGGCGACATGAGTCATGAATTCCAAATAAGGATGAGGCAACTATGATAAGGATAACTAACTTCTTTTATGTCTGAGCAAATTACCGAAACAATACAGCAACTCGATTAAGGATAAGCAATTGAAAAGATAGCATGGTAATTAAAGAGGCAACAACTTCAGTTAAGGCACATTAGAGTTAATAGTCAATAAGGGTGGAACACGAAGCAATTAATTTCAATTAAAAAAATGTAGAGGTGAAATTAGTAAATTGGGAGCCTAACATAACAAAACAACTTCATATCTAATGAACATAATAACCTAAGAGCCCTAGAAGTTCAGCGTTCCACAAATAAGCCCGAGCACGTACTCGTCACCTCGTGTACTTGGACTTTACATGATACATTTAGCATAGAGGACTCAGATCCTAAGGGGTAGTTCCCCCATACGAAAATAGGCAAGATACTTACCCCAAAGTAGACAAACCGTTACTCTAAAATAAGCTTCTCGGGTGATATAACCTCTGGACGGCTAAATTATAGCCAAAATAACTTCAAAGCATAAATAAAACTCAGAAGAAATTATTCCGGATAATAAGGCTTCAATCTTTATCAAAAACTAAAAATCAACCCAAAAGTCAACTCCCGGACCCGCACCACGAAACTCGACAAATTTTATAAAACCAGAACACCCATTCCGATACTAGTTCAACCATACTAATTTTATCAAATTCCTATACCATTTCGTCCCTCAAATCATCATTTTACATTTTGAAAGTTTACTTCAAAATAAGCATTTTTTCTCAATTCAAAACACTAATTTAATGATAAAAATAAAGATAGAATCATGGAATATAATAAATTCTAGGTGAAAAACACATACCCAATTGATTTGCTGGAGAAACCCATAACGAATCGCTCAAAATCGGGCTCCAGAACTCCAAAAATGTTAAAAATGGCTAACCCTCGGAATATAGTACTTTTATATTATGCCCAGTGATTAATGCATCACGATCACGGAACATCACTCGCGATCGCGAAGAAGAGAAATGAAGGCTTCCCAAAATGACCTTATGCGAACGCAAACAAACAGACGTGAACGCGATGAATAAGGACAACAACCTACCTGAACGCACAAGGACACATGCGAACACAGAGAGTAAATGGTCAGAGTGCCTAGTTCTACTACACGAACATGGCAAGGCAGCAACGAATGCGAAGAAAGGAAAGTGCACAATTACGCGATCACGTACAGAAACATGCGAAAGCGAAGAGCAAATATTGCGTCCTCCAAAATTTCACTACGCAAACGCGGAGGAATTGATGCGAATGCGATTAAGAAAACCATGTACCAGCAAAATAGCAGTCCAAAAATAGAAGGAAATGGCCCGTAACCTATCCGAAACACACTCGAGGCCCCCGGGACCTCATCTAAACACATCAACAAGTTCCATAACCTAACACGGACTCGCTCGAGGTCTCAAATTACATCCAACAACGTCGAAACTACGAATCACACCATGAATCGAACTCATGAACTTTCAAATCTTCCAAATTCTAAAACTCGCGCCAAAACCTATCAAATCAACCCGGAACGACATCAAATTTTACAGGCAAGTCCCAAATAATATAACAGAGTTGTTCCAACTCTCGGAATCACATTTTGACCCCGGTATCACTAAAGTCAACTCTTGATCAAACCTCTCAACCTTCCAAAACTTCAACATTTCTAATTTTCGCTGAAATCTTTCAAACTACCCTACGGAACCCCAAATTCAAATCCGGACGCATGGATGAGTTCAAAATCACCATATGAAGCTGTTGGAACCATAAAAACCCTATTCCGGAGTCGTTTACACAAAAGTTAATTTTCGGTTAACTCTTACCACTTAAGCTTCCAAAACTAGAATCCTTTTTTCAAGTTGACTCTGAATCATCCGGTAACTGAACTCGACCACGCACGCAAGTCATAACACATAATACGAAGCTATTCAAGACCTTATGCCGCCGAACATGACTTAAATTCTCAAAACAACTGGCCTGGTAGTTACATCCTCCCCGTCTTAAATAAACGTTCATTCTCGAACGTGCCAAGAATCATCCCGAAGTCATCAATTAACTGAATGCATTCATACAACATACACCCACAGGTGGCCCCCCATCACCCTAATCCACATAAGACTGGTGATACCATCTCAACTATAATATACCCCTTCCACCAATACCATAAGCCTTAGAACCAAAATTTTCAACCATCTACTCATCTAAAAAAACCTGATTCCTACATTCACACCCGGTATCAGCCTCAACTAGCTGCAAAAACTTATTCCTACACCCACAAAATACAATCAGACAATGTGACACATCACACATATGCCCACAATAAACCTTTTTTTTCATAATAGTTGCTCGTAATCAAATCCAACAAAGACAATTAGCCTCATATCTGTTAGAACACTTTCCAAACCTCCACAACACTGACAACGATGTAAGAAACATAAAGACCTTATAGTTATTCATCAGAATCAACAAGTCACCTCTGCCGCCATCGAGCACATACCACGCAAGATAAAACTCAAATAAGCACAACATGAAAATGACTGAATACGTAAGGACAAACACATAAGAGAAATATCAAACATGCTCGACATGCACAACTATCTATCAGTACCATCCTACGAAGTAATTTACAAGGATGAATCAAGGTATATGAACAAATCACAAGGATCTCATCCTTATATAACTTCCATCGTGGCACGCAGCCCGTCTCAAACATATCAAATCATAGGAAATCGCGAGGGTCTCACCCTCAACTCAGAATCAAAAGTAGAATACACATCATACCAACTGAAACCTTCCACTAATGATAGACATGGTCTATTACTAAAATCTCACCCCGATAGAACATCTAAATCACAAATCATAACCAAATTACCGAGGAATCACATCAAAATCTACCGTAATAGAAAACAAGAATCCACTTCTACTCTCGTAACTCTAAATAATGAATAAAACAAATGATAGACATGGGCTATTACTATAGAGTCTCCCAACCAAGGTAAACACAAATACAATACTAAATCATGAACTCACCCATAGGTGGAGCAACAAATAGGGGAACTTACCCCGATAAGAAGAACAGAAACATGATACAAATGGTGCTCCTCTATAACAAATCGAAAGCATACCAGTATGATATTATCTAGCGCAATAGACTCACACCTACTGTATGAAACACATTATCGGGTCGGGCCTCCCCCTCTTGGGTGCCCTCTACTCGCGTGAATACCCTGTTGCAACACATCTATCCAGAGTCAGGGAAAATATCTCACCATGTGGCTGTGGAAACTATGCGGTACGAGTACTCTAAGACCCATGAGTACTCGAAATACTATGTGAAGCCTGAAGTGCAAAAACAACTGGCTGACCCACAAAACCTCTACCATGTCGTACCCTACCTCTAAAGTAAGGACCAGTAGAGCTCTCCGGTCTGTGAGGCCTCTTCACCTCCCTGTCCTCTCTCACCTGACCTCGCCTGCCCTCTCTCTTCCTAGCCCCACCTGTCCTCTCTCTCCTGGTCCCACATGCCCTCTAATCACCGAGCGATCTCGACCACCTACTGAAATAAAACATCTATATCCAACTAACGAGCCATGCTGAACCGAATATCATGCCTGATTCCCTCAATAAATCCATAGACACGCTCTCTAACTCTAGCGACCAACAGGTGCATGTCTGGCCTAATCACTGAATCTAACAATATACTTTTACACTAACATAGTGCCCTGGCGCATATGTTCAAACTCCACGCGCCATACATCCCGAAGGGACTGAGGTACAAACTCTCTGAGGAACATGTCTGAAAATTGAGCTCATGAAAGTGGAGCTGCATCAGCCAGGCTACCCAACTAATACGCATGCCACCCTTGATAAGCCGCTCCTCTAAGATGGAAGGTAAGCAACCCTACTCATATCCGCAATACCCATAGTGTAGAGAATGCAGTGGCACTCCTTTAGAAAACCCTGAACACCCTCTGAAGCCAAACCACTGAAAGTAGGAGGGTCATACTTCTTTAACCTTGCAAGTTTAAGCTGCTCTTCCTCAAATGATGTTTCCCTAACAACGGGCTAAACTGGAACCACAAGTTGTGTCACCATGACACCTGGAACCTGACCAACGGGAATGCGCTGCTCTTGAGTATGGGCGGTGAGAGTCTGAGTCCCTCCCGCGATCTGTGAAGTAGTTTGTGCGACCGGAATCAATCCTGCCTGAGCCAATGTACTAATCATGCTCAAAAACTGTGCTAAGGTCTCCTGAAGCCCGAGGGTAGTAGCATGCGCCTCTGGTGCCTGTCCCCCAACCGGAGCTACTGGAGGTTCCTCCTGCTCTAGTAGGTGCTCTAGCTGCGGCACATGCTCCTCTTCGACGTCTACTTTTGACTCTAGCAAAACCTGATCCGAGAGCAGCATTGTCAGTAAATGTAGCTTATTTCCTCACCATCTCTAAGAGAATAGAATGATAAAAGCTCAAACCCCGAGATCAATAAACTTGCACGATAGGAATGAAATGAGTAAGAATCACCTAATAGTTCCATAGCATCTCAAAGATAAGTACAGACGTCTCCGTACCGATCCGCAAGACTCTACTAAACTCGCTTATGACTCGTAGCACCTATGAACCTAGAACTCTAACACCAACTTGTCATAACCCATATATCCCTCTGTAGGATATCGTGATGGAAGCTAGTCTTAAAGACTAGGTAAGCCTAACATTTACTGAAATGATAACAATATTAAATAACGACTAACAAAATGGAAAATAGAAATTCTCTATACAAGACTTACAATCCCAAAACTGGTAGCACAAGTCATAAGCTCTATACAGTTTGCTAGAAATCTCTAAATACAACTGTTTCAAAACAGGGATAAACAATATAAAAACAACACCAGAAGATGACTCTGAAGCATGCGAACGCAACAACATGTTTACTTTGAGTCTCCACAGCAAAAGTCCATACAGGTGGCTAACGATTCATTGACTTTGAAATATCTGGATCTGCACAAAAATTGTACAGAAGCGTGGTATGAGTATACCACAATAGTACCCACTGATTATCAAGACTAACCTCAGTGGAGTAGTGATGAGGTACAGTCAAGACACCTACTGGTCTGAATAACCTAGACAATGTATAGGCATAGAACTAAAAGAGTACGATATCTCTACAAAGCTATACATAATGACAACAAGAATATGGTACTTGCAGTAGGAAATAGAAGCAACAATTAGCAACAAAACACAAAAAATTCGGTGAACACATATAAAGGAAAGGCAAGTAACGAATCAACAAGAACGACTGCTTTCACATCAGGGTTTAGCCAATAATCTCTCATGAGGTACCGAACCTCAGAATATTCATAATTCACGGCTCCCAATTCCTGAACCCTAAATACTTGGCATCGTGTGCCCTCATTACAATTTATAACTGCACGGACGACTCAAGTGCTAATAGAGCCATTCTCACATAGAAGGCAAATAGACATGGGTGTGTAGAAATTATCAATAACATCATGATCCATTTTCTTAAACCGTTAGGGTAATTAATTACGTGTATGTTTGTGCAAGTGTTCAATCACGTTTCAGGCCAACTAGTAAGAATAGAAACAATGAATGTCACATAAGAAATGGTCCGCATGAACTTTACACAATATAACTCACATAGGGTAAGTGAGGCCACTACACAAATATCAACAACAACAATGCCCCCAAGCCATCAGAAGTCATCACAAACAACCCCCGATATAGCCCACCTCGTCTCGCTATGTGTGCAATAATAAAATAAATGCCTGACTTGTCTTGCCACATGTGCATAGCAATATTCCCACATGTTTCGCCACATGCGCAAACATATAGATATAGCCCGCTTTATCACGCCGCATGTGCCTAATCTACAGTAATGATAGCATGGCAGAAACCTTGTGCAAACACCCGAACAAAATATTCCAACAACATCATGAGCCAATAACACAACAACACAATAGAATGGCCTCCACAACAGGTGCACATATTCCACAACATTTCCACTAAACAATCTCAATACTACCACCGCGCATAGCCCTAGGCTCAATAAATTGAGTACCACAGCAATAACCACAACAATACATAAGAATAAGACAAGAAAATTAACTCAAAGCTTTAGAAAGCAAAGAAATGGTAGAAACGAAGTCACAAGGAATAAACACAAGAGATAATACCTGTCATAATAAGAGTAGCTCAATATGTAAATGTACCTTCACAAAGTACAATTCGACAACAAGGGGGACGACATGAGTCATGAATTCCAAATTAGGATGAGGCAACTATGATAAGGATAACTAACTTCTTTTATGTTTGAGTAAATTATGGAAACAATACAACAACTCGATTAAGGATAAGCAACATAAAAGATAGCTATGGTATTAAAAAGGCAACAACTTCAGTTAAGGCACATGAGAGTCAATAGGCAATAAGGGTGGAACACAAAGAAATTAATAATAATTAAAAACACGTAGAGGTGAAATTAGTAAACAGGGAGCTTAACATCACAAAATAACTTTATATCTAATGAACATAAGAACCTAAGAACCCTAGAAGGTCAACGTTCCACAAATAAGCTCGAGCACGTACTTGTCACCTCGCGTACACAGACTTTACATGATACAATTAGCATGGAGGACTCAAATCCTATAGGGTAGTTCCCCCACACAACATTAGGCAAGATAGTTACCTCAAACCAGACAGACCGTTACACTAAAATGAGCTTCTCGGGTGAAATAAACTCCGGATGACTCAAATCTGGCCAAAATAACTTCAAAGCATAAATAAAACTCATAAGAAACTATTTCGGATAATAAGGCTTCAATCTATTCAAAAACTAAAAATCAACCCAAAAGTTGACCCCTAGGTCCGCACCTCGGAACCAGAGAAATTTCACAAAATCCGAACACCCGTTCTGATACGAGTTCAAATATACTAAATTATCAAATTCCGATACCATTTCATCCCTCAAATCATCATTTTACACTTTGAAAGTTTTCTTCAAAATCCCCCATTTTCTTCAACTCAAAACACTAATTTAACGATAAAAATAAAGAGAGAATCATGGAATATAATAAGTTCTAGGTGAAGAACACTTACTCAATTAATTTGCTTGAAAAACCTACAAAGAATCGCTCAAAACCGAGCTCTAGAACTCCAAAAATGTTAAAAATGGCTAACCCTCAGAATATAGTACTTTTATATTTTGCCCAGCGATTAATGCATCGTGATCGCGGAACATCACTCGCGATCGTAAATAAGAGAAATGAAGGCTGCGTAAAATGACCCTATGCGAACGTGAACAAACAAACGTGAACACGATTAATAAGGACAACAACCCATGCAAACGCACAAGGATACATACGAACGTGAAGAGTAAATGGTCGCTAGCACCCAACGCCTAGTTCTATTATGCGAACGCGGAGAGGCAGCAGTGAACACGAAGAAAGGTAAGTATACAATCACGCAATTGCGTACAGAAACATGTGAATGTGAATAGCAAATATTTCATCCTCTAAAATTATACTACGGGAACGCAGAGGAATTGACATGAATGCGATTAAGAAAACCAAGTACCAGCAAAACAGCAGTCCAAAATTAGAAGGAAATGGATTGTAGCCTATCCGAAACACACCTGAGGCCCCTATGACCCTGTCAACATACATTAACAAGTTCCATAACCTAACACGGACTCTCTCAAGGTCACAAATCACATCCAACAACATCGAAACTATGAATCACACCGAACTCATGAACTTTCAAATCTTCTAATTTCTAAAACATGCGCCGAAAATTATCAAATCAACCCAGAACGACATCAAAATTTTGTAGGCAAGTCACAAATGACATAACAGAGTTGTTCCAACTCTCAGAATGACATTCCGACCCCGGTATCACTAAAGTCAACTCTTGGTCAAACCTCTCAACCTTCGAAAACTTCAACTTTTTCAATTTTCGTCAAAATGCTTCAAACTATCCTACGGACCCCCCAAATCCAAATTCGGACGCACACCAAAGTCCAAAATCACCATACAAAGCTACCGGAACCATCAAGACCCTATTCTAGAGTCATTTACACAAAAGTTAATTTCCAATCAACTCTTACCGCTTAAGCTTCCAAAACTAGAATCGTTCTTCCAAATTGACTTCGAATCATCCGATAAATGAACTCGACTGTCACGACCCAAACCGATGGGCTGCAATGGGAACCCGGTACCTTACTCAATCGAGGACCAACATAACATATCTTCCATATCATTCTATCATAGGTAAATGAATGGAGTTAAACATGAGGTAATACAAACTTATACATATGAAGTACATGCCTATAAGGCCGACATGATTCTTTATATGCTTGAAACATAGGACGACAAGGCCATACACATATTCGTATACATGACATCTGTCTAAGCCTCTAAGAATACATAATATCATAAAGGTCGGGACAGGGTCCCGCCATACCAATCTATATATGTACTAATCATACTGACCAAAGAAGCAAATGGAGCGCACAAACACCTTCCACTAAGTTGATAAATAGTTTGAAGAATCCCGACATGTCTATCAAGACATGCGGGCATGAAATACAGTATCCCCAGGCAAAAGGGACATCAGTACAAATAATGTACCGACTATGTAAGGAATGAAAATCAGTAACTAGTAAACATGATAGAAACATGGAGTAAAAGACTCAACATGTATATCTGAATAACTTTGTGAATCATTTAATATTATAATGTCATGCATATACGTATAAATCTCATACCATGCATGGGTATATGTGTTCATAACATCATCAAGCCTCCGAGGGCATCCCATCATATCACCTCGGCCACTTTGGGCAAATCATCAACGTATACCAGTTGATCAGGTGGTGGTGCGTATATAACACGATAACCTTTTCCCATATCCCATATACATATATATACATATACACACGTATATAATGCCATATGGTCCTGGGTTAATGTACAAGAATGCAATGCATGAGAAGTATGTCAACAAAATCTCTTGGAATGTCATAAGACCATTATGCCTTTGAGTAATGTCATGAAGTTAACTCTTTCAACTTACGTATTTTTCTGAGACCCATGAATAGATGATAGAATAATATGACACATGGAGAATCAAGAACATAAGCATCTCTAGCATTTCTATGAATAGAGTCATTTATGGAAGTTGTGCATTTGCACGTTTCGTTTGCATCGTATGTATCATGCCAAAAGAAATAAGGGATACCTTAACATTCCTGCGTAACATCTTCCTTATTGCTCAACCAAGCTCGACAAAATGTATTGCATCTTCAACAAGTGAAATGATATTGACGTTAACATATAATGTCTTACCATCGTATTTGGCTAGTCGTAAGGCTTAAGAAAAATCGGGCAGAACCTCCCCTATTTTTAATACATCCCAAAGACTACTAAGGGTCATCAATAGCCCAACAATAACAACTATAACCAACAATAGCAACAACAACAATGCAATCCAATATGAGTTTCTCCAATTATCTTAACAATCATATTGAACGGCAAGCTCGTTTTTACTCATAACAAGATATGAATTGAATCCAACTCTTATTTCATAAATTAGTTTACAACCTTCAGAACATCATACTTATATGTACCATATTATTTCTAGTTTAAAACATCCACAAAATGCCTTCCAAAAAAGCCCAATACGTCTAGCGCCTTAATTTTTACCGTCAATCACTTGTTTTTCATCTTTTCTTCTTCAATCAACTTAATTAAAACCTACAAAAGCTTAACAACAACAGCCACATACATTATAAAATTATTTGTCACAATTTTCAGCCACCACAAACCATATATTTAGCCACAAAACAGCCCAACCAAAGAGGCAACCATATCTCATGTTCTTTCAAGTGCTATCATATGACTTTTCACTCGAACAACACAACAACACAAGATTAGCCTTACGCACAATCAAGAAGATATTATACTGTGACGACCCGGCCAGTCGTCTTATGAGTTATCGATCTGTTTTCCCTATTTATGCTTCTTTATATCTTGTTTATCCGTTTTATATAGTATCGGGTTGGTCGGATCGAATCTGGAATGATTTAGGTAAGGTTTGAGACACTTAGTCTCTTTTAAGAAAGCTTAAGTTGGAAAAGTCAACCGGATGTTGACTTATGTGTTAGAGGTCTTGTATGTGAGTTCCAATGGTTCAGTTAGCTTTAAGAGGTGATTTGGGACTTAGGAGCGCAATCGAAATAAGTTTTGTAGGTGCGGAGTAGATTTAAGCTTGAATTGGCAAAGGTGATACTTTAGCGATTTCCGGTTGGTAGGCGAGATTTTGATATAGGGGTCAGAATGGAATTTCGAGAGCCGTAGTAGTTTCGTTGTGTCATTTTGGACGTGCGTGCAAAATTTCAGGTCATTTGGACGTCGTTTGGTTGGGTTTTTTTTATCAAAATCGAAATTTAGAAGTTTTTGGAAACTTAGGCTTGAATCCGATGCATTTTGATCGATTTGATGTTTTTTGAGGTGTTTAGAAGATTTCTACAAGTTTGAATAAGGTTTTGGAATATGTTGGTGCCTTTGGTTGAGGTCCCGAGAGCCTCGGGTGAGTTTCGGGTGGTCAATCAGATCATTTCTTGTTGTTTGGAATTGCAGAAAAACTACTGAAGTGTTGCAGAGAATTTGACCTTCCCGTTCGCGAGTAGGACTTTGCGTTCGCGAAGGGTTAGTTGAGAAGGCAGATGATTTTAGCCTTTGTGTTCGCGAGAAAGCCTCCGCGTTCGCGAAGGGCTAGATGTTCATGCATCTCGTTTGCAAGAAGGGCAGCGCGTTCGCGTCGAGGAAATTGGTCAGCTGGGTTTGAGGTCGAGTTCTTCATCGCGTTCCCGAAAGAAGGAGTGCGTTCGTGAAGAGTAAGTCTGAGGAACCATCACGTTCGTGATGGGAATATCACGTTCGCGTAAGAGGACATTTGGACAAAGTCATTTTGTGCTTCGTGTTCGCGAAGAAGGAAATTAAGACCTGGGCAGAAGATTTAAAAGGTCGTCTTGTCCGCGAATGTGGGTTTTATTTCTTCCATTATTTGTCGTTTTTGTAGCTTTTTGAAGGGGATTGAAGAGGGATTCAAGAGGAATCACTTGGAGGTAAGATTCTTGGACTTAAAACTCGATTCTAATGTGAAATCCACCTAAATAATCAAGGAAATTAAGCCAAAAATTGAAGAACTAGGGCTTGGAAATTTAGATCTTTGATTGAGGATTTGTAGGACCATTTGAGGTCAGATTTCAGAACTATTGATATGTATGATCTCATGGGGAGATAAGGAATCTATTGATGTAAAACTTATCGAATTTTGAGACGTGGGCCCGGGGGTCGGGTTTTGGAAATTTCGGGATTTGTGTCGTATTTTGATTATTTTCGCTTGGGCTTTGTTCCCTTAGGATAATTTTACGTCTTCGTTATGATTTTGGATAGATTCGATGTCAGTGGAGGTCGATTCGAGGGGCAAAGGCGTCGCGAGCTAGAGATTTGACTGGTTCGAAGTGAGTAATGATTGTAAATGATGTTTTGAGGTTTTAAAACATCGGATTGCACATCGTAGTGCTATATTGAGGTGAGGCACATGTTTGATGATGAGCGTGGGGTCGTGCACTATTGGGGATTGTGACTTAGTTCATCCCGCATGACTATTTTACCGCGTATTTGACTGAAATCTATTTGCTATCATCATGATATGGGCTGAATGCCATATTTGGGCCTTGTGCCAACTATTTGAATGCTTTAGAGATTTTTACTGGTATTTCCTCACTGTTTTGACTTTTTACTGAACTCAGTCATGCTATATTTTACTGTTTTTCGTACTCAGCCATGTTTACTCAGTTTTAACACTTAAATGATCTTTTAAATTATATTTTGGGCTGAGAAACATGTTTTACTATTGCTCGATTAGCTTGTGAGGATTTTTGACTGAGTAAGGTCGAGGGCCTAAGTTGTGAGGAAACATGATACTGATTATAAGGCCGAGGGCGTGAGATATGTACACTACGAGGTGGCTTGATTGATATTAGGCCGAGGGCCTTGTGATGATGCCACGAGGTGGCTTGATATTGCGCTTGGGCCGTAAGGGGCCCCTCTAGGAGTCTATACACCCCTAATGAGCGCGGGTATCGATTGTGATGTGAGATTGAGCACAAGGGGTTGGTATTGTTCTATGTGATTTCCCAAGGGACTGGTACTGTTCTGAGATGTTGCCCGAGGGGTGGATTTGTTGATAATGTGCCCGAGGGGCGAACCTTTATGTGTTTATTTTCATAATTTACTGTAAATTCCTTGTTAAATTGTTGAAAAAGGCTTTTCATGAAGTTAAATTGAGTTAAAGGATTTTTACCTATATTTCACTAGTATTACTATTTTTAATGGTTTTACTACTTCATTATAGCATGCTTTTGTGCCTTAGGTGATATCCTGCTTTCAGTCTTTATTTATGATTATTACTCACTGAGTTGGAGTAGTCACTTTACTCCCTGCACCCTGTGTGCAGATTTAGGCGTATCTTGTCCTGCTCCCAAGTGTTGATCATTCCGGCTTAGGCGGATCTGAGGAGTCTCTAGGTAGCTATTGGCGTTCGCAGTCCGGAGCTCTTCCCTATCTTATTCCTTTCTGTTCTTAGTTTCAATATTAAAATTTGTAGTTATATATCTTCAGAGTATTCCATTTTGTTAGATGCTCATGACTAGTAACTCCCCGTTATCGGGCTGTATTCCACATATTATACTATCATTTGCTTAAATTTTGGTTTATTTATTCATGTTTAGACTGTTTCCAAATGCTTAACTATTAAATACTGAAATGGGAAGTGTCGGTTGGCCTTGTCTTCACGAGAGGCGCCATCACGACCGGGTATGGGATTAGGGTCGTGACAAGTTGGCATCAGAGCCTAGGTTACATAGGTCTCACGAGTCATGAGCAGGTTTAGTAGAGTCTCACGAATCGGTATAGATACGTCTGTATTTATCCTCGAGAGGCTGCAGAACCTTTAGAAAAAAAACTTCATATTCATGAAATTCTTGTCGTGCAAATTTGTTGATCCGAGTACTAGACATTTGTTGTTTTATTCTCACACAGATTGTGAGGACACGCGCAACCGCTTAGGATGGATGACAACCAGTACCACCAGCTGTGGCCACCAAAGGCCGAGGACGCGGTCGTGGTCATAGTAGGGGCAGAGCAGCTAGGGCAGCACCTGCAAATCCACCAGCTGCCCAAGTTTAGAATCAGGACCCAGTTATAGATGCTCCAGCAGCACCAGCTCAGGCACCAACTGTGCCCATTATGATTTCGGGTCTTCAGGAGGACTTGGCTCAGATCTTATTAGTTTGCACTGGCCTAGCTCAAGCGGTTTTAGCCACTACAGCCGCAACTACTTCTCAAGCTGGGGGAGGCAATCAGACTCCTGCCGCTCGCACACCTAAGCAGATCGTGCAGGGACTTCAAACGGCGGAGGCACATCCAGCCCAGCCGGTTGCAACTGCTCACGACTATGTAGTTCCTGCTATGCCAGAAGATGAGCAGCGTAGGTTGGAGAGGTTTGGTAGACTGCAGCCTCCGACCTTCAGTGGTGCAGAGGGCAAGGATGCCCAGGGTTTCTTAGATAAGAGTTAGAGGATGCTTTGTGCAGCGGGTATTCTGGAGACCAACGGGGTCGCTTTCACTACTTATCCATTTTATGGAGCTGCCTTCACTTGGTGGGAGGCATTTGAGAGGCGTAGGCATGTTGGTGCAGCACCCCTTACCTGGCAGTAGTTATCCATTCTCTTTCTGGAGAAGTATGTGTCGCAACCCCGCAGATAGGAGCTGCATAGGGAGTTTGAGTGGTTGCGTCAGAGAGAGATGACTGTGACGCAGTACGAGATGAGATTCTCCGAGTTAGCTCGTCATGCTATTTGGATTCCGACTGATAGGGAGAGGATTAGGAGGTTTGTTGATGGCCTTACTTATCAACTTCGTATTCTCATGACCAGGGAGAGGGTGATTACTTCTACCTTTGAGGAGATTATAGACATTGCTCGGGAGATTGAGTCTCTTCGTCGCCAGGAGCGCGAGGAGAGGGAGTCCAAGAGACCTCGATGATCTAGTAGTTACAGTGGTACTCCTTCGAGAGGTCAGTTTCAGCACGGTAGAGGCCATCCATTCAGACATGCTCAGCTAGCTCGCCCAGGTTATCGTGGGGCGTGATCGGGTCATGGTTCTCACAGTTCTCATTAGGACTAGTCATCACTTAATGCCCTTCCAGCTTAGAGTTTGTCCCGTGCTCCATCAGTTCAGGGCTCTTCTATGGCGAGTGCATCTTCTAGTCACTCTATTGCGAGGGTTTCCTTCAATCCCTTTCTCCAGCACCTGGGAGTTGTTATGAGTGTGGTGGGATGGGTCATATATGGAGGCAGTGCCCTCGTTGTCTTGTGAGTTCATCTCAGCAGAGGGGTCAGTCATCGACTTCTGCTCCAGTTACTTCACCACCCGCCCAGCCAGCTAGGGGTGGAGTTTCGTCAGCTAGGGGTCACCCTAGAATGGGAGGTCAATCAGGTGGCGGTCATGCCCGTTTCTATCCACTTCCAGGAAGACCCGATGCTATTTCTTTTGATACTGTTATTATATGTATTGTTTAAGTCTGTCACATAGATGCCTCTATATTATTTGATCCCAGTTCCACCTTTCTTATGTGTCATCATACTTTTCTCGTTATTTGGGTATGCCCCTTGATATTTTTGCTTCACCTCTTCATGTATCTACCCTGGTGGGCGATACTATTGTTGTAGACCATGTGTACCGGTCGTGTGTAGTGACTATTAGGGGTCTGGACATGTGTGTATCTTTTATTATTATGTATGGTGGATTTCGATATTTTTTTGGGCATGGATTGGTTATCTCCGTGTTGTACTATTCTGGACTTTCATGCTAAGACAGTCACATTGGCTATACCGGGTGTGCCACGGATCAAGTGGAGAGGTGTGACTGATTATGTTCCCAGTAGAGTGATCTCATTCTTGAAAGCCCAGCGTATGGTTGGGAAGGGTTGTCTTTCGTATCTAGCCTTTGTGAGGGATGTCAGTACTGAGACTCCCAGTATTGATATTGTTCCAGTTGTGAGGGATTTTCCCGATGTGTTTCTTGCAGACCTGCCGGGCATGCCACCGGACAAGGATATTGATTTTGGTATTAACCTGGTGTTGGGCACTCAGCCCATTTCTATTTCTCTGTATCGTATGGCACCATCGGAGTTAAAGGAATTAAATGAGCAGCTTCAAGAACTCCTTGATAAAGGGTTTATTCGGCCTAGTGTGTCACCTTGGGGTGCGCAGGTTCTATTTGTGAAGAAGAAGGATGGCACTATAAGGATGTGCAGTGATTACAGGCAATTGAACAAGGTAACAATTAAGAACAAGTATCCTTTGCCTCACATTGATGATTTATTCGACCAGCTTCAGGGAGAGAGAGTGTTCTCCAAGATTGATTTTCATTCAGGTTATCACCAGTTGAAGATCAGCGACTCAAATATTCTTAAGACAGCTTCCAGGACCCGATATGGTCATTATAAGTTCTTGGTGATGTCTTTTGGGCTGACCAATGCCCCAGCAGTGTTGATGCATTTGATGAACAATGTGTTCTGTCCTTATCTTGACTCATTTATCATAGTCTTCATTGATGATATTCTGGTATATTCGCGTAGTCAGGAGGAGCACGCGGAGCATTTGAAAGTTATGTTGTAGAGATTGAGGGAGGAGAAGCTTTATGCGAAATTCTCCAAGTGTGAGTTTTGGCTCAGTTCAGTGGCTTTCTTGGGGCACGTGGTGTCCAGCGAGGGTATTCAGGTTGATTCGAAGAAGATAGAGGCAGTTCAAAGTTGGCCCAGACCGTCATCAGCCATAGAGCATCGTAGTTTTCTTGGTTTGGAGGGTTATTATCGTCGTTTTGTTCAGGGATTCTCATCTATCGCATCGCCCTTGACCAAGTTGAACTAGAAGGGTGCTTCATTTGTATGGTCATACGAGTGTGAGGAGAGCTTCCAAAAGCTCAAGACAGCTTTGACCACAACTCAAGTGTTAGTTTTGCCATAAACTTCAAGTTCATATACCGTGTATTATGATGCTTCGAGACTTGGTATTGGTTGTGTATTGATGCAGGAGGGTAGAGTTATTTCTTATGCTTCTCGTCAGTTGAATACCTATGAGAAGAACTACCCCGTTCATGATTTGGAGTTGGCTGTCGTAGTTCACGCGTTTAAGATCTGGAGGCATTACTTGTATGGTGTGTCTTGTTAGGTGTTTACTGATCATCGTAGCCTCCAGCACTTGTTCAAATAGACGGATCTCAATTTGAGGCAATGGAGTTGGTTAGAGTTGCTTAAGGATTATGATATCACTATATTGTACCATCTGGGAAAGGCTAATATGTTTCTCGATGCTTTGAGCCAAAAGATAGTGAGTATGGGGAGTTTGGAATATATTGCAGTTGGGGAGAGACCTCTTGCAATTGATGTTCAGGCCTTCGCCAATCGGTTCGTGAGGTTAGATATTTCGGAGCCCACTCGGGTATTGGCTTGTGTGATTTCTTTGTCTTCCTTATATGATCACGTCAGAGAGCGCCAGTATGATGATCCGCATTTGCTTGTCCTTAAGGACAGAGTTCAGCATGATGATACCAAAGATGTGACCATTGGTGATGATGGGGTGTTGAGGATGCAGGGTCGGATTTGTATGCCCAATGTGGATGGGCTTCCGGAGTTGATTCTGGAAGAGGCCCGTAGCTCGCGGTATTCCATTCATCCGGGTGCCGAGAAGATGTATCAGGATCTTAGGTAGCAATATTGGTGGAGAAAAATGAAGAAAGATATTGTGGGATTTGTAGCTTGGTGTCTCAATTATGAGCAGGTGAAATATGAGCATCAGAGACCGGGTGGCTTGCTTCAGCGGATAGATATTCCAGAGTGGAAGTTGGAGAGGATCACTATGGACTTTGTAGTTGGACTTCCACGGACTTTGAGGAAGTTCGATGCTATTTGGGTGATTTTGGATCAGCTGACCAAGTCCGCGCACTTCAATCCTGTGTGTACTACATATTCTTCAGAGCGGTTAGCAGTGATCTATATCAGAGAGATTGTTCGTTTGCATGGTGTCCCAGTTTGCATCATTTCAGATAGGGGCACTCAGTTTACATTGTAGTTTTGGAGGTCTGTGCAGTAAGAATTGGGTACTCAGGTTGAGTTGAGCACAGCTTTTAACCCTCAGACGGACGGGCAGTCCAAGTGCACTATTCAGATATTGAGGGACATGTTGCGTGCTTGTGTCATTGATTTCGGAGGGTCATGGGATCGGTTTCTACCGCTTGCAGAGTCTGCTTATAACAATAGCTATCAGTCGAGTATTGAGATGGTTCCATATGAGGCTTTGTATGGGAGGTGGTGTAGATCTCCAGTTGGTTGGTTCGAGCCCGGTGAGGCTAGTCTATTGAGGACAGACTTGGTGCAGGATGCCTTAGAAAAGGTGAAGGTGATTCAAGAGAGGCTTCATACAGCGCAGTCGAGGAAAAAGAGTTATGTTATATGTGTCCTACATGGTTAGTGAAAAGGTTCTGTTGAAGGTTTCGCCCATGAAGGGTGTTATGAGATTTGGGAAGAAAGGTAAATTGAGTGTTCGGTTCATTGGGCCTTTTAAGGAGCTTCAGAGGATTGGGGAGGTGGCTTATGAGCTTGCTTTGCCACCCAGCTTGTCGAGTGTGCCTCCGGTAATTCATGTTTTTATGCTCCGGAAGTATATTGGGGATCCGTCTCATGTTTTGGATTTCAGCATGGTTCAGTTGGATGATATTTGACTTATGATGTGGAGCCAGTAGCTATTTTGGGTCATCAGGTTCGAAAGTTGAGGTCAAAGGATATAGCTTAAGTGAAAGTGCAGTGGAGAGGTCGGCCCATTGAGGATGTTACCTAGGAGACCGAGCGGAAGATGTGGAGCAGATATCCTTACCTGTTTGAGGTTTGAGGTATGTTTCTTGACTCGTTCAAGGACGAACGTTTGTTTAAGTTGGGGAGGATGTGACGACCCGGCCAGTTGTCTCATGAGTTACCGCTCTGTTTTCCTCATTTCTGCTTCTTTATGACTTGTTTATCCGTGTTATGTGGTATCGGGTTGGTCGGATCAAACCCGGAATGATTTAGGTAAGGTTTGAGACACTTAGTCTCTTTTGAAGAAACTTAAGTTGGAAAAGTCAATCGAATATTGACTTATGTATTAGAGGGCTCGAATCTGAGTTCTGATCGTTCAGTTATCTTCGGGAGGTGATTTTGGACTTATGAGCACGATCGAAATGAGTTTTGGAGGTTCGGAGTAGATTTAGGCTTGAATTGGCAAAGTTGATATTTTGGAGATTTCCGGTTGGTAGGAAAGATTTTGATATAGGGGTAATTTGGAGAGTTGCAGTAGTTTCGTTTTGTCATTTGGGACGCGTGTGCAAAATTTCAGGTCATTCAGACGTGGTTTGGTTGTTATCAAAAGCGAAATTTAGAAGTTTTTGGAAACTTAGGCTTGAATCCTATGTATTTTGGTCGATTTGATGTTGTTTGAGGTGTTTTGAAGATTGGTACAAGTTTGAATAAGGTTTTGGGATATGTTGATGCCTTTGGTTGAGGTCCCGAGGGCCTCGGGTGAGTTTCGCGTGGTCAATCGGATCATTTTTTGTTGTTTGGAATTGCAGAAAAACTGCTGAAATGTTGCAAAGAATTTGACCTTCGCGTTCGCGAGTAGGTCTTCGCGTTCGTGAAGGGTTAGTTGAGAAGGCAGATGATTTTAGCCTTTGCATTCGCGAGGAAGGCTCCACGTTCACGAAGGGCTGGATGTTCGTGCATCGCATTCGCGAAAAGGGCAGCGCGTTCGCGTAGAGGAAATTGGTCAGCTAGCTTTGAGGTTGAGTTGTTCATCGCGTTCGGGAGAGAGGAAGTGCATTCGCGAAAAGTAAGTCTGAGGAACCATCACGTTCGCGATGGGAATGTCGCGTTCGATTAAGAGGACATTTGGTCAAAGTCATTTTGTGTTTCGCGAACGCGAGGCGTTAATCGCATTCGCGAAGAAGGAAATTAAGACATGGGCAGAAGATTTAAAAGGCCGTCTTGTCCACGAATATGGGGTTTATTTCTTCCATTGTTGGTCGTTTGTGGAGCCTTTTGAAGGGGATTGAAGAGGGATTTAAGGGTAATCACTTGGAGGTAAGATTCATGGACTTAAAACCCGATTCTAATGTGAATTCCACCTAAATAATCAAGGAAATTAAGCCAAAAATTGAACAACTATGGCTTGGAAATTTAGACCTTTGATTGAGGATTTGTAGGATCATTTGTGGTCGGATTTTAGAACTTTTGATATGTATGAGCTCGTAGGGAGATAAGGAATCTATTGATGTAAAAATTATCGAATTCCGAGATGTGAGCCGGGGTCGGGTTTTTGTAATTTCGGGATTTGTGTCATATTTTGATTATTTTCGCTTGGGCTTCATTCCCTTAGCATATTTTGACGTCCTCATTCTGATTTTGGATAGATTCGATGCGAGTGGAGGCTGATTCATGGGGCAAAGGCGTCGTGAGATAGAGATTTGACCGGTTCGAGGTAAGTATTGATTGTAAATGATATTTTGAGGGTTTGAAATCCCGGATTGCACATCGTAGTGCTATATTGAGGTGAGGCACGCGTTTGATGACGAGCGTGGGGTCATGCACTGTTGGTAATTGTGATTTAGTCCGTCCCGGATGACTATTTTACCGCGTATGTGACTTAAATCTATTTGCTATCATCATGATTTGGGCTGAATGCCATATTTGGGCTTTGTGGCAACTATTTGAACCCTTCGGGGATTTTTATTGTATTTCTTCAATATTTTGACTTTTTACTGAACTCAGTCATCTTATATTTCACTGTTTTTCGTACTCAGCCATGTTTACTCTGTTTTAACACTTAAATGATCTTTTAAATGAGAGTTTGGGCTGAAAAACATGTTTTACTACTGCCCGAGTGCCTTGTGAGGATTTTTGACTTAGTTAGAAAATTTTTGATACTAATTCTGAGGCCGAGGGCCTGAGATATGTACACCACGAGGTGGCTTGATTGATATGAGGCCGAGGGCCTAGTGATGATACCACGAGGTGGCTTAATATTGCTCTTGGGCCATAAGGGGCCCCTCCAGGAGTCTATACACCCCGAGTGAGCGCGGGTACCTATTGTGATGTGAGATTGAGCCCGAGGGGCTGGTATTGTTCTATGTGATTGCCCGAGGGGCTGGTACTGTTCTGAGATATTGCCTGAGAGGCGAATTTGTTGATACTGTGTCCGAGGGGAGAACCTTTATGTGTTTATTTTTATAATTTACTGTAAATTCCCTGTTAAATTGTTGAAAAAGGCTTTTCATGAAGTTAAATTGACTTAAAGGATTTTTACCTATCTTTCACTGGTTTTACTGTTTTTAATAGTTTTACTACTTCATTATAGCATACTTTTGTGCCTTACGTTATTTCCTGCTTTCAGTCTTTATTTATGATTATTACTCACTAAGTTGGAGTACTCACTTTACTCCCTGCATCGTGTGTGCAGATTCAGGCGTATCTGGCCCCGTTCCCGAGTGCTGATCATTCCGGCTCAAGCGGATCCGAGGAGTCTCTAGGTAGCTATTGGTGTTCGTAGCCTGGAGCTCTTCCCTATCTTATTCCTTTCTGTTCTTAGTTTCTGTATTAAACTTTGTAGTTATATATATTCGGAGTATTCCATTTTGTTAGATGCTCATGACTAGTGACACCCCGTTATCGGGTTGTGTTTGGGTTGTATTTCACATATTATACTATCATTTGTTTAAACTTTGGTTTATTTATTCATGTTTAGACTATTTCTAAATGCTTAACTGTTAAATACTGAAATGGGAAGTGTCGGTTGGCCTTGTCTTCACGAGAGGCGCTATCATGACCGAGTTTGGGTTTAGAGTCGTGACATATACATACCTTGGACAGTATCTACAACTCGAAGCTCTATCTCAATTTAGCTCACAATAGCCCTCAATTACACCACAACATCATTGAAGCATTCTCTTGTAGTCTTTAACACTTTTGATGATGATTTGAGTTGATTTCCCTTTAGTTTGGTTCTTGGGATCTTGGACCAGCTCTTAGAGACAATTGATAGTGTTTTGGTGTATGTTTTATGTGTATAATGATGAGATATACAAGGTATAAGATAACTTATAAGCCCACCACCTCAATTCCCCAAGTAGGTGGGTAAGCTGCCTGCTTGGCAGCTTGAGTTGTGCAACTTCGGATGCGTCTATATCTCTAATCTGACATCGTATTGACAAACAGTTTGCAGCGTTGGAAACTAGACACATAGGGAGTTAATTCCATATAAATATATCCATGTAACTCTCAATAGATTGGGAGAAAACTGTATCGCAACTAGCCTATAAAATTGCCAGTTTCTCCGAAGTGCGGCGACGTGACTTGGCGACCCTACTATATAAATTCATATTTCTTTACCCCGATGTCGTATAAATAAATTGTTTAGACCGTTGGAAACTAGGTTCCTAGACCTTAATTTTGGTATATAATATGTCACAAAACAACCTCATATGATACATAAAATATATTTCTCAAAATGCTTCATTACAAGGCAAATCATTAGTCGGTTTTTCCGCAACTTAAATCCATTTTTTCCCAAACTTTATATTTCATATCCAAACATCATATATAGTCATATATTGACTTTAAACTCATTTTAATCATGAGTAAAAAATATCATATTCATCTTAACTTGCTTAAGACTTCAGTAAACCATTCTTATCCTTGTAGAAGGATTTCGTCGTTTTTGAGTTTACATTAGATAATCCAATAATGACAGTGACGTCTGAAGTACAGGGTGTAACAACATTAAATCACTTTATATACTTTCAAATAAGATCTCATTTCCGAGCTTACATCAATTGACTTACGACATACTTTCACGTACAAAAACATGAGGTGTAATATCGACCATGCACGGAAGTCATAACACAATATACGAAGCTGTTTAAGACCTTATTCCATCGAATAGGACTTAAATTCTCAAAACGGCCAATCGGATCCTTACAAAACCCTATCAATTTCTCCCATTTCCCCAACCCCAAGACACATATGACACTTCTGCAGCAAGACGCAAGCTTTGCATCATATTTTGAGAAATTCTCAATCACTTAACTGTTACAGTAGCAAGATGCAATCCTAGTAACATTCACTATATGAAAATGTGTATGTTTGTAAACTAAGAGGTTTACTACTAATGTTAACTACTTTATGATTAATTTGTGGTGCATTTATAAAAACACAGGTTGCAACATCAATCATTTCTTATCCCATTCAAAAGGCTACCAATAGACAGATACATCATTGAATTGGCGAGGAAGCTACAGAAGGAAGTGCATAAAGAGTGGCAGATGAATTGAAGAAGTGAAGAAATCCACTTGTTTCAAAATTAGTTAGTTTTTTCTTGAATATTGAAAATAAAATTATCATGACATTGTTTTATTGTAAAGAGTACAGATTTTATACTTGAAACTAGTATATAGAGAGCTTCCGTTTTCATTACATATGATTCCAGTTTATGTTTTTTATAGGATGCGATAAAAATAGTCTCGAGAATTTACCAATATTTGCGCAAATGTTGATAATAAGTAAAAAAATTCCGACACTTTCAAATATGTCGCAAACAATAGCTAAAAACTACAATGTTGACATTTGATAAAAGTTTCAAACAAATGTTACTATTCATTTGCCGACATTACTCTATGTGTTGGAAATTTCAAAGTGACATTTTCACAAATGTTATTGAATAAATGTCGTAAATCTTTTACCAACATTTACTTAAATGTCGAAAAATTACCGACATTGATATTTCCGACATTTACGCTAAATGTAAAATAAATGTCATTTAATGATTTTGTGGCATTTATCCTACTTAATTTGACATTTATAAAATATCATCGTATGTCTACTTTCTTATAGTGCATGATTGGCTTACCTAGCATTAGGGTTAGGTGTCATCACGACTAGATAAAATTTTTATCGTGACAGCTAATTTTGGAGATTTGAACCCCGATTTGATGTTGATGCAAATCACATATTTGGACTCGAGGAAAATATGTAAACGGGAATTGGTCTTAATTTTAGATTTTGACCATATAGGCTCACGTTAAACTTTTTGTTAACTTTATTCAATAAGTTAAAGACCGAACCCTTTTGAACGAGGGTAGTTTCTAAAATTTGTTTTAACTTATTTGGGCATTATTTGACTAGATTCAAGTGATTTGGAGGCTTTTCTTAAGGGAAAAGTTGTGCTGAATTATTAATTTTGTCTCGGAAAGTGGTAAGTATCATGGTTAATCTTGATTTGAGAGAATTAGGAAATGATTGATCTATTTGCTATGTGATCTATATGTGAGAATATTATATATGCTAGGTGATAAGTGTATATGTGTTGTCATGAGTTGAAGCATGCAAGGTGAACTAGTTTATTTCATTCCTTTAATTATACCATGTCCTTACTTATTTCATGCTTTTACTTGTTATATGCTCTTACTTGATACATGTTTCTATTGGATATATGCCCTTACTTGTTACATGCCTGATTTGTCACATGCTTCTATTTGCTTCATGCCTTTACTATTTGTATGCTCTTATTTGTTACACACCCTTACATTTTATTAGATAGATTCCTTTACTTGTTTTATGCCTTTATATGTCCCATGCCTTTACTTGCCTTGTGCCTTAACTCGTTTCTTGTCTTACTCTACTATGCTATATCGTATTATGTGACCTTTAGATTATTTTTGTATTTTTGATTTGTTAAAGTATTTGTTGTCATATATAAGTGTGAGGTTAGTTTTTGTAAATTGGATTACTGTCATTCTTTGTTCGCGTTCATATTTGTTAGCTCTCTTTTATATTATGTTATGAGTTTCTCCATACTTGATTGTTTCTTGGGCTTTTTCATATGAATTGGTATGTTGATGGGATTGCAAGCCACAATGGTATTGATTACTGATAATATTGAGGTTGGATCGGGTTGCACTCTGCAATTGTGTTGGATGTTGATGGTATTGTGATTGGATCGGGTTGCACGCTGCAACGACATGTGTTTGGATCGGGTTGCACACTAAAATGGATATGAGGACGTGTAGTTATTATTGGTTTTTATTCTTGGCTATGATGTTTGCTTTATATGGTTGTACCGTGATGTTATCTCTGAGAACCTTGTTATTTATTCTATTATTTAAATTATATGAATTTACTCATCTTTCTATTCTTTTATTGCTTTCTGCTTATTACTTGTACATGTTTATAGTAAGTGTCTTGTCATAGCCTCGTCACTACCTCATCGAGATTAGACTCGGTACATACTTGAGTACATATGATCGATTATACTTATACTATACTTCTGCACTTCTTGTGCAGATCCCAATGTTGGTCCAGTGGTGCTCCCAGGGTGATTAACTCGGAATATTCAGGAGATTTGAGGTAGTGCTGCATGTTGTTTGCATCCCATAGAGTTCACTTCCTATCCTTTTATTACTGTTTATTTTACCAGACATCTTGTATTTTCTTGTGCACTTTGTATTTAGTGCTCTTAGTAGCTTATGTACTTGTGACATCAAATCCTGAGAAGAGGATTAGAAAGCATTGAGTTGTAGCCTTATTATACATTTATGAGTTTTTTCTTTTTTATATTTATTATAATACTATTAAATTTAAACTTGCTTTACTTATTGTTTCTAGGTCTTGGCTTGCCTAGCAAGCGGTGTTAGGCGCCATCTCGACTCCTTGGTTGGAATTTTGGGTCGTGACAAGTTGGCATCAGAGCCCCAAGTTGCATAGGTCTTACGAATCATGAACAAGCTTGATAGAGTCTTGAGGATTGGTATGAAGACGTCTGTACTTATCTTCTAGAGGCTATAAGATTTTAGGAAATTTCATTTTCTTTCTTTCTCTATAGTGTTACTTTGCTCTGTCTTAAAGTTTGAATTTTTCTTCTCTTATTCTCTCACATATGGTGAGGACACATGCTTCAGCCGCAGCTGATTAGAAGCTGGATCCCCAAGTCGTAACCAGTATGAGGGGTTGAGGCCAAGGTGAAGGCCAGGTAAGGTTAGAGCTAGAACCCAGCTGATGTCCAAATCCACTACTAAAAAGTAAATGGACACGGTCGCATGTAATATAATTTACCCAACTATGAGTCGGGGTCGAATCTCACAAAGAACAATATGTAGACGATTAGGAATGTAAAAAAATTATCACTTGTTATGCAATGCCAAACACTTAGAATTGTTTTGAGAAAATATTTATACCAAAATACGAAAATGTAAACTAACCTAGAAAGCAAATAATATGATCAATGGCTACAAGTATGGATGCACGGGGAATTACAACTCAAGTAACGATCCAATATATTTTACGATTTTACAAATATGTGCGAGTTCATATTAATTAGCCTTGGGTATGTCACGACCCCAGTTCGCCCTCCGTGAACCATCATGACGGCACCTAGTCTCTACGACTAGGTAAGCCTAAGTTTGCGGAAGATAACCAAACTTGCAGAAGTAAACAATTTAAAAATAGAATAAAGCAATATCAGTGTGTCAATGTGCCGCTCGGTATACTCCATGTTTAACTCTCAACACCAAACATTCCAAGACCCGGAAACCCATGAAACACAAGCTAAGAAAAAAATACTACATAGCTCTAACTCCGGAATTTCTAATAAAGAACAGAAAAGTACAGAAGGGCTAAATACTAAAGGCAGGAGTAGAAAGGGACTCCTTGGTCTGCGGACGCGGAAGATGTACCTCGGAGTCTCTAAGAAGTCACCTCTCTCAACGATAGTAGGCCTGATCAGCGTTACCTGGATCTGTACATGAAAAACATGCGCAGAAGGGGCATGAGTACACCACATCGGTACTCAGTAAGTGCCAAGCCGAACCTCGGTTGGGTAGTGACGAGGAAGGTCAGCGCCCTACTGAGGTTAAATACAATATAAGGGCTAACAATGTGGAATAAAACAGTATAGATAAGTGTAACAGTAAGAAATAACATAGAATTGACAGAACAACAACAACTAGAATAGAGACAACACAAGCTACGGAAAGAAATACAGCTCAACACAAAGATAACAACCGAGGCACCTTCAAGGATACCGTCCTACAATCCCAATCACAACTATCCAGTGGATCTCCCGAGATACCGCCCCATAGTACATCATATATATATGTCCGAAGGATCTCCCGGGATACCGTCTCGTAGTCCAACTATCAATGCCCTGGGGATCCACCGGAAATCTCGATTTATAGTCCCCAAATATAAATACCCAGTACTAGGGGAATCTTCAGGGTGCATTCCCGTAGTTCCATATAACTGTGCAGGGGGATCTATCGGGAATTTAACAAGCAGTCCCAAAAAAAATGTGCACGGGGATCTATCGGGAATCTAACCCGCAGTCCCAAAGTAAATGTGCAAGGGGATCTATCGGGAATCTAACCCGCAGTCCCAAAGTAAACAGACAAGAGAGAGCTACCGGAATCCGACATTCGTAGTCCCAATGTAAATACACAGCGGCCACAAGAAATATTCAGAGAAGGAAAATTTCATATTAAGGCAGCAAATAAATTTATCCTAGCATGTTGCACGAAGTTCAGGTAAACATATTTGAACAATTAAAGCAATTAAATCACTTAGACCTGCTTTCCTAAGCTAACAACAGGTTTAATAGCACAAGTAATAAAAATAGGATAAGGAACATACTGATAAGTACCTAAAGAAAACCGGATTTTCAACAATTTGCACAAGTACGCACTCGTCACCTTATGTACAAGGCATTTCAATTACCAAATATATCAATCCTAAGAGGAAGGTCCCCCACACAAGGTTAGACAAGCCACTTACCTCGAACCGACTCAAAATCAACTTGTAACCACACTTTTGCCATGAGTATTCGACTCCAAATGGCCCAAATCTATTCAATTCAATCGCATATTGTAAATAACACTTCAAGTAACTGATTCTACAATTAAATTCCAAGCTAATACGCGAAAATAAGTATAATAACCAAAACGCCCCTCAGGACAACGTCTCGGAATCGGGTGAAATTTATATTTTCAGAACCCTCACACTCACACAAGTCTAATCATATAAGAATCTCTCAAATCGGATGTCAAAAATCCAACAAAAACTTAATATTTCGGCTTATGAAGTTTATCCAATTTTTTCCCAAATTTTCCACCAAAAATCGAAATTTAAAAACTAGATTTAAATTAGGAATCATGGAAATTGATCTAAGTTGGGTAGAGATCACTTACCCAAGTTGCCCAGGTGAAAAATTCTTCTATCGCCCCTCCCGAGCTCCCAAATTCAAAAAATGGAAAATAAGCTTAAACCCTCGAGTTGGGATTTTAATGGATCTGCCCAGGTATTGTACATTGCGATCGCGAAGAGGAAAAATTGAGAGTTCTCGAACTGTTCTATGCGAACGCGACAGGAGGTATGTGAACGCGGAAGAGGAAAAAGCAAGCTGACGCGTTCGCGGTCGAAGCCACGCGAACGCGAAGAGTAAAAGGCTAATGAACCACCAACTAACATTTCTACTATGCGAACGCGAAAGGGAAAATGCGAACGCGAAGAAGGAAGGGGCAGTACTCTGCGATCGCGAGCAAGGTCATGCGATCGCGAAGAACAAATTAGGCCCCCTCTGGAAATACACTACGCGAACGCGGAGGGAAGGCTGTGATCGCAATGAAGGAAACCAGATACCAGATTTTCTGCAATTCAACAAGTTCCAAAATGACCCGTTGAGCATCCGAAGCACACCCGAGGCCCCCGGGACCTCAACCAAACCTGCCAACAAAACCTAAAATATCATTCAAACTTGTTCCAACCTTCGAAACGCTCAAAACAATATCTAAATACCTATTTTTCATCAGATTCAAGCTTAAGAATTCCAAAAACTCTAAAAACACACTTTCGATCAAAAAGTTTATTAAACCTCGTCCGAATGACCTTAAATTTTGCACACATGTCACATTAAACACTACGAAGCTACTCCAGCTTTCGTAATTCCATTCCGACCCTTGGATAAAAATCTCATTATCGGACCAGAAACTTCAAAAATTCAACTTTCGGCATTTCATGCATAAATTAGCTACGGATCTCCAAAATACATTCCGATCATGCTCCTAACCCCGAAATCACCTAACGGAGCTAACGAAACCATCTGATTTCCATTCCGAGGTCGTCTTCACACTATTCTGACTACGGTCAATTTTTCAACAATTAAGCTCTCATTCAAGGACTAAGTGTCCCAACACTCTCCGAAACTCACAACTAAACATCCCGGCAAATCAAATTAGCAGAATTAAACTTGGGAAAGCAGTTGATAGGGAATCGAGGCGTTAATTCTTAAGAAGACCGGCCGGGTCATCACATGGTAACAATTCTATATTAGCTTCTTTCAAAGACTAACACAACTTTCTAATTGTATTATCCCTAAAACAATTAATAGATTAAGCCCACCCGATTATGGCTAAAAGTAGTTCAATCTTATCCCAAGGTAGAATCTATAAAATGAGGATTAAAGCCTCAAGTTCTTGTTAATTAATCTTTCCCAACCTCAAATAATCTTTCCAAAAATTAATTCGAATTTAATGGGCAAGTCCTAGGATTAGCTAATCACTTTGGAAACATTAAAGAACAAGAATAATTAAAGAAACAATAACTCACTTCATAAAAGATAAAATCATTCAATACACAACATGATATTTAACCCACACTTTAAACATGAATATTTCTATAAACAAGATTCAACTGTTGGAATAAATACTACACACTTAGATATACAATACAAAGCAAGGAAATGAAGAAATGAACATAAATAGGTAATAAATTCTCAAGCAAAAGCTTCAAATCTGCAAAACCAAAGTGTGTGTGCAAGAACCCTAGCTCCAAAACTTGTTCTCTCTAGTCTTAGGACTGAAAAATAAGCCAAAGATTTGCAGAAGATATGCTAGGTCGTGTATTTGTGGGTTTAGAGTTGAAAAATGTGAAATGTCATTCCTGCCCAAGTCTGCGGAGCCGCACATGCGGATCGCCTATCGCAGATGCGAACATTGGAACGGAACTCTAGCTCCGCAGATGCGGACTTGCAAGTGCAGATGCGCAAGCGCAAAAATGGGTCTTGTCTCGCAGATGCGATCCCAGGCAAGGTCACTCAATTCCGCAGATGTTGACCATTTCCTCACATATGCGAGGTCGCTTCTGCAACCAGTCTTCCGTAAATGCGGATTCACAGAAGAGTTTTGCATTATTTCAAACTTTTTTTGCTTAATTCCACTTCAATTGAATTCAATTTTTTTCATGGCATCATTTACCTGAAAATTTAACAATACACACCATAAACTCCCTCATATTATAATTAAAGGACATAAAAACTAAAGAAAATAGACTAGAATAAGTGGTAAAATCATCACTCATTACCAGCCCAGGGCAAGTGCTACACCTGTATCCATTCAAGCTCGTGTTAGAGCAGTGTTAGCTGAGCCTCATATGGATCTAGAGGATGAAATTCCACTCAACTTAAGCCATTGGGACGAACACAGGTCCGAGAGGGGTTTATCGCTACTCCAATACTTCAAGACACTTTAATCGCTATGGTGGGCCCTTTGGAGAGTGTGGCTAAGGCCAGTGTGTTTCTTATGGCACCAGCTACTTCTCAGGTCTAGGGAGGAGTTCAAACTCCCACCGCTCATACCCCAGAGCAGATTGTTTAGGGATATCAGACCCCAGAAGTATTACCAATTGGGTAGTTTAGCCCACCATTTCCGCATAGCTTGAAATTAGGCCTGCTATATTAGTTGATGAGCTAAAGAGGATGGATATGTTTCTAAAGTTATATACTCCTTATTACAATGGTGCGTCTTCATAGGATGCCCATGACTTCTTGGACCATTTTTATGAGATTATGCGGAATGTTTGGAGTAGTTGTGTCCAATGGACTGGATGCACGGTTCAGCCAAGAGGTTATGGTAGATGTATGACATGAGTAGGCTAGCAGGATCACATCCACTTACTTGGACTCAGTTCTTATAGCTTTTGTTGGAGAAGTTTATTTCTCTCACTCAAAAAGATTAGTTGTGCATCCAGTTTGAGTGTATTCAGCAGGGTAGCATGAAAGTCACCAGTATGCGACGATTTTTGTTTATTTATCTTATCATGCAGCAATCTTGATATTTACTCTGAGGGAGAAGGTGCGAAGGTTCATAGAGGGTCTTACCTATTGTATCGGACGTTAGATGGATAGAGAGGCTGAGACTGAGACTTCTTATTGCTAGGAGGATTGAGCAGATTTGTGGCCAAGAGAGAGAGGCGACATTTGACCAGAGGCCTCGTAATTTTGTTTGTTTTAGTGGTGACTTGTCTAGAAGCAAGGGTTCTTTTGGTAGAGGTCATGCTATTGGACCAGTGCAGTCGATGCTCCAGGTTTCTTACGGTACTTTAAGTGGCCATGGTACTTATGTTTCTCACTCGGGGTTGTCATCATAAACTGCACCTCCAACTTAGAGACCTATCAGTGTACCCCCGATAAAGAGTTTCTATGGTGGTCCTTCGGGTCATTAAGGATAGCTTCAGATTCAGTTGCCATGTTAGCCGAATGGTTGCTTTGATTGAGTGTAGAGATTCAAGTCGCATAAGGAGGTTTTGCCCCATATTGCAGAGAGATGTTCTACAACAGGGTACTCCTGCTATAATTCTGGAATTAGTTGCTATAGCACCTACCCAAGCAGCTAGGGGTGAGGGTCAGCCAGCTGGAGGTTGAGGTCATCCAAGTAGACACCATCCTAGAGGGAGAGGACAAGCTGGTGAAGCTCAGCTTTATTGTAATGCTTTCCCAAGTAGGCCTAAGGCAGAGTCACCCGATGCAGTTTTCACATGTATTATCTCAGTGTTATACCCCACAATATTACGATTATGTTACGTCCTGCAGTATTATATTGCGATGATGTTACACCTTGTAGTATTACATTACGATGATGTTACGCCTTGCAGTATTATATTACGATGATGTTATGCTTCATAGTATTAAATTACGACTATATTGCACCTTGTAGTATTGTACGTTGAATTTATCGTAAGGTAATTGAATTCAGTCCAAGGAAAAGATTATTTGGAGATTATAAGGATTATGCTATTTCAAACAAGTAATGAGTAAATTCGTGAAGGTGAGAGGGGAATCAAGTCAAAGAAAATGAATTTTGGTCTAAGTTTGGCATGTTGGGATAAAATACGGGCCGAGCGTTAATATCCGATATTTATGGACTAGTACCATATAGGGTACCACATGGCTATGATAGTATGATGTACAAGGTGTGCTAAAAGTAAGTAGTATTTTAAGTAAGTTGAGATAATTTTTAATTATACGAGTAATTGGTTAATTACCGGGTAGTGGGATATCACCTAATTAAATTAATCAAAAACTTTGGATAAGTATCAAAGTAAAAAAATGTGGCAGAAACACCCTTATTGAGAAAATAACTCTTACTCAATTATTAGTAGGTGGCGTCCTAATTCTTTAAACAAAAGACACCTCAACTTTAAAGCTTTTAAAACAAAACCTTGCAAATTTCATTTCCAAAACTAAAACGTTAACATTCTGATACTTGAATCTCAAAGACACTTCAACCAAATGCAAACCCTTTCCTAATACTTTCAATACCAAAACATTGCAGTAAGAAGAGAAAAACGTTAGCAATCCTTCTTGCAACCAAACGATTCCAACAAGATCTAGCAACGTAATATTTTGCGGTTCTAAAGGAGTACGGTGCAATTTTTTTCAAGAATATCATACGGCTTTTTCCTACTTCGATCCGCCGTTATGTGTTTTCGCAAAAGCGAATCGGTTCAGGTATGTTAAGGTTATCTCTTCTTTCTTTTGGCACGATCCATATGATACAAATTAAATGTGCAAATGCACAATTTCCATACATGACTCTATTCATAGAAATATTAGATATGCTTATGTTCTTGATTTCCCATGTGTCACATTATTTTATCATCTATTCATAGGTCTCAGAAAAATACGTAAGTTGAAAAATAGTTTATTTCATGATATTAATAAAAGGCATAATGGTCTTTTGACACTCTGAAAGATTTTATTGACGTAATTCTCATGCATTACATTCATTTACACTGACCCATGACCAGACGGCATTATATACACGTATATATGTATATTATATGTATATGGGATATGGGAAAAGGTTATGGCGTTATATACGTACCACCACCTGACCAGCTGGTATACGTTGATGATTTTGTCCACAGTGGCCTAGATGAAATGATGGGATGCCTTCAGAGGCCTGATAATGTTATGAAACAAGTACCTATGCATGACATGACATTCATTTGCATATGCATGATACTATAATTATATCATGATTTACAGAGGTATCCCGACATATAGATTGAGTCATTTTCTCTATATTTCTCCCATGTCTGTTATGTGCTTATTTATGTGCCTTACATACTCAGTACATTATTCGTACTAACATACCTTTTGCCTGGGGACAATGCGTTTCATGCCCGCAGGTCCTGATAGACAAGTCGAGCGTCCTCCAAGTAGGAGGCTACAGGGCATTTAGGACTATCACTCTTTCTTTTTACTCCAGATCACGTGGTAGAGCTCACTTATAATAATTCAAATTCTGAATTTCCTCGTTCAGAAAGAAGATCGATAAGACATATATCTGTGGAAGTGTTGAGTTAGAGGAACTTGATTTTGCATCTTGCTTATGATAAGTAAATGTGAGGTCTTCAAGATATTATGTGTGTATTGAAAGGTGTAAGCCTCTTGATAAGGAGTCTTGAGGCAAGAATACATATCCACCTTAATGGTGAAAGACAATGAGAGATTCAGGAGATAAATATAAGTTTCAACAAGCAAAAGAAGCAAGATGAAGAAGAGTACGAGGCCCCCAGTTAATGAAGGTTAACAGTGTTTATAATTCAGGCAGAGGAATATAAGCTTTTTGAGTTATACCCAACAGTAACAGAGGTATGGACAATTGGTCATACCCATCTCAATTATGCCCTATGGAGGTTAACATGTGTAGTTTAAGAAAGGGATGGAACATCAGGATCCGACTCGTGTTCGAGTAACCCAAAATGGTGAATGGATTGTTTGTGATAGTTGACATTTTCGAAGGGTATTACAAATGTGCTAATGTATCTTCTTGCATGACACCCAGATAGTGTACTCTAGAATATTATAATTAGATATGAATACTAGCTTGATAAAAAATAAAAAAAAATTCAGAAGATAGGCACTGAAAGCCTGGAAGGGGTAAATATTACCTTAGTTTTACTCTTATCCCTAGTAGAGCAAGGACGTTGAGCAACCCGAAGAGCCTATGGATGAAGCAAGAGGAGCAAAAAGAAAAAGAATGTCTTGCTAAAATTTTCACAAGAAAGGGATAGGTAGAAATATTAGCAGAGTAATGAGAAGATAGATAAGGAAGAATTATGAGTAAGATGCGATACATGAACGACAACGGTAGATAAAAAGATGATGGTATTACCAGGCCCATAGTCAGGTGAAGGAAGAGATGAGAGATGATAGACCTTAAGACAACAACAGAGTATAGGCCATAAAGTCATATCCTCATTTTGAGAAATACGTTTGTGACTCTAAAGTGATTACAAGAAGTAAAAGTTAGAGATTGTCGGACTGAGCGATTTGATAATAGTCGGCATCATGAGAACTTCAGAGATTGCGTTCCGGCAATTACAGAATGGACGACAGAAAAATACCTTTTATAGGTCATTCAAGAAAATGCTTCCCTAAAGCAAGCAATGTGAGCAAAGTTAAGCTTAAGGGACTATATGTGCCAGTTATACTAAGTGCTACCCTCGTGAGTAAGGAATTTTGTTATCCTTGGTGCAGAAGGATTACCGCAAGGCGAGTAAGGGTCATCGATAATGTGAGAAGACGCCAATGATGAAGAGGTAAAATATTTATAGGTAGATCGTTATAGCGCTAAATATTAGTACTTCCCTAAAGGGGGGATTGTGGAGTGAGGTGGAATTACGTCAGAATTAAGTGGTTCTAGTAACTATGGAATGGTAAAGGAAAAATGTGATAAAACGAAAAAGGGATGAGATTGCACTTATTCAATGCCTAAAAATATGCTACGATACCAGAACATTATGCAAACCCGACGTCAGGGAGAGGAAGTAAGGATTCCCGCCCGAGATATTATTGATTAATAAGGAGCCAATGTGAGAGATAAGCTACGACAAAGGAAATAACATAAGAAAAATTACACAGAATATTGATAAAGAAATGGGGCAACAAGTGGTTAGTAGTTTATTCAAGAAGAGCCTAGCTATGGCTAGACAATAGAATACAGACAAATCAACAGATCATGTAAGATTAACATAGGGAGCCCCAATACGGGGAATTCAGCCTCACAGTTAGGATATCATGACCCTTGGAAAATATCCATATAGGAGTTGGGGAAGTTAAAAAGGTACCGTATGAGGGTTACTAAAATAAAAAAAAGTGCCAATATGAAGACAGTCATCATATTAGTTCGGGAGTAACCCTATAAGCACAAGGTCATGGAGATAAGTAACTACGGGTAATTATAGGCGAGGAAGAACATCAAAAAGTCCGTCAGGCATACGATGTGATAAGCTCGCAACCTTACAAGATTCTGATACTTGAATCTCAAAGACACTTCAACCAAATGTAAACCCTTTCCTAATACTTTCAATACCAAAACATTGCGGTAAGAAGAGAAAAACGCTAGCAATCCTTCTTGCAACCAAACGATTCCAACAAGATCTAGCAACATAATATTTTGCGGTTCTAAAGGAGTACGGTGCAATCTTTTTCAAGAATATCATATGGATTTTTCCCCACTTCGATCCGCCATTATGTGTTTTCGCAAAAGAGAATCGGTTCAGGTATGTTAAGGCTATCTCTTCTTTCTTTTGGCAAGATCCATATGATACAAATGAAATGTGCAAATGCACAATTTCCATACATGACTCTATTCATAGAAATATTAGATATGCTTATGTTCTTTATTTCCCATGTGTCATATTATTCTATCATCTGTTCATACGTCTCAGAAAAATACGTAAGTTGAAAAAAAGTTTATTTCATGATATTAATAAAAGGCATAATGGTCTTATGACACTTTGAAAGATTTTATTGACGTCATTCTCAAGCATTGCACTCATTTACACTGACTCATGACCAGACGGTATTATATACGTGTATATATATATATATGGGATATGGGAAAAAGTTATGACATTATATACGCACCACCACCTGATCAGCTAGTATACGTTAATGATTTTGCCCACAGTGGCCTAGATGAAATGATGGGATGCCCTAAGAGGCCTGATGATGTTATGAAACATGTACTTATGCACTACATGACATTTATATGGATATGAATGACACTATAATTATATCATGATTTACAGAGTTATTCCGACTTACAGATTGTGTCATTTGCTCTATATTTCTCCCATGTCTGTTATGTAATTATTTATGTGCCTTACATACTCGGTACATTATTTGTACTGACGTCCCTTTTGCCTGGGGACGCTGCATTTCATGTCCACAGGTCCTGATAGATAGGTCGAGGGTCCTCCAAGTAAGCTATCAGCTCAGCGGAAGGTGTTAGTGTGCTCCATTTTCTCTGGAGTTTCTTCTTTGGTCAGTATGATTAGTACATGTATTGATTAGTATGGCGGGAAGCTATCCCGGCCTTTATGATATTATGTATTCTTAGAGGCTTAAAGGCAGATGTCATGTATATGGATACTTGTATGGCTTTGTCGGCCTACATTTTGAGTATATAAAAAATCATGCCGGCCATATAAGCCTGTGCTTCATATGTATAAGTTTGTATTCCATCATGCTTTACTCTGGTTCATTTACCTATGCTAGAATGACATGAAAGATACGTTATGTTGGTACTCGGTTGAATAAGGTATCGGGTGCCTATCGCAGCCCATCGGTTTGGGTCGTGATACTTAGTCTGTTATAGAGATGCTTCACTATTGTTTGATTCAGGTTCTACATATTCTTAAAGCTGGTATAACATCATCATCTCCAATCACCATCTTATTTACACCACCACTCTGCACTTTTTCCTTCTACACCAACAAATGAGGATCATCAAACTAGCGAGCCTTGATTCGCTCTAATAAAGACGACTACGCCACAATACAAGCAAGAACCCTGCTAGGCTTCGACATATCCAGTCTCACAAATTTGTAAGCCAAGGCCTGAATATCCATAGCCAATGGCTTCTTCTCAGCTAGAATGAATTTAAAACTACCCATGCTCTCCGCCTTTTTACTCAAGGCATCAGCTACCATATTTGTCCTACCCAGATATTACAAGATAGTGACATCATAGTCTTTCAACAACTCCAACCATCTTTGTTTCCACAAATTTAAATTCTTTTGCTTGAATAAATGGTGGAGACTCCAATGATCAGTGTAAACCTCACATGACACGCTGTACAAGTAATTCGTCTAACTTGAGCATGTGCACAAAAGCTGGCCACTACAAATCATGCACATAATAGTTCTTCTCATGAGTCTTCAACTGATAAGACACATACGCATTTACCCGACTATCCTGCATCAATATTGTGCCAAGCCCAATGCATAAACCACCATAATACCCAGTATAAGACCCCAAACCTGTGGGCAATACCAATATTGGAGCTGTAGTCAAAGAAATCTTAAGCGTCTGAAAGCTCTCTTCACACTCATCAAACCATTTATAAAGAGCACCCTTCTGAGTCAACTTGGTTATTGGCCATATTTCACGGTGTTTAAATTGCCAGAATGTGAAGTATGGACATCACAAGCTAGGTAATTTAACTTAGAGGTTAGTGATACAGGAGTGACGGTGGGAGAGTATAAATATTGACTTTAAGGTTGGCTTACCACGGACTTTGATAAATTTTGATGCTATTTGGATTATTGTAGACATATTGACCAAGTTTGCAGATTTTATGTGATGACCCGGCTGGTCATCTTAAGATTTAACGCTCTGATCCCCTATTAACTGCTTTTTCCAAGTTAAATTCTGCTAATTTGATTTGCTGGGATGTTCGGTTGTGAGTTTCGGAGAGTTTTGGGACACTTAGTCCCTAAATGAGAGCTTAAGTGTTGGAAAATTGGCCGTAGTCAAAACAATGTAAAGACAGCCTCAGAATGGAAATCTGATGGTTCTGTTAGCTCCGTTGGGTGATTTTGGTGTTGGGAGCATGTTCGGATAGTGTTTTGGAGGTCCGTAGCTCATTTAGGCTTGAAATATCGAAGGTTGAATTTTTTAAGTTTCCGGTTCGATAGTGAGATTTTGATCCAAGGGTCGGAATGGAATTCCAGGAGTTGCAGTAGTTCTGTCATGTCATTTGGGAGGTGTGTGCGAAATTTCGGGTCATTCGGATGTGTTTTGGTTAGGTTTCTGATCGAAAGCGTATTTGGAGGAAATTGAAGTTCTTAGGCTTAAATCCTTGATTAATTCCAGTTTCCGATGTTGTTTTAGGTGTTTTAAGGATTGGTACAAGTTTGAATAAGGTATTAGGTGATATTGGTGCTTTTGGCTGAGGTCCCGGGGCCTTAGGGTGAATTCTGATGGTTAACGGAGAAAATTTTGGAGTTGAAGTTGTGCAACAGCTAGCATTCTGGTATTTTCGCATCTGCGATTTGGGGACCACAGAAGTGGCGTAGTGACAGCAAAAGCGGACGTTGGTGTTTTCTTCAGATTTTGCAGATGCGGAAGGAGTACTGCAGATGTGGTTTCGCATCTACAACAATGAAATCGGAGATGCATCTCCTTGGCAATTAAATGGAAGTCGCAGATGAGACGTGGTTTCCACAGAAGCGGGACCGCAGATGCGGTCCCAGGACCGCAAATACGGAAGTCGCTGGGCAGAACATATAAATAGTTGCCTTTGCGAAAATTGGCTATTCTTCCACCATTTTTATCCGAGTTTGAAGCTTCTAAGAGGGGTTTTTGAGGAAATCAAAAGGAAATCACTTGGAGGTAATGTTTTTGGCTTTATAACTCATTTTCATATGATTAAAGACCTAATTAATGATGAAACAATTTGGGAAAAATGGGTAATTAGGGCTTGAGTTTAAGAGGCCTTTAATTGAGAATTTGAGGGGTCATTTGGACTCCGATTTCAGTGTTCTTGTTATGTATAGACTCGTGAGAGTACGAGGGTGCTGAAAATATAAATTTCACTCTATTCTGAGACTTTGGCCTGAGGGGTGTTTTGGTTATTTTACATGTTTCCGTGTATTAGCATAGAATTTAATTGTAGAATCAGTTACTTGAAGTGTTATTTACAATATGCGATTGAATTGAATAGATTTGGGCCATTTGGAGTTAGATACTCATGGTAAAAGTGTGGTTTCAAGTTGATTTTGAGCTGGTTCGAGGTAAGTGGCTTGTCTAACCTTGTGTAGGGGACCTTCCCCGTAGGATTGGTATGTTTGGTAATTGAATTGCCTTGTGCGTGAGGTGACGGGCGCGTACTTGTGCAAATTGTTGGAAATCCGGTTTTGTTAAAGCATTTATTAGCATATTTCCTTTCCTGCTTTATTATACTTGCAAGATTTAGCATGTTGTTAGTTAGAAAGCATGCTTAGTTGACTTGAATTGCCTATTTGATTAAATTGCCTTGATTGCACTACATGAAGCATGTTATGCTAGAATTACTTGTTTCCTTGATATGAAATTTCATTTCTGAATATCTTCTTGTTGTTGATGCGTATTTACATTGGGATTACGGATGTGGGATTCCGGTAGCTCCCCCTATTGTCTGTTTACTTTGGGACTGCGAGTTAGATTCCCGATAGATCCCCCTGCACATTTACTTTGGGACTACGGGTTAGATTCCTGATAGATCCCCCTACACATTTACTTTGGGACTGTAGGTTAGATTCCCAATAGATCCCCCTGCACAGTTATATGGAATTATGGGAACCTGGTAGATTCCCCCAGTACTGGGTATTTATATTTAGGGACTACGGATTGAGATTTCTGGTGGATCCCCCGCACATTGATAGTTGGACTACGACATGGTATCCCGGGAGATCCTTCGGACATATATATATAATGGACTACGAGACGGTATCCCCGGGAGATCCATTGGATAGTTGTGATTGGGAATACAGGACAGTATCCTGGAAGGTGCCCCGATTGTTATTTTTGTGTTGAGTTGTATTTCTTTCTGTTGCTTGTGTTGTCTTTGTTCTGACCATTCTATGTTATTTCTTACTATTGCACTTATCTATATTGTTTTATTCCACACTGTTAACCCTTATATTGTATTTAACCTCAGTAGGGACCTAACCTTCCTCATCACTACCCAACCAAGGTTAGGTTTGGCACTTACTGAGTATCGATGTGGTGTACTCATGCCCCTTCTGCACATGTTTTTTATGTGCAGATCCATGTACCGCTGATCTGGCCTACTATCATTGAGAGAGGTGACTGCTTAGAGACTCTAAGGTACATCTGCCGCGTCCGCAGACTAAGGAGTCCCTTTCTACTCTTTCTTGTAAAATTTAGCCCTTCTGTACTTTTCTGTTCTTTATTAGAAATTTCGGAGTTAGAGCTATGTAGTATTTCTTTCTTAGGTTGTGATTTATGGGTTTCCGGGTCTTGAATTTATGTTTGGTGTTGAGAGTTAAATGTGGTGTATGTCGAGCGGTACATTTACACATTGTTATTGCTTTATTTCTGTTTTTAAATTATTTTACTTCCGCAAGTTTGGTTATCTTCTGCAAAGTAAGGCTTACCTAGCCGTAGAGACTAGGTGCCCTCACGATGGTTCACGGAGGGCAAACCAGGGTCGTGACAAGTTGGTATCAGATCTCTAGGTTCATAGGAGTTATGGATCACAAGCCGGTTTATTAGAGTCTCGCTGATCGGTACGGAGATGTCTGTACTTATCTACGAGAGGCTATGTAACTGTTAGGAAAATTCCCCCTTCATTTGATTTCCTTATCATGCGATATTTTTGACATCACAATTCTAAACTTTTGTCTTCTATTCTCTCACAGATGGTGAGAACACGTGCTACCCGAGACGATCACGCACCCGTGCCCCCTACTGCAGCCGTCAGAGGCCGGGGCTGGGGTAGTAGTAGAGGACATGCACGTGGTGCTGCCAGAGTACCTGCGCGAGCTACCACCAAGGGACCACCAATAGATCCAGCCGTAGTCCAGGCACCTGACACGCCTACTACTACTACCACTCCATCTCTCCAGGAGACTCTGGCACAGTTCATGAGTATGTACACCACCTTGTCCCAGGCAGGGCTACTTCCTCTTGCTGCAGCCACATTCCAGGCCAGGGGAGGGGCACAGACTCCCGCCGCCCGCACTCCTAAGTAGAGAGTGCATGTTGAGCAGGTCCCAAAGATCATTCCAGTGCTGCGTGCAGTGCCAGTTTAGCCTAAGGACGGGGCAACTGCTTCAGAGGATGAGTAGTAGAGACTTGAGAAGTCCAAGAAGTATGATCCTCCGGTATTTAGTGGACTAGCATCAGATGATGCCTTGGGATTTCTGTAGGAGTGCCACCGT
Organism: Nicotiana sylvestris; assembly: GCF_000393655.2. Classification (NCBI taxonomy): domain Eukaryota; kingdom Viridiplantae; phylum Streptophyta; class Magnoliopsida; order Solanales; family Solanaceae; genus Nicotiana; species Nicotiana sylvestris. The sequence continues at coordinate 11,376,339 of NC_091065.1, forward strand.
ATCCTTCGCACTATGGGTATATCGGGATTGAGCGGGGTTTCCTTCAGTGCTTTCCAGCTTCGGGGAGCTGCCTATGAGTGGTGGCATACCTATGAGTTAGACATTCCTGAGGCTGCTTCACTCACTTGGATTTAGGTCTCATAGTTGTTCCTGCGAGAGTTTGTTCCTCAAAGCCTCAGGGACGTGTGGCGCGCAGAGTTTGAGCATTTGCGCTAGCGTGCTATGACTGTTTCAGAGTATGCTATCCATTACACTAGATTGGCTAGGCATGCACCAACCTTGGTTTCCATTGTTTGCGAGAGGGTTCGACGGTTTATTGAGGGGCTCATTTCTAGCATCAGGTCTAGTATGGATTGTGAGTTGGATATGGACATCTCTTATCAGCAGGTGGTGAGCATTGCTAGGAGGATCGAGGGTATGCATGCTAGGGAGAGAGAGGAGAGGGAGTTCAAGAGGTCTCGAGAGTCGGGACATTTTTCTGGTGCCCGTACCCCAGCTGCAGGTCATCATGGTAGGGGTTATATGAGTCACCCTGTTCATTCAGCTCATCCAGCAGCCAACAGTGCTCCAGCTCCTCCTAGATCTCAGGAGCCTTATTATGCACCACTGGTATCTAGCGCGCCTCCTGCGCGGGGAGCTTTCAGAGGTCAGTCCAGCAGACCTAGCCCGAGCCAGTCACAGCCACCACGTCCTCCCAAAGCTTGTTTTGAGTGTGGCGACACACGCCATATAGTCACGGATTGCCCCAGACTTGGGATGGGTGCACCTCCACAGACTTCTCAACCACAGTGTGCCCCGCAGAGTTCTCAGGCTATGGTTACAGCTCCAGTTGCTACCCCACCTGCTCAGCCAACTAGAGGTGGAGGTCGGGGAGGTAGAGATTGCTCTATAGGGGGAGGCCAGGCCAGATACTATGCCCTTCCTGCCCGTACCGAGGTTGTTGCCTCTAATTCTGTAATCACAAGTATTATACTGGTTTGCCACAGAGATGCATCGGTTCTATTCGATCTAGGCTCTACTTATTCTTATGTCTCTTCTTATTTTGCTCCACATTTGGGTGTATCTCGGGATTCTTTGAGTTCCCCTGTTTATGTTTCTACTCCTGTGGGAGATTCTCTTATTGTGGACCGCATTTATCGGTCGTGTTTGGTTGCTCTTAATGGTTTTGAGACTAGAGTCGATCTATTGTTACTCAGTATAGTTGACTTCGATATTATCTTAGGCATAGACTGGTTGTCGCCCCATTATGCTATTATTGATTGTCATGCCAAAACCGTGACACTAGCTATGCCAGGTGTACCGCGTATTGAGTGGAGGGGTACTTTAGATTACACTCTCAGTAGAGTTATTTCTTTCCTTAAAGCTCATCGTATGGTTGAGAAGGGGTATGACGCGTATTTAGCTTATGTGAGAGATGTCAGTATTGATACCCCTTAAGTTGATTCAGTTCCAGTAGTACGGGATTTTCCCGATGTGTTTCCAACTGACCTTCTAGGCATGCCGCCTGATAGGTATATTGATTTTGGCATTGATCTGTTGTCGGGCACTCAGCCCATTTCTATTCCTCAGTATCGTATGGCTCCTCCTATGTTGAAGGAGTTGAAGGATCAGTTACAGGAATTGCTTGATAAGGATTTTATTCGGCCCAGTGTATCACCTTGGGGTGCTTCTGTTTTGTTTGTGAAGAAGAATGATTGTTCTATGCATATGTGTATTGATAATCGCCAGTTGAACAAGGTTACAGTGAAGAACCGTTATCCTTTGCCTCGTATTGATGATCTGTTTGACCAACTTCAGGGTGCACAAGTGTTTTCTAAGATTGATTTGCGCTCAGGTTACCATCAGTGGAAGATTCGGGAGCCAGATATCCCGAAGACTTCTTTCAAGACTCGGTATGGTCATTACGAGTTTCTTGTTATGTCATTTGGGCTGACCAATGTCGCAACTGCCTTTATGCATTTGATGCACAGTGTGTTTCAGCTGTATCTTGACTCGTCCGCCATTGTCTTTATTGATGATAATTTGGTGTATTCCCGGGGTCGGGAAGATCATGAGCAGCACCTGAGGACTGTGCTTCAGACTCTGAGAGAGAAGAAGTTATATGCTAAATTCTAGAAATGTGAGTTTTGGTTGGATTCAGTGGCATTCTTAGGCAACGTGGTATCGAGTAAGGGTATTCAAGTGGATACGAAGAAGATAGAGGCCGTGCAGAGTTTCCCCAGACCATCCTCAGCTACCGAGATCCGCAATTTCCTTGGTTCTGCTAGCTACTACTGTCGTTTTGTGGAGGGGTTTTCATCAATTGCAACCCATATGACCAGATTGACCTAAAAGGGTGCTCCATTTCAGTGGACGGAGGAGTGTGAGGCGAGCTTTCAGAAGCTCAAGACAATATTGTCAATAGCACTAATTTTGATACTGCCTATAGGTTCGGGGTCTTATACGGTCTATTGTGACGCCTCGAGAGCTAGCCTCGGAGCGGTGTTGATGTAGGACGGTAGGGTGATTGCCTACGTGTCTAGACAATTAAAGATACATGAGAAGAACTACCCAGTTCACATCACGGTTCTGGAGGGCCGTTCAGCATAAGTTAGGTACTCGGGTAGAGTTGAGTACAGCATTTCACCCTCAGACGGACAGACAGTCCGAGCGCACTATTCAGATTCTTAAGGATATGCTCCGTGTGTATGTGATTGAGTTTGGAAGGTCTTGGGATCAGTTCTTGCCATTGGCAGAGTTTGCTTACAACAACAACTATCAGTCCAGCATTCTGATGGCAATGTATGAGGCTTTATATGGTAGGCTGTGTAGATCTCCAGTGGGTTGGTTTGAGCCGGGTGAGGCCCGACTTCTGGGCACAGATTTGGTTCAGGATGCTCTGGAAAAGGTTAAGGTGATTCAGGATAGACAATGTATAGCCCAGTCCGGACAGAAGAGTTACGCGGACCGAAAGGTTCGCGATGTTTCCTATATGGTTGGAGAGCGGGTTCTTCTTCGGGTCTCGCCTATGAAGGGCGTTATGAGGCTCGGGAAGAAAGGGAAGCTAAGTCCGAGGTTTATTGGCCCTTTTGAGATATTGAGGCATGTTGGGGAGGTTGCTTATGAGCTTGCCTTACCTCCCAGCTTGGCAGGAGTTCATCCAATATTTCATGTTTCGATGCTCCAGAGGTATCATGGCGACCCGTCGCACGTGTTGGATTTTAGTTCAGTCCAGTTGGACAAGGATCTATCCTATGTTGAGGATCCAATGGCTATATTTGACAGGCAGGTCAGGAAGTTGAGGTCAAAGAACATTGCTTCAGTAAAGGTTCAGTGGCGGGGTCAGTCGGTTGAGGAGGCGACCTGGGAGACCGAGACGGATATGTGCAGCCGTTACCCTCATCTTTTCACTACTTAAGGTATGTCTCTATGCTCGTTCGAGGACGAACAAATGTTTAAGTGTAGGAGGATATGACGACCCGACCAGTCGTCTTAAGAATTAACGCCCTGATCCCCTATTAACTGCTTTCCCCAAGTTAAATTCTGCTAATTTGATTCGACGAGATGTTCGGTTGTGAGTTTCGGAGAGTTTAGGGACACTTAGTCCTTGAATGAGAGCGTAAGTGTTGGAAAATTGATCGTAGTCGGAACAGTGTGAAGACGGCCTTGGAATGGAAATCTGATGGTTCCCTTAGCTCCGTTGGGTGATTTTGGTGTTGGGAGCATGTTCGGATAGTGTTTTGGAGGTTCATAGCTCATTTAGGCTTGAAATGCCGAAGGTTGAATTTTTTAAGTTTCCGGTTCGATAGTGAGATTTTGATCGGAGAGTCTGAATGGAATTCCGGGAGTTGCAGTAGTTCTGTCATTCATTTGGGATGTGTGTGCAAACTTTCAGGTCAGTCGGATGTGTTTTGATTAGGTTTTTGTTCGAAAGCGTATTTGGAGGAAATTGGAGTTCTTAGGCTTAAATCCTTGATTAATTCGAGTTTCCGATGTTCTTTTAGGTGTTTTAAGGATTGGTACAAGTTTGAATAAGGTATTAGGTGATATTGGTGCTTTTGGTTGAGGTCCCGGGGGCCTCGGGGCGAATTCGAATGGTTAACGGAGAAACTTTTGGAGTTGAAGTTGTGCAGCAGTTGGCCTTCTGGTATTTTCGCATCTGCGGTTTGGGGACCGCAAATGTGGAGCCGCAAAAGCGGCGTAGAGACCGCTGAAGCGGACGTTGGTGTTTTCTTCAGATTCCGCAGATGCGGAAGGAGTACCACATATGTGGTTTCGCATCTGCGGAAAAGAAATCGCAGATGCGGCTCCTGGGCAATTAAATGAAAGTCGCAGATGCGACGTGATTTCCGTAGATGCGGTCCCAGGACGGCAAATGTGGAAGTCGCTAGGCAGAACATATAAATAGATACCTTTGCGAAAATTGGCTATTCTTCCACAATTTTTATCCGAGTTTGAAGCTTCTAAGAGGGGTTTTTGAGGAAATCAAAGGGAAATCACTTGGAGGTAATGTTCTTGGCTTTAAACTCATTTTCATATGATTAAAGACCTAATTAATAGTGAAAAATTTGGGGGAAATGGGTAATTAGGGCTTGAGTTTAAGAGACCTTTAATTGAGGATTTGAGGGGTCATTTGGACTCCGATTTCAATATTCTTGTTATGTACAGACTCGTGAGAGTACGAGGGTACTGAAAATATAAAGTTCACTCGATTCTGAGACGTTCGCCTGAGGGGCATTTTGGTCATTTTACATATTTTCGCGTATTAGCTTAGAATTTAATTGTAGAATCAGTTACTTGAAGTGTTATTTACAATATGCGATTGAAATGAATAGATTTAAGCCATTTGGAGTTGGATACTCGTGGCAAAAGTGTGGTTTCAAATTGATTTTGAGCCGGTTCGAGATATGTGGCTTGTGTGGGGGACCTTCCCCTTTGGATTGGTATGTTTGGTAATTGAATTGCCTTGTGCGTGAGGTGACGGGCGCGTACTTGTGCAAATTATTGGAAATCCGGTTTTCTTAAAGTATTTATTAGCATATTTCCTTTCCTGCTTTATTATACTTGCAAAATTTAGCATGTTGTTAGTTAGAAAGCTTGTTTAGTTAACTTGAATTGCCTATTTGCTTAAATTGCCTTGATTGCACTACGTGAAGCATGTTAGGCTAGAATTACTTGTGTTCTTGATATGAAATTTCATTTCTGAATAACTTCTTGTTGTTGCTACGTATTTACATTGGGACTACGGATGTGGGATTCTGGTAGCTCCCCCCTTGTCTGTTTACTTTGGGACTGCGGGTTTGATTCCTGATAGATCCCCCTACACATTTACTTTGGGACTGCTGGTTAGAATCCCGATAGATCCCCCTGCAAATTTATTTTGGGACTGCGGGTTAGATTCCCGATAGATCCCCCTGCACAGTTATATGGAACTATGGGAATGCACCCGGTAGATTTTCCTAGTACTGGGTATTTATATTTGGGGACTACGGATCGAGATTTCTGGTAGATCCCCCGTACATTGATTGTTGGATTACGGGACGGTATCCCGGGAGATCCTTCGGACATATATATATATATATATATATATATATATATATATATATATATATATATATATGATGGACTACGGGACGTTACCCTGGGAGATGTACTGGATAGTTGTGATTGGGACTACAGGACGGTATCCTGGAAGGTGCCCTGGTTGTTATCTTTGTGTTGAGCTGTATTTCTTTTCGTGGCTTGTGTTGTCTCTATTCTAGTTATTGTTGTTCTATCAATTCTATGTTATTTCTTACTATTGCACTTATCTATACTGTTTTATTCCACATTGTTAACCCTTATATTGTATTTAATCTCAGTAGGGCCCTGACCTTCCTCGTCACTACCCAACCGAGGTTAGGCTTGGCACTTACTGAGTACCGTTGTGGTGTACTCATGCCCCTTATGCGCATGTTTTTCATTTGCAGATCTAGGTACCGCTGATCAGGCCTACTGTCGTTGAGAGAGGCGACTGCGTAGAGACTCCAAGGTACATCTGCCGCGTCCGCAGACGAAGGAGTCCCTTTCTATTCTTGCCTGTAGTATTTAGCCCTTCTATACTTTTCTGTTCTCTATTAGAAATTTCGAAGTTAGAGCTATGTAGTATTTCTTTCTTAGCTTGTGATTCATGGGTTTCCGTGTCTTGGATTTATGTTTGGTGTTGAGAGTTAAACGTGGTGTATGCCGAGTGGTACATTTACACACTGTTATTGCTTTATATCTGTTATTAAATTGTTTTACTTCTGCAAGTTTGGTTATCTTTCGCAAAGTTAGGCTTACCTAGTCGTCGAGACTAGGTGCCGTCACGATGGTTCACGGAGGCCGAACCAGGGTCGTGACATTTTATTCCTGAGATAACTTCTTACACTTCAGAGCAGTTGGCTCAAATCTACATTAAAGAGATTGTTCGGTTGTATGGTGTGTCCATTTCTATTATTTCGGATCATATCACTTAGTTTACTTCGCAATTTTGGATATCTGTTTAGCGAGAGTTGGGCACGCAAGTGGAGCTCAGCACTACATTTCACCCTAGATGGATGGCCAGTCCGAGTGGACTATCCTGATCTTTCGAGGATATGTTGAGGGTCTGTGTTATTGATTTTTGAGGCCAATAGGACCTTTTTCTATCATTGGCGAAATTTGCCTACAATAACAGCTACTTGTCCAATAATCAGATGGTACTGTATGAGGCTTTATACGGTAGGCGGTATCATTCTTCTATTGGTTGGTTTGAGTTCGGTGAGGCTAGGATGTAAGATATGCACTTGGTTCGTGATGCCTTAGATAAGGTGAAGTTGATCTAGGATTATCTTCGGACAACATAGAGTAGGCAGAAGAGTTATGAGGACAGGAAGGTCCGTGATGTAATTTATAAGGAAGGCGAAGAAGGTACTTTTGAAAGTTTTGCCTATGATGGGCATGATGAATAGAATATGTTCCATTAATTGCATTGTAGTAATGATCTGTCAGTTGTATCCAGATCGGTTTTTCACTTTAATTTTAGCTCCTAGAAGATAGTTGAAATTGTGTGATTTCAGATCTCTTTATTGTTACTAGATACTGATCTTCTCCATTTCACTACTTTTCAACTATCATTCTACCATGCACTGATCACCGCATCTATGCAACATTTCCCCCACCAAAAAAAAACTTCATTCTTTCTCAGTTATCAGGGCATTTGAAACAACATTATCAAATTATACTTTTTCACAACATGAACAAACTATTTTTTTATCCTTTTACGGAAAAAATAACTAAATTCTGAAGATTATATTAACAAAGTAAAGCAGCAATTCATGATCATAATTGACTATGAGCCACCAAGCCTTTAATTATTAGATAACATCTCTTATGTACAATAGAGTAAGGAATTGAAGAGTATTTGGAGAATAGAAGCTTGATAACAGATCTATCATTCTCTTAGCTTTATCAATATCGTCTATCGGCACATTATCTAACCTGATTTTTTGTTTCAAATCTTCTCGAAGTAGACAGTGAAGTAAAAGAAAGTTCAAGTCGTCAAGACTTAACATCTACTTGCATCCACATTCAACTTCCTCATTTTCTTGTTCGGAGGCTTTGATTTTATATATTAATTTGGCGCTCTAAAACTAGTGGATTAAGAAGTTGATCGACTTTGTTGGGGATAGGGGGTTGGGGGAGGGCGAGGATGGTCTGGGAAAGAAAGTGATGGGAGGGAAGAACACTTTCACAAATGTGTTTTGTTTCCTTTTTGTTTTCTAAAAAAAAATTAGATTAATTAATCAAACGTCGCGTGGCATTTTTAATTGAATGTTTTACTTGATCACCGTACGTGAAGTGTTCAAATAAAAATTGGTGCTAACTTTGAGGTGATGTTTGTATTTGGCCTTGAATGAAAATAATACAACTTTCGAAAACTCATTTTAAGATAAAAGATGAACATAATGTAATATAACGATATATTAGTTTATACTACATATAAGGGGAAATAATAATAACAACAACAACTGTTCAGTAAAATCTCATAAGTGGGATCTGAGGAGTGTAGTGAGTATGCAGATATTATCCCTATCCCGATAGAGTAGTGAGGTCATTTCTGAAAAATTCTCGGCTAAAGAAGACGAAAAAAGAAACTCCTTATAAGGGGATGTAAGTAAATTAAGTATGCTACAAACCCCACTCATTACATTCCAAAATTTAACAAGGAAAACTATTTATTTGAAATTCTCTATGTAAAACTGTCATGATACATTTCCTATAGATAAGAAAGATGCATTATAAATTAGTAAAAACATAAAGCACCAAATTACTCTGACGAAGTTGGATAAGGAGTTGCAATCAAGTAAAGGTCACTCTTTCTAAGAACGGCTAAGCCAGCCGATTCAGTTAAGTCTAAGTCACTTGGATTGATTCCTGCAGGAAGACTCCAATCAAAGTGGTATAACAATTGAGCCAGTGGTAAATAAATATTAGCTAAACCAAATAATATTCCAGGGCAAATCCTTCTACCACTGCCAAAGGGAAGATATTCAAAATTATTACCAACAAAATTCATAGTGCTATGCTCAAATCTCTCGGGCTGAAAGCTCTCTGCATCAACCCAATATTTTGGATCTCTTCCCATTGCACAAACATTAACCATGATTGTGGTTTTCAAAGGAATAGTGTAGTCGTTTATGTTTGTTTCTTCCCGACATTCTCTTGGGATCAAGAGTGGAAGTGAAGGATGGAGTCTAAAAGTTTCTTTAATAACTAACTTTAGGTATTTCAACTCCTCTGCATCAGTTTCATCGAAAGTTTCTTTACCTTTAAAGGCATCTTTTACCTCAGCTTGAGCTTTGATGAGTACACTTGGATTCTTCATCATTTCTACCATAGCCCAAGTAATTATTGATGATGAAGTTTCTGTTCCACCGGCAAACAAGTCCTGCGTTTATGAGCAAGTTTGATATATCTTGTGAATGCTTTATATTTATAATCTTTTCATCAATGTCAACTAAAATATTTAAATTTCTTATAACTTGAAGGCCAAAATTATTTTCAAAACATGATATATAGCTATTATTACATTAACCTAAACTACTAAGTTATGGTGGTTGACATAACTATTTTAATGCGTAAATTTCATTATGAAAACATGTTTAGAAGTCCTACTTGAGACTATATCAACTCTCTAAGTTCCAAAAATGATTAGTTAATTTAAGAATGCAAGTGCATGCACGCGTGAATGATAATGAGGGAAGAATAATGCATTATATATAGTACTTGCAATAATAGTGGCCTTGATGTTGTCGGTGGTGATTGGAAATTAAAGGCCTTCTTCCTTCATAAGTCTTAGCAGTATATCAATTATATCTTCATCTCCTAATTCACCATTTATCTTGCCAGTTGCAAGATTTTGCTTGTGCTCATTGATGACATTCTCAACAATAGCATCTATCTTATGGTGGAGATACATCATTTTACCCTTCTTTCCACTAAGCACATGAAGAAACTTCAGTGAAGGGAATATGTCAGCTACATCAAACCCTCCTACTAATCCTGAAACATCTTTGATTAGTCGTATACATTCGTCTTGCTCCTTGATTACTTTTCCAAACGCTGATCTCAATATTATAGAGCTTGTCAATAAATATATCCTTTTTGTTACATTAACTGGCTCACCAGGTGATGATCGAATAAATTCAATAAGATGACAAACTTCATCACGTCGGATCGAACTGAATGATCGGACATTTTTCGCACTAAGCAATTCCAAGACACAAATTTTACGCATTTGTCTCCAGTAATCGCCATAGGGAGAAAAGGCAATGTCTGTTCCATTGTAGCAGCCAATCTCAACGGCCACAAGTTTAGGCCTAGATGCAAAAGCGAGGTCATGAGTTTTTAGTACTTCTTTTGCCATCTCACGAGAAGTAACTACAACTATAGGCATTTCACCTAATTGAAGGTGCATGATGGGTCCATATTTTTTGGCTAAATTTCTTAGGACATGATGTGGAAGTCCACCTAGCATATGAAACATGCTTCCAAATAAAGGTAGTTTCCATGGACCTGGAGGCAATCTTTTGGTTTGGCTGTTGGAACTCCTCCATTTCCTAAATAACAAGAGCGAAGATAAAAAAAGAAAAATGGAAACCAAGATGAAGAACTGCATTTTGATATGGAAGGGAGGGTTATTTTGTTAAAACAGTTCTTGAATATGCTCCTTTTTATAGGTTTTTGGTTTGGCAAGAAAAGCATTCTTCAAACGTGTTGGTTATCAATTGAAAACCAACTAAACTCATGATGAAAGGACAAACTTAGATAGGCTTAGCCAATAGTTGAGTCTGCTCAGAGCTCAGCTTGGCTCGTTTGTAGTTTAGCGACTTGGCTAGACTCGTTCAAGAGAGCATCGGGACTCAACTCGAATCGACTGAGCTTGGATTAAGGTAACCGGACTCGACTAGCTCAATTGATCATGTAATTTGTTGTTATGAAAATAAAATTCATTCTTTAGATTCCTTCCTTATCGGAATTTGATATCAACGTAAAATTTAAAATATTAATTTAGTAAATTGTAAATTTTTGGTTCTTTATTCAATATAATTGTATTTTTAGTCGGAATGTTATAACTTACTCTTATTTTATGCTTAACATAAAGAAATTATAAGTTTTAACTTTAAAATTCATAACTATAGCGGGTATAATACAAAACGATACTTTTTATTTTGTTGTTGATTTACTTTTGGGTCAAAAAAGTTCAATTTAGTGTTCTAAAATTAGTTTAAGTAAGTTTTAATTTAATATACTAACACTTTTAATTCAATCGCATTTGAAACCAATAATCCTCAATTTAAACTACTGACTATTACAGTTTTAATTATCAATCAATTTATCATGAAATTTAAGTGTTGTATCATTTTTACGTCTAAGTTAAAGTTAGTGTCCCATTGTGATAATGTGATTAACGTAATATCTTACAACTCTATTTTAGTATAGTTTTTTAATCAAATTCTTCATATGGTTAACTCAAACAAAATTATCCTTTATGTTATATTTTGAAAATTTTTCTCTTAAATTCAATGTACCTATAAATGGAAATCCCCTAAAGGCATTGCTCGGAACGTGGAAACAAATAAAAACGAGCCAACACAAGCTCGTCATCGACCCGATTAAAATGTCACAAAGCTGGTGATCTAATTGGTTTGGAGGGTGGTCATCCATACAAATGATTTATGATCGATCCCCCCTCAATGCTTTTTGGGTAGAGCCTACTGCACAGGCTTGCCTAGTTCGATTTACATTTTCTGTGTGGTTTATAGGCTATTACACAGTGGTGGATTTACCCAATGTGTACAGAATGTTCACCCGAAAGGCAGAGGCTGTAGCAGCTGCAGGTTTTTCTGGGTTCCAAAGAAAGAAAGAAAAAAAGATTATTCCATATTTTGATGTCCAAAGAGATAATATTCCTCCTTGCACCTTTCTTCTAATTTTATTTGATGTCCAAAGAGATATAACTGTAATTACGTTTTTATTTGATGCATGAATATCTAAAACAAAACAAATTTTCTGCTTGCACCTTTCATTTAGTTTTGGTGCATTCTCCTCTAATCCACTGAAGTCTTCAAAATGTTCCAGTATAAGGAATGCATAATAAGCAATTGTGCCACAATAAAGAGGATTTTTCCTCCTTTTTTTTTTTTTTTTTTTAAATCTAGAATCTTTAATAGTATTATTCTATTAGAAAAACTTCTGACAATGCTTAAAGGAAATCCTCACACATTTCAAGAATATGCATGGCAAAACAAGCTGACACATGCTGTTAAGTTAGACATCGATTTTTTTTTTTAACATGCTTGAATGGTAGTTGACTACCATTTATGGGCTCCTATAAATATCTCCAACTGGCTCTGCTTTTTCACATCTCCTTTTTGCAAACGGTATCGTCCTTTTAGCGGTATTTATTTTTTATTAAAAAATAAACTAAAAACTTTTGCATGTTATTATATCAAAAGTGTGCATGATTAAAACAAATCGTACAAAACTTTTTTTTTTTTTTTTATCATCACAGAATCATATACGACTCATTTGTTTAAAAATTATCGCTTATCATTACGTGGGTAGCGCAGGGTTGGAATGACTTATTGGATTGTTTAATATTATATTCAAGACTAATAGGATGCCTGAAGAGTGGAGGTGGAGTACAATGGTTTCGTTGTATAAGAACAAAGGTGATATCCAGAGCTGTAACAACTATAGAGGTATCAAATTACTGAGTCATACCATGAAAGTCTGGGAGAGAGTGGTAGAGATGAGAATGCGAAGGACGGTGTCTATTTCAGACAACCAGTTCGGGTTCATGCCGGGGCGATCTACCACAGAAGTTATCCACCTTATTAGGAGAATGGTGGAACAATACAGGGATAAGAAGAAGGATCTCCACATGGTGTTTATCGATCTAGAGAAAGCGTACTACAGGGTTCCTAGGGAAGTCTTATGAAGCTGCTTAGAGGTTAAAGGGGTCCCGGTAGCCTACATTAGGGTGATTAAAGACATATATGATGGAGCTAAGACTCGGGTTAGGACAGTAGGAGGCGACTCCGAGCACTTTCCGGTTGTTATGGGGTTGCACCAAGGGTCTGCGTTCAGCCCTTTCCTATTTGCCCTGGTGATGGATGCCACAACGCATCATATTCAAGGGAAGGTGCCATGGTGCATGCTATTTGCTGATAACATAGTCCTAATTGACGGGACACGACGCGACGTCAACGAGAGGCTAGAGGTTTGGAGACATTCCCTTGAGTCTAAAGGTTTTAGGTTGAGCAGGACGAAGACGGAATACCTCGAGTGCAAATTTGGGGCCGAGCCGACGGAAGCGGGAATGGAAGTGAGGCTTGACTCTCAAGTCATCCCTAAGAGGGGTAGTTTCAAGTACCTTGAGTCAGTTATCCAGGGGATCGGCGAGATCGACGAGGATGTCACACACCGTATAGGGGAGTCCTGTGTGACAAGAAAGTGTCACTGTTACTAAAAGGTAAGTTTTATAGAGCAGTGGTTAGGTCTGCCATGTTGTATGGGACTGAGTGTTGGCCGGTTAAGAACTCACGCCAGAAGATGAAAGTAGCAGAGATGAGGATGTTGAGGTGGATGTGCGAGCATACAAGGATGGATAAGATTAGGAATGCAGATATTCGAGAAAAGGTGGGTGTGGCCCCCATGGAGGACAAGATGCGGGAAGCAAGACTTAGATGGTTCGGGCACATTCAGAGGAGGAGCACTGATGCACCGGTGAGAAGGTGTGAGCGACTGGCTGTGGTGGGCACGAAGAGAGGTAGAGGGAGACCTAAGAAGTATTGGGGAGAGGTGATCATGAAGGACATGACGCGTCTTAGGATTACTGAGGACATGGCCCTTGACAGGGAATTGTGGAGGTCGACCATTAAAGTTGTAGGATAGACGGAAGTTAAGGATATTCCTTCATCGCACTAGAGTGAGACTAGCCAGTTAGGAGTTAATCTTAGGATGCTACTGATCAGTTACTGATGCAGGGATTTATCTATTGGATATTAGTATACCTTCCATCTTTTCCGTATTTCCTATATTTCTTATATTGTTGTTATTTTGTTATTTTATGTTATGTTATGTATTTTATGTTATTTTATGTTATTTTAGTATGAGTCTATTGATTGTACTGATGTATCGTCTCTTCTTCCCTTTTTTCACCCCATTCTCTCCTTCAAACATCCTCTCTGTCCCTCGGGGTAGGGGTAAGGTCTGCATACATATAACCCTCCCCAGACCCCACCTGTAGAATTATACTGGATTGTTGTTGTTGTTTGTTTGTTTATATTGTTAATATTCTTCACAATTGAATATGCGTAATGTCAGTCATGGTTGCAAATACTTAACCTCTTCTGTTTTACCTCGGAATACATGTTAAAAATTATTATCACGTTTCCTTTTTGCAAACTATATCGTCCTTTTAGCGGTATTTATTTTTTATTATAAAAAATAAACTAAAAACTTTTGCATGTTATTATATCAAAAGTGTGCATGATTAAACCAAATCGTACAAAACTTTTTTTTTTATCATCACAGAATCATATACGACTCATTTGTTTAAAAATTATCGCTTATGATTATGTGTTCTTTTTGTTTATATTGTTAATAATATTCACAATTGAATATGCGTAATGTCAGTCATGGTTGCAAATACTTAACCTCTTCTGTTTTACCTCGGCATAGTATTTTGTAGAAATTATACAAAAATTTGATCTGACATATTTTTGTAGGATGGTTAGTAATCATTATCAATTTGATTGTTTATATCTGCAACAACCAGAAAAATATATATTACTTAGTTATTTGTGATATATATATATATATATATTAAAGCAAGAAAGTTACCATATATAATTGACGTTCTGGTTAAGCCAAGTGGCAAGCTAATAAATGTCAATAGTATATGATAACTTTATTCTATATTTGACTATTTTAGTTAAATACAAATATATATATTTATATATATGGAATTTGAATTAAAAGATAGTTTTGATTTATAGATAAATGTGATGACCCAAAATGTCATCTTTAAATTAAATAATCATCTCGGTATTTTTAAGACCTTGAAAAGCGGTATATTAAAACTTAATTGAGTTGACTTTGGTCAACATTTTGGGTAAACGGACCCGGACCCATGATTTGACGGTCCCGGGAGATCCGTAGAAAATATGGGACTTTAGCGTATGCCCGGAATCGAATTCCGAGGTCCCAGGCCCGAGAAATGAATTTTTGAGTAAAATTATTTTCTGAAAATATTTAAGGAAAATGGAAATGAAATTTGATTAGAAAGTGATGGTATCAGGACCGTATTTTGGTTCCGGTGCCCGGTACAGGTCTTATATATGGTTTAAGCGCTTTCTATAAAGTTTGGTTGAAAACGGACGTCGTTTGACGTGTTTCGGACTCAAAAATGGAAAATTTGATGTTTTATGAAATTTGAAAGAATTCTTGGATTTTAAAGCTTAATTCGTGGTATATGACGTTATTTTGGTGATTTGATCGTACGGTTAAGTTCGTAGGATGTTGTTGAGTTAGTGTATGTGTTTGGTTAGGAGCCCCGAGGGCTCGGGAGTGTTTCGGAGGTGTCTCGGAGTGATTTTGGACTTAGGAAAATTGCAGAAACAGTACCCGTGAACAGTACCCATGAATAGTACCCCATGAATAGTACCCCGTGAACAGTAGCCATGAACAGTCCCCGTGAACAGTAAAAACCGCGTGAACAGTACCCCCCGAAAACATTCTGGACAGAATGTAACTCCATTTTTAGCAAAATGGAGCTCGGGGAGAGGCGATTTTTGGGATATTTTCAGAGAAAACAACGGGGGTTCCGAGACGTGGGCCCCACGGGCGAATTGTTAGTGCACTTTCGGATTTTTAATGGAAAATGTAGAATTTCATATGGAATTAATTCCTATAATTTTTATTGACTGAATCGAATTGTTTATGACTAGATTTGAGAATTTCGGGTACGAATTCGCGAGGCAAAGGCTTGTTGAAATTTTGAATTGGTTGCAAAGCGAGGTAAGTGTTTGGTCTAACCTTAGCTTGAGGGATTAGGAGTTGTGTCTTATTTGCTACATGTTAATTGTGGAGTACGACGTATAGGCATGGTGACGAGTATCTATACGTTGGTGTCAAGCATGTCCGTGAGTCTTGTATTATAATTGTTATGACTCTGTTGTGGTTTATTGCGCTTCATATGTTATCATCACCATTGTTCCCTTGTCGGGATGTTTGTTTGATATTATTGTTCCCTTGCCGGGATGTTTGTTTTGATAGTATTGTTCCCTTGTCGGGATGTTGTTGAAATATCATTGTTCCCTTGCCGGGAAGTTATTATATTGCTATTGTTCCCTTGCCGTGATTCCTTGTGGTTATTGTTGGCTTGTAACTGGGAGCGGGTGGTACGCCTACCACAAGATATAATGGAATGGGAGCGGGTGGTACGCCTACCACAAGATATAATGAAATGGGAGCGGGTGGTACGCCTACTACAAGATATAATGAAATGGGAGCGGGTGGTAGGAGCCTACCACTAGATATAAAGAAATGGGAGCGGGTGGTACGCCTACTACAAGATATAATGAAATGGGAGCGGGTGGTACGCCTACCACAATATATAATGAAATGGGAGCGGGTGGTACGCCTACCACAAGATATAATGAAATGGGAGCGGGTGGTACGCGTACCACGAGATACATGAAATGGGAGCGGGTGGCACGCCTGCCACGAGATACATGAAATGGGATAGGGTTGCACGCCTGCAACAAGACGTTAAAAGAAAGTGAAATCTGCCTTTGTTTTCCTTACTCTTGTTAGTGGTTGGATTTTGATTCCTTTATAATTCTCTTAATATTCTGTTTTTACCCTTTTGTCTATGGTCAATACTCCAAATTTCAACAATTGTTATATTTTTAACTCATTTCATTTCTCAACTAAATTTTCCTTAAACCGTTTGAGGTTGTACTTTACCTAAAAAGGAATTTCTACTATGTTTTGATTTATTGATTTCTCATATTAAAGGTAATGATTCATTTGATATTGTACTGTAATTGAAAAGGGTATCTTCTTTATCAAATTATTTCTAAAAATAACTTCATCTTTTCTTGTTAATTTCCTAATTGGGTTGGAAGTTGTACTCTACTTTATGTTAAGTGAATGAGGCATCACAAATTGACCTTTACTCGAAAGAATTATATTCGAAAGATGCTTATTTGAAAGATATTTATTTAAAGGAAAGATATTTATTTAAAGGAAATATATTCATTGAAAAGCATATTATCTTAGAGATTATTACTTGAAGGATTTATAGGCGAAAGATTTATATTTGAAGGACTTGATAAATTGATTGCACTTGTATCTACTATTTGTTGAGAAACATTTATGGTGTTCTTGTTGCATGCTCTTTATATCACTGGTTGATCATTGTTTCCATCATTGTTATCTGCTTCCTATTATTTTTGTATGCTATATTGCACAGGTTTATTTGGTAGTCTGGTCCTAGCCTCGTCACTACTTTGCCGAGGTTAGGCTAGGCACTTACCAGCACATGGAGTCGATTGTGCTGATACTACACTCTGTACTGTGTACAGATACTGATACCGGAGTGCTTAGACCGCAGTGAGGGTGCTGTCTTCAGCCCACACAGGCGACACGAGGTAGTCTTGCAGATGTCCGCGGGCCTTTGCGTCACCTCCTATTCTTTCCTTTATCCTGTTTCCTTTATTAATTTCAGAAACAGTGTTCATTTTATCTTTCAGACTTGTATGTAGTATTCTTAGACCATCTGTGAAGTTGTGACACCAAATTCTGGGTAGAGTTGTATTTAGACTTCCGCAGTTTTGTATTAAGATAAGTTATCAGGTTTTGTCTTCCGCTTAATTATTTTCGCTATTTGCATGATATCTACTCATCACTGATAATAGTTTAAACTGGAAAAGGTTAAGTAATTAGGATAATTTGGCTTGCCTAGCTTTCACCAGTAGGCGCCATCACGACTCTCGAGGGTGTGAAATTCGGGTCGTGACAAGCTGGTATCAGAGCTCTAGGTTACATAGGTGTCACAATTCACAGAAAAGCTTAGTAGAGTCTGAGGGATCGGTACGGAGACGTCTGTATTTATCCCCCAGAAGCTACAGAGTTAGGAAAAGTTTCACTTCCATTCTTCTCTATCGTGCGATTTTGTTCTCTCATTGCTAAATTGAAACCTCTACTCTTGTCCTTTCACGAATGTCAAAGTCATGTACCGCTTTTTCAGCTGAACAATAGCACAAACCGGATAGAACAACTACGTATTCGGAGGCTTTGTGGATTTTGGATAGGTTTCACCAAGCTCTTCGCTACCACTTTTAGCGGTGCATCTTTTGAGGACCCAAGGGATTATCTTGACCGCTGCTATGAAATATTGCAGAATGTGAGAATAGTCGAAAGCGATGGGGTTGATTGTGCTGTGTTTCAGATGACAGGTAGAGGTAGTGGAAAGATAATGTATTTACTAGACCATTTGTGGCTCCGACGGAAGATGTAGATGTATCAAGAGATCACCTAATGAATCATGTTGGGGTTCAATGCACCTTGACGTCTGGTTGATTTATTTGAGTTGTGAAGGTCAAATATTGTGGATTATCGGATATTGTGACCTATGGCTTCGTGCCAAGTGAGGGGAGTCCACTATCAACGAACAATTTGCGGGGTCATGTGTTATACCAATTTTGGCCTGAGATGTATTTATGTGGTATTGAAAGGTTTTTCAAAACATGTATATGATCAAGAGCTGAGATTTGAATGGGATGATGATGAGACTTGAGATATTCCCGCGTCCTTAATAATTCTACATTTCAGTATCAGCGAGGTCATGAAAACATATTCAGTATACTCGTAGTGCTTAAGTTAATCACAACACTCGCGTGGGACAATCATCTATTAATGTACCAGTGGCATGAAATTTTCTGCAATGGTTATTTAAGTTATCCGGTACAGACTTAGTATGAGCAGTTGAACTGCGGATGGGTTGTTATGAAAATGGTGATACTAGGAACATCTTGAGAAATTATCCTAGACTTGGGAGAGACATATTTCGTCAAAGCACTTAGGCTACGTGCCCCATTGCAGTTACTACTCCACTTACATGACCAACCATAGGTAGAGGTCAGGATATTAGAGGTGGAGGTGAGACTCCTAGAGGTGGAGACCCAATCCGTTGATATATTTTCTATGGTATGGCTGAGGTTGCTACACCAGACGGTATCATTATAAGTATTGTCTTGAATTATTATAAAGTCAAAATTTCCTTAACTTGATTCGGTTTTGAGCATCGAGGAAAGTTCTCCTATTGTGCTCCATTTATGAGCGAGCTTCGTAATTCTTAAATCTACATATGTGAATACTCATGTTGGGAGATTATATGGAGATAGCTATGACTATCATTATGTGTTGGTCACTAAAAATAGTTGTGAGGCTAAAAGTGACTCTTGTTAATCAATTCGATGAGTTTGATTTAAATTCTAAATAATTGATTTCCATTGTAAATTATATT
Organism: Nicotiana sylvestris; assembly: GCF_000393655.2. Classification (NCBI taxonomy): domain Eukaryota; kingdom Viridiplantae; phylum Streptophyta; class Magnoliopsida; order Solanales; family Solanaceae; genus Nicotiana; species Nicotiana sylvestris. Next base: position 11,395,420 of record NC_091065.1, read on the forward strand.
CCCTACCGGTAAGAGGGATCATTGTATGTTGTGATTTTGTTTAACCGAAATTATTTGAAAGAAGGAAGAAAGGAAATGGAAAATTTTAGTTGGCACAATGTGAAAAATACTTGTGATTCAGAGTTGAGGATGAGATCCTCACATTTTTATATGATATGAAATATTTAAACCGGGCTACAAGCTGCGGTGGATGTTATATAAGGACGAGGTCCCGGTGGTGAAAATTTTATGTGTTTAAATTCTCCTTTTGTGAAATTAAAATTTGTGTTGTAGCACTTGTAGGGAGTCATGCCTATTAGGCTTATTTGAAAACTCTTGTATGAATATTTCTGTGCATAATTTGCCAAAATTCTATTGTAACTATTCAGTTTTAGCCTATAAGGTGAGAGCCCAGGTGGCGTTAAATTATGGCTCGTTACTTCGGGTAAGTAATTATAAGATCCCCATGCCTTGTTGTTAGTAATCTGGAGGTTTGAAACGAAATTTTGTTAACATGAGGTTAATTGGTGATGTTGTAATCTATTATGAACAAACATTAAGACCACATATGTGGTTATGGTCATACATATGATGTGTTTTATGTCAAGATATCATTGTGATAATGGCATGCTTGTAATGCGGAGATTAGTGTTATTGATATATACTTTGTGGTGCATTGTTGGATTGTGGACATGTTGTTAGGAGTTGTTTTGGTGTTACTCTGACAGGTGGATAGGCCCAATTACAGGGGAGGCTCTGCCAAAATTTCTGCAAAATTAGGGAGTTAGAAAACAATTTGGGATATTGAGATGTGCAAAGAAAGAGATAAGTTACATTATGTGTTGGAGGACAGACTCTACTTCTCATTTGAGGACGAATGACCCGAAGTCGGGGAGAATGTAATACCCCGTAGTTAATGGGTGCATAGGCACGTGTTACTATAGTCAGTCGGGACTAATATCGTGTGTTGACGTGAAAATTGGACCTTTCTGGAAATAATTGGAGTGTAAGAAATTTGTTTCAAAGTTTACAAATATGGATAAAGGAAATAATCTCAATTGAAATGGTATTGTCCGATTTATGTCGAATGAGGTAATGTGGGATCAACCGCGAGTATATGTGTAAAAGTAAAATCATTAATTTGGAAACCTCAGAATAATTGTTAGTACGTTCGAGGACGAACGTTTGTTTTAGAGGTGGAGAATGTGATGACCCAAAATATCATCTTTAAATTAAATAATCATCTCGGTATTTTTAAGACCTTGAAAAGCGGTATCAAAAATTCCTCGACTTGCGTGTGCAGTCCGTATAATTTTTCGGAAGGTTTTAATGTGAAAAATGGATTAAATTGTGAACTAGAGCTTTAAAACTCAATTGAGTTGACTTCGGTCAACATTTTGGGTAAACGGACCAGGACCCATTATTTGACGGTCCCGGGAGATCCGTAGGAAAATATGGGACTTGGGCGTATACCCGGAATCGAATTCTGAGGTCCCAGGCCCGAGAAATGAATTTTTGAGTAAAATTATTTTCTGAAAAATATTCAAGGAAAATGGAAATGAAATTTGATTAGAAAGTGATGGTATCGGGACCGTATTTTGGTTCCGACGCCCGGTACAAGTCTTATATATGATTTAAGCACTTTCTGTAAAGTTTGGTTGAAAACAAACGTCGTTTGACGTGTTTCAGACTCAAAAATGGAAAATTTGATGTTTTATGAAATTTGAAAGAATGCTTGGATTTTAAAGATTAATTCGTGGTATATAACGTTATTTTGGCGATTTGATCGTACGGTTAAGTTCGTAAGATGTTGTTGAGTTGGTGTATGTGTTTGGTTAGGAGCCCCGAGGGCTCGGGAGTATTTCGGAGGTGTCTCGGAGTGATTTCGGACTTAGGAAAATTGCAGAAACAGTACCCGTGAACAGTACCCATGAATAGTACCACGTGAACAGTAGCCATGAACAGTCCCCGTGAACAGTAAAAAACGCGTGAACAGTACCCCCGAAAACATTCTTGACAGAATGTAACTTCTTAACATTTTTAGCAAAATGGAGCTCGGGGAGAGGCGATTTTTGGGATATTTTCAGAGAAAACAATGGGGGTTCCGAGACGTGGGCTCCACGGGCAAATTTTTAGTGCAATTTCGGATTTTTAATGGAAAATGTAGAATTTCATACGGAATTAAATCCTATAATTTTTATTGACTGAATCGAATTGTTTATGACTAGATTTGAGAATTTCGGGCACGAATTCGCGAGGCAAAGGCTTGTTGGAATTTTAAATTGGTTGCAATGCGAGGTAAGTGTTTGGTCTAACCTTAGTTTGAGGTATTAGGAGTTGTGTCTTATTTGCTACATGGTTATTGTGGAGTACGACGTATAGGCATGGTGACTAGTATCTATACGTTGGTGTTAAGCATGTCCGTGAGTCTTGTATTATAATTGTAATGACTCTATTGTGGTTTATTGCGCTTCATATGTTATCATCACCATTGTTCCTTTGCCGGGAGGTTTGTTTTGATAGTATTGTTCCCTTGCCGGGATGTTGTTGAAATATCATTGTTCCCTTGCCGGGAAGTTATTATATTGCTATTGTTCCCTTACCGGGATTGCTTGTTGTTATTGCTGGCTTGTAAATGGGAGCGGGTGGTACGCCTACCACAAGATAGAATGGAATGGGAGCAGGTGGTACGCCTTCCACAAGATATAATGGAATGGGAGCGGGTGGTACGCCTACCACAAGATATAGTGAAATGGGAGCGGGTGGTACGCCTACCACAAGATATAGTGAAATGGGAGCGGGTGGTACGCCTACCACAAGATATAATGAAATGGGTGCGGGTGGTACGCCTACCACGAGATACATGAAATGGGAGCGGGTGGCACGCCTGCCACGAGATACATGAAATGGGATCGAGTTGCACGCCTGCAACAAGATGTGAAAAGAAAGTAAAATTTGCCCTTGTTTTACTTACTCTTGTTAGTGGTTGGATTTTGATTCCTTTATAATTCTCTTAAAATTCTGTTTTTACTCTTTTTTCTATGGTCCATACTCCAAATTTCAACAATTGTTACATTTTTAACTCATTTGATTTCTCAACTAAATTTTCTTTAAACCGTTTGAGGTTGTACTTTACCTAAAAAGGAATTTCTACTATGTTTTGATTTATTGATTTCTCGTATTAAAGGTAATGATTCATTTGATATTGTACTGTAATTGAAAAGGGTATCTTCTTTATCAATTTATTTCTAAAAATAACTTCATCTTTTCTTGTTGATTTCCTAATTGGGTTGGTAGTTGTACTCTACTTTATGTTAAGTGAATGTGGCGTCACAAAGTGACCTTTACTCGGAAGAATTATATTCGAAAGATGCTTATTTGAAAGATATTTATTTAAAGGAAAGATATTTATTTAAAGGAAATATATTCATTGAAAAGCATATTATCTTAGAGATTATTACTTGAAGGATTAATAGGCGAAAGATTTATATTTGAAGGACTTGATAAATTAATTGCACTTGTATCTATTATTTGTTGAGAAACATTTATGGTGTTCTTGTTGCATGCTCTTTATATCACTGGTTGATCATTGTTGCCATCATTGTTATCTGCTTCCTATTATTTTTGTATGTTATATTGCACAGGTTTATTTGGTAGTCTGGTCCTAGCCTCGTCACTACTTCGCCGAGGTTAGACTAGGCACTTACCAGCACATGGGGTTGGTTGTGCTGATACTACACTCTGTACTGTGTGCAGATACTGATACCGGAGTGCTTGGACCTCAGTGAGGGTGCTGTCTTCAGCCCACACAAGCGACACGATTTAGTCCTGCCGACGTCCGCGGGCCTTTGCGTCACCTCCTATTCTTTCCTTTATCATGTTTCCTTTATTAATTTCAGAAACAGTGTTCATTTTATCTTTCAGACTTTGTATGTAGTATTCTTAGACCGTCTGTGAAGCTGTGACACCTAATTCTGGGTAGAGTTGTATTTAGACTTCCGCAGTTTTGTATTAAGATAAGTTGTCAGATTTTGTCTTCCGCTTAATTATTTTCGCTATTTGCATGATATCTACTTATCACTGATAATAGTTTAAACTGGAAAAGGTTAAGTAATTAGGATAATTTGGCTTGCCTAGCTTTCACCAATAGGCGCCATCACGGCTCTCGAGGGTGTGATATCCGGGTCGTGACAATAAAGTTCTAAAATACGAATTTAAATTAAAAATAAAGTTTATCTTTTTTATCATGTTATCATATGCAATAATGTTAGGAACTTTTGTTATTTTTTCTAATTATTTAAATACTACTTCACCTCCAGCAAAAAAAAAAACTACTCCATATAACTATAAAACTCTTTCACATTTAAAATCCTATAAGTATAGTTCTTTGAAACACTGTAGCTAGATTTGAATAAAACGAAATTCTTTTAAAATAAATTTAATATATAGGTTACATGTCTATGTTTATCTAAATAACAAAAAAGAGTTTACAAAACTAATTAAAAGTTTACTTATATATATATAATAAAGTAAACATACATGCTTGTGATGACCCAAAAGGTTCATCACTTGTCTTAAAATGAAATCTTCGTGTTCTGAGGCCTTGAAAACCTCATTTAGAGCAACCTCGATTTGCGTGCACAGTTCGGGCGCGTAGCCGGAAAGCTTAAATATGATAATCTGTGAAAAATAATAAGTTTTTATTATAAAATGAGCTAATTTGACTCCAGTCAATGTTTTGGGTAAACGGATCCGGACCCGTGATTTTGCGGTCCCGGAGAGTCCGTAGGAAAATATGAAACTTGGGCGTATGCCCGGAATCGGATTCCGAGGTCCGAAGCCCGAGAAATGAATTTTTTAAAGGAAATTGTTTTCTGAAAATTTTAAAGGAAATTTGAAATGGAATTTGATTAGAACATGATGGTATCAGGCCCGTATTTTGGTTTCGGCGTCCGGTACAAGTCTTATATATGATTCAAGACATTTCTGTGGAATTTGGTTAAAACGGATCTCACATGACGTGATTCGGACTTAAATTGCAATATTTTTAAACAATTTTTGAGAAAATTTCATCGATCTCGAGATTTAATTTGATGTTCATGAGGTTATTTTGATGATTTGATTACACGAGTAAGTCCATATGATGTTTTTGAGTTAGTATGACATTTGGTTTGGAGCCCCGAGGGCTCAGGTGAGTTTCTGGATGTTTTTACACTTAGGAAAAAAAAGTTGCAGATTCAGAGAAGTTGCGGGTCTCTGAATCCAGGTCTCGCGGTCTGCGGTGGAATCTTCGCGGCCGCGGTGGGGACTTCGCGATCGCGGTGGGATTCGTGCGGTCCGCGGTGAGCAAGGCCAAGCCTTTACGGCCGCGCTCGATTTCTTGCGGTCCGCGGTGGAGGCCTGTGCGGCCGCAGTCCATTTCATGCGGTCCGCACAGAGCACTGGACCGCAGTACCTCAGGAAGACCTGTGCGGCCGCAGTCCATTTTGTGCGGTCCGCACAGCGGGTCTGAGAAGGGTATAAATAGACGAGATTTTCAGTTATTTTGCACTTTTCAAAAATCCCAAAAACATAAGAGGCGATTTTTCAAATAACCTTTCTTCTCCAAATCAATTGTAAGTCGTTTTTAACTAGTTTTCTTTAATCATTAACATCTTTTAACATGATTTTAACTTCAAATCAATTATTTTCATGAGGGAAATTGGGTGTTTTGGGTAGAACCTAGGTTTTTTCAAAAATTGGGGATTTGGACCTCGATTTGAGGTCCGATTTCAAAATAAATTGCATATTTGAGCTTGTGGGGGAATAGGTAATCGGGTTTTGGTTCGAACCTCGGGTTTTGACCACGTGGGCCCGGGGGCGATTTTGACATTTTGGGTAAAACTTTGGAAAACTCATTTTCATTCATTCAAAATTGTTCATTTAGCATTTATTGATGTAATTAAGCAAATTGTGACTAGATACGAGCGAATTGGCGGTGGAATCAAGGGGTAAAGCTATAATTGAACTTTGAGTTGTGTTCGTGGCATTGAGGTAAGCCTTTGGTCTAACCTTAGCTTGAGGGATTAGGAGTTGTGTCAAATTTGCTATTTGTTTCTTGTTGAGTACGACGTATAGGCATGGTGACGAGTATCTATGCGTTGGTGTCAAGCATGACCGTGAGTCTTATATTGTGATTTTCACGATCTCGTTGTATTATTCATACCTTGGTGAAGATTTCTATTTGTTGTGTAAAGTTTGGGAAGGAATTGTGCCCTATGAACATTGAGGAGCATTGGCTCCAGTGTATAACGAATTGTGAAAGTATAACTGATAATCTGTCACGACCCTAACCCCGAACCCGATCGTGATGGCACCTCTCGTGAAGACAAGGCCAGCCAGACCAAAATGGAACACCTCTTTTAAATAGTTAAATACCATAAATAGTTCTAAAATATGATATAATAACCATAATTTGCGGAAATAACAATAACAACAGTAGAAACCATCCCGACACAGCCCAAACCGGGGTGTCAAAAGTCATGAGCAACTAATAAATTTGCATACCAGTCTACTAGATACGAAATCCGATACAGAAGTTCAAGAACATGATAATAGCAAGATAAGGAGGCACGGGGGTTGCGCATGCCAACAACTACCTCGTGGTCTCTGAAAACACTGCCTGGACTGGGAAGATCAGCACTCAGGAGAAGACTCTGCGATGCCTGAATCTGCACACACGATGTAGAGAGTAATGTGAGTACTCCGACCCAGTGAGTAATAAATATAAATAATGGCTAAAAGCAAGAAAACACGTAATGGCACAAAGAAATTCTATATCAAGCAGTAAAATCACTTAAAGCAGTAAATCTATGAAGAAGTCAAATGAAATTCCTTTAAACCAAATAAAACAGGTAGTTTAGCAGGTAAATAACAAGTAGAAATCCGCCCCTCGGGCATAGTAACAATCACCCAGAACAGTATCATCCCCTCGGGCTCACTCTCAGTACAATATCAGCCCCTCGGGCTCACTCTCAAATCATGATGGGTACCCGCGCTCACAGTGGGTGTGCGGACTCCGGAGGGGCCCCTTACGGCCCAAGCGCTATATCAATCCACCTCGTGGCATCATCTCTCGGCACTCGGCCTCACATCACTCGGCACTCGGCCTCACATCACTCAAGCCACCTCATGGCATATAAAGTATCTTAGGCCCTCGGCCTCATATCACTTAGCATATCCTCACATATGACCCTCGGCCTCACTCAGTCCGAAAATCATCACAAGCCCCTCAGGCGTTAGTAAAACAATAGTTCTCAGCCCAAAACATCATTTAGAAATATCATTTAAGTTTCAAATCTGAGTAAAAGTGGCTGAGTTCGTAAAATAGTAGATACCAACAGGACTGAGTTCAAATAATAAGTCAAAACAGTGATAAAAATCCCCGGAGGGTTCAAATAGTTGGCACGAAGCCCAAATATGGCAATCATCCCAAACCATGATGATAAACAAAAAGGTTTCAGTCAAATACGCGGTAAAATCATCAATCGGGACGGACCAAGTCACAATCCCCAATGGTAAACAACCCTACGCTCATCATCAAGCGCGTGTCTCACCTTAATATAGCACTACGATGTTCAATCCTAGGTTTCAAACCCTCAGGACATCATTTACAATCATTACTCACCTCGAACCGGCTATAACTCTAGCTCTCGACGCCTTTGCCCCTCGTATCGGCCTACACACACGTTGATTCTATCAAAAATCAGAACGAATACATCACAATATGCTAAGGGGACAAAACCGAAGCAAAAACAATCGAAAAATATCGAAAATCTCGAAATTAGCAAAACCCGAGCCTCGGGCCCACTTCTCGAAACTCAGAAATTTTTACATCAACGGGTTCCTTTTCCTTCTACGAGTTCATACATATCAAAAGTTCTCAAATTCGACCCCAAATGGTCCTCCAAATCCCCAAATCAAAAACTAAAAATCCCAAGCCCTAGTTCTTCCACTTTTAGCTTAAGTTCCAAGAATTTCTAGGTTAATTTCACAATAGATTCGAGTTTTAGGTTCGAAAAGCTTATCTCCAATCAATTCTCCTTGAATCCCTCTTTAATCACCTTCAAAAAGCTCTCAAAATACCCAGTTATGGAGGAAAAATGGCTCAAAATCGCGGATAAAATAACTTGTAAACTTTCTGTCCAGGGGTTTTCGCATCTGCAACCCCACCATTGCATCTGCGGTACCGCTTTTGCGGTCGAACCAACTGTTTCTACGGTTTCTCATTAAAATCCAAAAGTCGCTTCTGCGACAGCACTTCCGCATCTGTGGCTTCGCAGATGCGGCCCCATTGACCGCTTCTGTGGAAACTACTCGCCAGGCCAACTTCCGCATATGCAGACTCCTCGCTCACACGTGCGGCACCGCACTTGCGGTTCCCAAGCCGCAGGTGCGAAAACACCAGAAGCAGAAATTTCTGAATTCTCTTAAGTCCAAAAATCTTCTCGTTAACCATCTGAAATCACCCCGAGGCCCCCGGGACCTTCAACCAAATGCACAAACACGACCCAATACCTTATTCAAACTTGTTCCAATCATTAAAACACCTCAAACAACATCAAATTGCCCAAACTCATCGAATTCAACTCTAAGTTTCCTAAAATCTTCCGAAACATGCTTTCGATAAAAAATCCAACCAAACCACGTCCGAATGACCTGATATTTTTGTACACACATCCTAAATGACATAACGAAGCTACAACAACTCTCGAAATCCCATTCCAACCCTTGCATCAAACAGGAAATCGCCAAAATACTAACTTTGCCAATTCAAGCCTAATTCTACACTGGACCTCCAAAACCAATTCTGATCACACTCCTAAGTCATAAATCATCTCCCGAAGCTAACCGAACCATCAAAACTCACATCCGAGCGCTCTAACACATAAGTCAACATCAAGTTGACTTTTCCAACTTAAACCTTCTTAAAAGAGACTAAGTGTCCATTTATTACCAAATCCACTCCGAACGCAAAACAACCAACTCAATCACATAAAACACGGATAACAAAGTATAAAAAGGCAGAAATGAAGAAAACAGAGCTGAAACGCATGAGACGACTAGCCGGTTCGTCACATCCTCCCCAACTTAAACAAACTTTTGTCCTCGAACGAGTCAAGAAACATACTTGAAGTCTCGAATATGTGAGGATATCTGCTCGCATCTCCCGCTTGGTCTCCTAGGTAGCCTTCTCCATGGGCCGACCTCTCCACTGCACTTTCACTGAAGCTATATCCTTTGACCTCAACTTCCGAACCTGACGACCCAAAATAGCTACTGGCTCCACATCATAGGTCAAATCATCATCCAACTGAACCGTGCTGAAGTCCAAAACATGAGACGGATCCCCAATATACTTCCGGAGCATAGAAACATGAAATACCGGATGCACACTCGATAATCTGGGTGGAAAGGCAAGCTCATAAGCCACCTCCCCAATCCTCCGAAGCACCTCAAAAGGCTCAATGAACCGAGGACTCAATTTCCCTTTCTTCCCAAATCTCATAACACCCTTTATGGGTGAAACCTTCAGCAGAACCTTCTCATCAACCATGTAGGACACATCTCGAACCTTCCGGCCTGCATAACTCTTCTATCGCGACTGCGCTGTATGAAGTCTCTCTTGAATCACCTTCACCTTATCTAAGGTATCCTCAACCAAATCTGTACCCAATAGCCTAGCCTCGCCAGGCTCGAACCAATCAACTGGAGATCTACACCGCCTCCTATACAATGCCTCATATGGAGCCATCTGAATACTCGACTAATAGCTATTGTTGTAAGCAAACTCTGCAAGCGGTAGAAATTTATTCCATGAACCTCCGAAATCAGTAACACAAGCACGCAACATGTCCTCCAATATCTGAATAGTACGCTCGGACTGCCCGTCCATCTGAGGATGAAAAGTTGTACTCAATTCCACCTGAGTACCCAACTCCCGCTGAACAGACTTCCAAAACTAGGAAGTAAACTGAGTACCCTGATCTGAGATAATAGAAACTAAAACACCATGCAGCCGAACAATCTCCGAATGTATAACTCTGCTAACCGCTCAGAAGAATATGTAGTACATATAGGAATGAAGTGAGCGGACTTGGTCAGCCGATCCAAAATCACCCAAATAGCATTGAACTTCTTCAAAGTCCGTGGAAGTCCAACAACAAAGTCCACAGTGATCCTCTCTCACTTCCACTCAGGAATAACCATCTACTGAAGTAAACCAACCGGTCTCTGATGCTCATATTTCACCTGCTGACAATTGAGACACCGAACTACAAATCCCACAATATCTTTCTTCATTCGTCTCCACCAATAGTGCTACCTCAAGTCCTGATACATCTTCGTGGCACCCGGATGAATGGAATACCACGAGCTATGGGCCTCCTCCAGAATCAACTCCCAAAGCCCATCCACATTGGGCACGCAAATCCGGCCCTGCATCCTCAATACCCCATCATCATCAATGGTCACATCTTTAGCATCATCATGCTACACTCTGTCTTGAAGGACAAGCAAATGCGGATCATCATACTGGCGCTCTCTGATGCAATCATATAAGGAGGATCGAGAAACCATACATACCAACACCCGACAGGGCTCCGAAATATCCAACCTCACGAGTCGATTGGCCAAGGCCTGAACATTAACTACAAGATGTCTCTCCCCAACTAGGATATATGCCAAACTCCCCATACTCACTGCCTTTCGGCTCAAAGCATCGGCCACCATATTTACCTTTCCCGGATGGTACAATATAGTGATATCATAATCCTTAAGCAACTCCAACCATCTTCGCTGCCTCAAATTAAGATCCTTTTGCTTGAATAAATGCTGAAGACTGCGGTGAATACCTTACAAAATACGCCATACAAATAATGCCTCCAAATCATCAATGCATGAACTATGGTAGCCAACTCCAAATCGTGAACGGGGTAGTTCTTCTCATGGGGATTCAACTAACGAGAAGCATAAGCAATAACTCTACCCTCCTGCATCAATAAACAACCAATCCCAACTCTCGAAGCATCACAATACACGGTATATGAACCTGAAGTTGATGGCAAAATCAATACTGGAGTTGTGGTCAAAGCTATCTTGAGCTTCTGAAAGCTCTCCTCACACTCGTCCGACCATACAAATGAAACACCCTTCTGAGTCAACTTGGTCAAGGGCGATGCGATAGATGAGAATCCCTGAACAGACTGGAGATAATAGCTTGCCAAACCAAGAAAGTTATGAATCTCTGTGGCTGAGGACGATCTGGGCCAATTCTGAACTGCCTCTATCTTCTTTGGATCAACCTGAATACCCTCGTTGGACACCATGTGCCCCAAGAAAGCCATTGAACTAAGCCAAAACTTACAATTGGAGAATTTTGCATAAAGCTTCTCCTCCCTCAATTTCTGCAACACAACTCTCAAATGCTCCACGTGTTTCTCCTGGCTACGCGAGTACACCAAAATATCATCAATGAATACTATAACAAACGAATCAAGATAAGGCTGGAACACGCTGTTCATCAAATGCATAAAAGTTGCTGGGGCATTGGTTAGCCCGAAAGATATCACAAGGAACTCATAATCACCATATCTAGTCTTGAAAGCAGTCTTAAGAATATCTGAATCCCTGATCTTCAACTGGTGATAGCCCGAACGGAGATCAATCTTGGAGAACACTCTCGCTCCCTGAAGCTGGTCAAATAAATCATCAATGCAAGGCAACATATACTTGTTCTTAATTGTTACCTTGTTCAATTGCCTATAATCAATGCACATTCTCATCGTACCATCCTTCTTCTTCACAAACAGAACCAGCGCACCCCAAGGTGACATACTAGGCCAAATGAACCCCTTATCTAGGAGTTCCTGAAGTTGTTCTTTCAATTCTTTCAACTCTGCTGGTGCCATAAAATACGGCGGAATAGAAATGGGTTGAGTGCCCAGAACCAGGTCAATACCAAAATCAGTATCCCTGTCCAGTGGCATGCCCGACAGGTCTCCAGGAAACACATCGGGAAAATCCCTTACAATTGGGACAAAATCAATACTAGGAGTCTCAGCTCCAACATCCCTCACAAACGCTAGATATGAAAGGCAAACCTTCTCAACCATACGTTGGGCCTTCAAGAAAGAGATCACTCTACTAGGGACATAATTAGTCACACCATGCCACTCGATCTGCGGTACACCCGACATTGCCAAAGTGACTGTCTTAGCATGACAATCTAGAATATCATGACACAGAGATAACCAATCCATGCCCAAAATGACATCAAAATCCACCATGCTCAATAGCAATAGACCCACTCGGGTCTCCAGACCCCCCAATAGTCACCACACATGACCGGTACACATGGTCTACAATAACAGTATCACCCACCGGGGTAGATACATGAACAGGTAAAGCAAGAAACTCATAGGGCATACCCAAATAGCGAGTAAAATATGATGACACATAAGAAAAGGTGGAACCTGGATCAAATAATACAGAGGCATCTTTGTAGCAGACTGAAACAATACCTGTAATGATAGCATCCGAAGCAATGGTGTCCGGTCTGCCTGGGAGTGCATAGAAATGGGCCTGGCCACGGCCTGATCGACCTTCCCCTCTGGGTGACCCTTGGCTGCCTGAACTCTACCCCTAGCTGGCTGGGCAGGTGGTAAAGTAACTGGAGCAAAAGTCGAGGGCTGACCACTCTGCTGGGACGAACTAGCAACATGACGAGGGCACTGCCTCCACACATGACCAAACTCTCCACACTCAAAACAACTCCCAGGTGCTGGAGAAGGGGATTGAAGGGAACCCCTCGCACCAGAATGACTAGCTGATGCACTCGGTATGGAAGAACCCTGAGCCAATGGGGCACGAGATGAACTCTGAGCTGGGAGGGCTGAGTGAAGGCTGGCCCTGCTGAGACCCATCATAACCACGACTTGAAGAAGCCCCGCAATACTCTGGACGGGCCGAATGAGCAGGCCTGAAAGAACGACCTCTGCCATGCTGGAACTGGCCCCTCGGAGGAGCACCACTGTAACTGCCCGATCCTTGAGGCCTATTGGCCTCCTTCTCCTCTCGATCTTGATGGCGAACCGTCTCAATCTCACGAGCGATATCAACCACCTCCTCAAACGTAGCACCCAACACTCTCTCTCTGGTCATAAGAATACAGAGATGATAGTTAAGGCGAAAAACAAATCTCTTGATCCTCTCACGATCTATTGGAACCATCCAAACGGCATGATAAGCCAACTCAGAAAACCTCGACCCATACTGTGACACAGTCATATCCCCCTGTCACAACCACTCAAACTGTCTACGTAGCTCCTCTCTATGAGACTGCAGTACATACTTCTCCAAGAAGAGAGTGGAGAAATCCTGCCAAGTGAGGGGCGCTGCTCCCACAAGCCTACGCCTCTCATACGCCTCCCACCAAGTAAAGGCAGCCCTAGAAAACTGAAAGGTGGTAAATGCCACACCACTGGACTCAAGAATCCCTGCTGTCTGGAGCATCCCCTGGCACTTATCTAGAAAAATTGGGCATCCTCGCCCTCTGCTCCACTGAATGTCGGAGGCTGGAGTCTACCAAACCTCTCAAGATAACGCTGCTCATCATCCGGCATAACTGGCACAACAAACTCCTGAGCTAGTGCAACCGGCTAGGCTGGAGGTGCCCCCGGCGTCTGAAGTCCCTGTACAACCTGCTCAGGTGTGCAAACAGTGAGGGTCTGATTGCCTTCCCGGGCCTGTGAAGTAGCTGCTGCTGTAGTAGCTGAAACTGCCTGAGCCAAGCCAGTATAAACTGATAAGATCTGTGCCAAGAACTTCTGAAGACCCGGAATCACGATAGGCACAACGGGTGCCTGAACTGGTGCTGCTGGATCATAGCTGGAGCCTGATCTGAAGCTAGGGCAGCTGGTGGATCAACAGGTGCTGCCCTCGCTGCTCTGCCTCTGCCACGACCACGACCGCGCCCACGGCCTCTGGTGGTCTCAGTTAGTGGCAGTGGTGGTCGTCCACCTCGTCCGGTAGCTCGCGTCCTCACCATCTTTGAGAGAATGGAATAATAGAAGTTTAGTACTTGGTCCAACAAGTTCGCACGACAAGAATTTCAAGAATACGAAGTTTTTCTTAAGGGTTCTGCAGCCTCTCGAGGATAAATGCAGACGTCTCCGTAACGATCCGCGAGACTCTACTAAACCTTCTCATGACTCGTGAGAACTATGTAACCTAGGCTCTGATACCAACTTGTCACGACCCTAACCCCGAACCTGGTCGTGATGGCGCCTCTCGTGAAGACAAGGCCAGCCAGACCAAAACAGAACACCTCTTTTAAATAGTTAAATACCATAAATAGTTCTAAAACATGATATAATAACCATAATTTGCAGAAATAATGATAACAACAGTAGAAACCATCCCGACAAAGCCCAAACCGGGGTGTCACAAGTCATGAGCAACTAATAAATCCGGATACCAGTCTACTAGATACGAAATTCGATACAGAAGTTCAAGAACATGACAATAGTAAGATAAGGGAGGCACGGGGGCGGCGGACGCCAACAACTACCTCATGGTCTCCGAAAACACTACCTAGACTGGGAAGATCAGTAGTCAGGAGTGAACTCTGCGATACCTGAATCTGCATACACGGTGCAGGGAGTAATGTAAGTAATCCAACCCAGTGAGTAATAAATATAAATAATGGCTGAAAGCAAGAAAACACGTAAAGGCACAAAACAATTCTATATCAAGCAGTAAAATCACTTAAAGTAGTAAATCCATGAAGAAGTCAAATGAAATTCCTTTAAACCAAATAAAATAGGTAGTTTAGTAGGTAAATAACAAGTAGAAATACACCCCTCGGGCACAGTAACAATCATTCAGAATAGTATCAGGACCTCGGGCTCACTCTCAATACAATATCAGCCCCTCGGGCTCACTCTCAAATCATGATGGGTACCCGCGCTCACTATGGGTGTGCAGACTCCGAAGGGGCCCCTTACGGCCCAAGCGCTATATCAAACCACCTCGTGGCATCATCTCTCGGCACTCGGCCTCACATCACTCAAGCCACCTCGTGGAATATAAAGTATCTCAGGCCCTCGGTCTCATATCACTCAGCATATCCTCACATATGGCCCTCGGCCTCACTCAGTCTGAAAATCATCACAAGCCCCTCAGGCGTTAGTAAAACAATAGTTCTCAACCCATAAAATCATTTAGAAATGTCATTTAAGTTTTAAATCTGAGTAAAAGTGGCTGAGTTTGTAAAATAGTAGATACCAACAGGACTAAGTTCAAATAATAAGTCAAAACAGTGAGGAAAACAGTGATAAAAATCCCCGGAGGGTTCAAATAGTTGGCACAAAGCCCAAATATGGCAATCAGCCAAAATCATGATGATAACAAACAGGTTTCAGTCAAATACGCGGTAAAATTATCAATCGGGACGGACCAAATCACAATCCCCAATGGTAAACAACCCCACGCTCATCATCAAGTGCTTGTCTCACCTCAATATAGCACTACGATGTTCAATCCAGGGTTTCAAACCCTCAGGACATCATTTACAATCATTACTCTCCTCGAACCGGCTACAACTCTAGCTCGCGATGCCTTTTCCACTCGTATCGGCCTTCACGCGTGTCGAATATATCCAAAATCAGAACGAATACATCACAATATGCTAAGGGGACAAAACCCAAGCGAAAACAATCGAAAAATATCGAAAAGTCCGAAATTAGCAAAACCTGAGCCCCGAGCCCACTTCTCGAAACTCAGAAATTTTTACATCAATGGGTTCCTTATCCTTCCACAAGTTTATACATATGTAAAGTTCTCAAATCCGACCCCAAATGGTCCTCCAAATCCCCAAATCAAAATCTCAAAATCTCAAGCCCTACTTCTTCCACTTTTAGCTTAAGATCCAAGAATTTCTAGGTTAATTTCACAATAGATTTGAGTTTTAGGTTCGAAAATCTTACCTCAAATCAATTGTCCTCCCTCTTTAATCACCTTCAAAAAGCTCTCAAAATACCCAGCTATGGAGGAAAAATGGCTCAAAATCGCAGATAAAATGACTTATAAACTTTCTGCCCAGGGGTTTTCGCATCTGCGACCCCACCACCGCATCTGCGGTACCACTTTTGCGTTCTAACCAACCGCTTCTGTGGTTTCTCATTAAAATCCAAAAGTCACTTCTGCGACAGCACTTCCGCATCTGCGGCTTCGCAGATGCGGCCCCATTGATCGCTTCTGCCGAAACTACTCGCCAGGCCAACTTCCTCATATGCGGACTCCTCTCTCGCATGTGCAGCACCGCACCTACGGTTCCCAAGGCGCAGGTGCGAAAACACCAGAAGCAGAAATTTTTGTATTCCCTTAAGTCCAAAAATCTTCCCGTTAACCATCCAAAATCACCCCGAGGACCCAGGACCTCAATCAAAAGCGCAAACATGACCCAATACCTTATTCAAACTTGCTCCAATCATCAAAACACCTCAAACAACATCAAATTGCCCAAACTCATCGAATTCAAGCCTAAGTTTCCTAAAATCTTCCGAAACACGCTTTCGATTAAAAACCCAACCAAACCATGTCCGAATGACCTGAAAATTTTGTACACACATCCCAAATGACATAACGAAGCTACAGCAACTCTCGGAATCCCATTCTGACCCTCGGATCAAAATCTCATCTATCAACCGAAAATCGCCAAAATACTAACTTCGCCAATTCAAGCCTAATTCTACACCGGACCTCTAAAACCAATTCCGATCACACTTCTAAGTCATATGTCGCCTCCCGAAGCTAACCAAACTATCGAAACTCACATCTGAGTGCTCTAACACATAAGTCAACATCCATTTTACTTTTCCAACTTAAACCTTCTTAAAAGAGACTAAGTGTCCCATTTATTACCAAATCCACTCCGAACACAAACGAACCAACTCGATCACATAAAACATGGATAACGAAGCATAAAGAGGCAGAAATGGGGAAAAGGAGCGGAAATTCATGAGACGACTGGCCGGGTCATCACATAATCGATACTCTAGAGCATTGGTTTGAGTTGTGAAGTGAATTGTGAAGTAAAAGTGAGAAACAAAGGAGATCATTATGTTGCCCTCTTGCCGGGCTATTTTTGAGTTGAGATTCCCTTGCATTGTGTTCTTAATTTATATTACTGACACATAGGTTGATGATTCTTTGAGCTAGGTGGTTGAAACCAGTTGGGTTATAGTTGAGATAGATAGATGTTGGAAAAAGTTTGGTTAAAGTTGTTTCTCCCTTCCCGGGACGTATATTCATGTATTGTCAAGTTCCCTTGCCGGTACGGTGTAGTCTATTGTGGATCCCTTACCGGGACAGTTAAGTATGATTATTGTAGACTGTATATATTTGGAACGGGTTGCACGCCGCAACATTATTATATATATATATGGATCGAGTTTCATGCCGCAACAGATATTATATTGGATTGGGTTGCACACTGCAATAGATATTATATTGGATCGGGTTGCACACCGCAACAGATATTATATTGGATCGGGTTGCATGCCGCAATAGTTATATACGTGGATCGTGTTGCACGCCGCAACAATGTTAAATGATAAGGGATTGGGTTGCGCGCCGCAACAGTATTGTTATTGTATTGTTGTAGATATTGAGCTGTCCTTTCATATTTTATTAAGTTTCTGTTGGCCTTGATATGTTTCCCTGAAGCATGTACCCCCGTCCCATTTTAAACTGCTTATTCCTGTTTATTTTCCGCCATATATTATATAACTGCACAGGTTTATCCGGAGTCTGGTCTTAGCCTCGTCACTACCTCGCCGAGGTTAGGCCAAGCACTTACCAGCACATGGGGTCGGTTGTGCTGATACTACACTCTGCACTCTGTGTAGATACCAGAGCGGCACTTGATCAGCAGTTGTAGGGGAGCCAGCCTTTAGTCCACCGAGACACCGAGGTAGCCTTGCAGGCGTCTACAGGGCCGGTGTCTCCTCTATCTTTTATTATGTTCTATTATCTCATGTATCCGAGACAAACAGTGTTATTTTTCCTTCAAACTGTTGTATGTAGTACTCTTAATAGTCCGTGGATATTGTAACACCAGTTTCTGGGTAGAGGCATGTGCTGACTTTCGAAACATTTTGGTTTTATATTTATTTAAGACTTACTCTTAAATCTCGTATTCCGCTGTCATTGAGAGTTAAAGACATTTTGGTTTTATGTTTATCACTTGTTTATATAAGTTGTAAAAAATTAAAACAGGAGAGTTAAAGATTTCTAAGATCGTGGCTTGCCTATTTCTATGAGTAGGCGACATCACGACTCCCGAGGGTGGAAATTTCGGGTCGTGACAATGCTGGAGAAAAAACATTACAAAATAAGTCAATATTAAAAAAAGTTTTTTCTTTTTTCTTCTTGAAGAATATTTGTATGAAGAGTCAATTTGCATAAATGGACATCAAACAAATAACAAAACTTTGTCTATACAATTGCAATCATTAATTTTAATTTAGCACATTCAAGAAATTGAAGGGTATAAGTTGAAACCCTTTCATTTAGCTGTAGTCAAGCCAATATTGCAAGGGTATATGTCACGACCCTTAACCCGGACCCGGTCGTGATGGTGCCTCTCATGTAGACAAGGCCAGCCGACACTTCCCATATCCAATTATTAACAGTTAAACCATAAGAAATAAATGTAAAGCATGATAAGATAATCCAAAGTTAACAGATAATAGCATAATTCACGGAAAATAACCCAACACAGGCCGATATCGAGGTGTCACTAGTCATGAGCATCTAAACAATCCGGAATACTCCAAATCAAACTACAGAGTTTAATACAGAAACTAAGAACATGAAGAAGTAAGATAGGGAAGAGCTCCGGGCTGTGAACACCAACAACTACCTAGAGACTCCTCAGATCCGCCTGAGCCGGAAATGATTATCACTCGGGAGCGGGACTAGATACGCCTGAATATGCACACGTGGTGCAGGGAGTAAAGTGAGTACTCCAACTGAGTGAGTAATAATCATAAATAAAGACTGAAAGCAGAAAATCACGTAAGGTACAAAAACATGCTATAATGAAATAGTAAAACCATTAAAACAGTAAATCAATGAAAGATAGGTAAAAATCCTTTAACTTAAATTTTACTTTATTAAAAGCCTTTTTCAACAATTACGCAGGTAATTGACAGAAAATTAAGAAAAAGATAAACACATAAAGGTTCGCCCCTCGGGAATAGTATCAACAAATCCGCCCCTCGGGCAACATCTCAAAACAATACCAGTCCCTCGGGCTCAATCTCAGAACAGTACCAGCCCCTCGGGCTCAATATCAGATCACAATGGGTACCCGCACTCATTGGGGGTGTGCAGATTCCTAGAGGGGCCCCTTACGGCCCAAGCGCAATATCAAGCCATCTCATGACATCATCACTAGGCCCTCGGCCTCATATCAATCAAGCTATCTCGTGGCGTACATATCTCAGGCCCTCAGCATCATTATCAATATCAAATGTTTCCTCACAACACAAGCCCTCGGCCTCACTCAGTCAAAATTCTTACAAGCCCCTCGGGCAACAGTTAAATGGTGATTCTCAGGCCTATTATCATTTAAAAGATCATTTAAGTATTTAAAACATAGTAAACATGGCTGAGTACGAAAACAGTGAAATTTATCATGATTAAGTTCATGTATAAACTCGAAACGTTGAGAAAATATCATTAAAAATTCCCGGAGGGATCAAATAGTTGGCACAAGGCCCAACTATGGCATTCAGCCCAAATCATGATGATGGCAAATAGATTTCAATCAAATACACGGTAAAATAGTCATTCAGGACGGACTAATTCACAATCCCCAATAGTGCACAACCCCATGCTCGTCATCAAGCATGTGCGTCACCTCAATATAGCACAATGATGTGCAAGTCCGGGGTTTCATACCTTCAGAACAACATTTACAATCATTACTCACCTCGAACCGGTCAAATATCTAGCTCGCGACGCCTTTGCCCATCGAATCGGCCTCCACACGCGTTGAATCTGTCCAAAATCAAAACGAGGATGTCAAAATATGCTAAGAGAACGAAGACCAGGCGAAAATAATCAAAATATGACACAAATCCCGAAATTACCAAAACCTGACCCCCGGGCCCACGTCTCGGAATTCGATAATTTTTACATCAATAGGTTCCTTATCTCCCCACTAGTTCATACATATCAAAAGTTCTGAAATTCGACCTCAAATGGTCCTCTAATCCTCAATCAAAGGTCTAAGTTTCCTAGCCCTAGTTCTTCAATTTTTGGCTTAATTTCTATGATTATTTAGGTGGAATTCACATTAGAATCGAGTTTTAAGTCCAAGAATCTTACCTCCAAGTGATTCCCCTTGAATCCCTCTTTAATACCCTTCAAAAAGCTACAAAAACGACCAACAATGGAAGAAATATACCCCAAAATCGCGGACAAGACGAGTATTTAAATATTCTGCTCAGGTCTTAATTCCTTCTTCGCGAACACGGTCAACGCCTCTCATTCGCGAAGCAAAAAATGACTTTGAGCAAAAATCCTCTACGCAAACGCGACATGCCCATCGCAAACGCGATGGATCCTCAGCTTGACCCTTCGCGAACGCGCTCCCTCACCCGCGAACGAGATGAGCAAAACACCTCAAAACCCAGCTGGCCAATTTCCTCTATGTGAACACAGAGCTTACCTCGCAAACGCGATGAATCACTTCCCAGCACTTCGCGAATGCGGAGACTCCCTCGCGAATGCGAAGGCCAAAGTTTCAGCTTTCTCCAGCTAACCCTTCGCGATCGCGGCTCCCCTCTCGCGAACGCGAAGGTCAATTGTCTGTAACACTGAACAACAGATTTCTGCAATTCCAGACTTCATAAAATGGTCCGATTGACCACCCAAAACTCACCTGAGGCCCCGGGACCTCAACCAAACATACAAATATATCTCATAACCTCATTCAAACTAGTTCCAACCTTCGGAATGCTCAAAACAACATCGAAACACCAAATTAGCATCGTATTCAAGCATAAGAATTCCAAAATCTTCTAAATTACGCTTTTGATAAAAAATCCAACCAAACCACGTCCGAATGACCTGAAATTTTGCACACACATCCCAAGGTACACAACGGAAATACTTCAACTCTCGGAATTCCATTCTGACCCTTATATCAAAACCTCTCCTACCAACCGAAAATCGCCAAAATTTCAACTTCGCCAATTCAAACCTAAATCTACTCCGAACCTCCAAAACTCATTGCGATCACGCTCCTAATTCCCAAATCACCTTCCGAAGCTATCCGAACCATCAGAACTCATATCCGAGCCCTCTAACACATAAGTCAACATCCGATTGACTTTTCCAACTTAAGCTTCCTTAAAAGAGACTAAGTGTCTCAAACCTTACCAAAATCATTCTGGATTCGATCCGACCAACCCGATACCATATGACACGGATACACAAAGCATAAAGAAGCAAAAATGGGGGAAACGAAGCGATTTTTTTAGTAAACAAGTTATTTCGAAAAAACTCTGTACTTTTTTTAATTCAAAGATAATAAAAAGATAAGATATTTTTGAACATAAGTAGAGAGTTTTAAAATTATTGTAATAGAAGTTATATCATGGATAAACTCAAAAAATCAAAATCTTATGGAATATTTACATAATATCTGACCATATTTATTGTTTACTTTTTATAGCTAATATAAATAGATGATAACTGATAACACACGATTATACACATATTATATATGGATTATATATAAATTATACATCATTCAATTTTTTAATTTAAGTGGTCTGGTGAGCACCTATTTAGGCGGATTAGATAAAGCTAAAAGAAAAATATGAAATAATTTCAACCAAAAACTAAAAATATAATTAAAGTTCATATGTAGACATTTTTTATTAAAATTCATCCTTTTATAGTGAAATACATAAATTTTTTGTAACAAAAGAAATAATGACATAAAAAATAATATAAAAGAAAAAAATATTGGAAAAAAATGTTAGAAAGCTCTAAAAACGAGAAATAAAAAGATGAAAACAAATTTCTTCTTATGTTTCATCTTTGTTGGGTGTAAAAATTCGAAAACTAATCTCATCGATTTCAAAATTCTTTTTTTCAACTCAAATACATAGATTATAAGATAAGGATAACTTAGAATATTTTTTTAATTTACATTATGTGCCGTTTTTAAAAAATTTACTATTACTAACAAACTGATATGATATTCGAATTTGAATTGGAATGCAATTTGAGTAGTTTGCATTAAGGTTAAGTCAAGTATGGTGTCGAAAAATAAACTACTTGACATTTTTAAGACAATATATATAATGTTTTATAATAATAATCAATTAATATAACATTTAATGATTCAAAGAACAAAATTTTTGTATATATAGGGTATTAAAAATTCAAATTTTGAGGCTAGAGATATAGATAAACTTAAAGTGGAGTCATACTGAAATAAATCCGGCCAAAGAATTATTTAAATTTTTAGATAGCCGATTAAAGTGAATTTTAAATTAACGATAATATCTTCACTTGCATAATTATAAAGATAATCATTATATAAATATATATAAAGTTTTAAAAATTGAAATTTCGAAATAGAAATATTTCTTGAAAGATAAAATCATACCAAATAAGAGTTCAAATCGTAGTATAAGAGTCACGTCGTAATCAAAGAATCGTTTATATCGGGTCAACTTTTGTGCTTTGCCATAAATATGAGTTATTATTTCACTTTGTGGCTATTTTTAGGTTCCAATGACACATATGAGAATAGTGCAAAAATAAAATTATCACTACAAGAGTTGAGAAAATATTAGTATTTTTTTATGTAGTGTTTCTTAATTAATATCTGACGATTATCTAAAATTATTTAGAAGATTTAAATTTTAAGGTTATTTACATATAATTCAAATGACTCAGATATTTACTATGGTTAATGCCAAATATCACAATGAAGTAAAAAAAATTCACTAGCTAAAGAATTTTTTATATTTTTAGATAGCCAACTAAAATGAGTTTTGAATTAAGAATAATATTTTCAATTATATTATTATAAAAATAATTATTATTGAAAAATAATATTTTAGAAACTGAAATTTTAAGAAAGAAATATCTTTTAAGAGATATCAACACACCAAATAAGAGTTCAAGTAGCAGTAAAAGAGTTAAGTGTTATCCAAAGAGTCATTCATTCTCTTAAAATTTGATTGTTTTGCCATAATTATGAGTTATTATTTTGCTTCCTGACTATTTTTAGGATCCAATGACACCGGCAAGAATGATATCAAAAAAGAAAAATAGAAGAAATGGTTAATTGTTTTCATGTAGTTAATATACAGTATTTACTGATAAAGTCTAAATTTTAAGATTATTTACATACAATCCAAATAACTTAAATATTTGACATGATTAGTGTCCGCGCATCCACGCAGGTACTAATACTAATAATTATTGATATTAGAAATTATTATTGATGGTATGTTTATTATAATTGCACGCACCTACAACTTCCCATCTGGTAAACTTAAGTTAAGTTGTTTAAATAAAAAAGTAGAAAACATGGGGGGATTTGAGAGCAAGCAAAGAGATAACCATTTTTATTAGGAAAAAAAGAAGAGATAACCATGTTTTTGAATTTTGGGTGTTTTTTCTCTCACTTCTCATCCACCTTATCTTTTAAGAGTTATGATACAAAAAATTAAGCATCAAAAGTATAAAAAGCAAACAATGTCTTTTTTTTGGTAATTAAAGTATTTTATTTACCAAGTATAAGTACTTATACTTGTGACGACCCGACCCGTCGTCACGTGAGTTACCGTCTCGTTTCCCCCATTTTATGTTTCTTCATATTTCGTAATCGGCATTCGGTGTGTTAGAGTTAAATAGGATTGGTTTTGATAGGAAATGAGACACTTAGTCTCTTTAAGGAAGGCTTATTTTGGAAAAGTCAACCGGATGTTGACTATTGAGTTAGAGGGCTCGGATGTGATGTTCGGTGATTCTGTTAGCTTCGGGGAATAATATGTGGCTTAGCGGTGTGATCGGAATGAATTTTGGAGGTCCGGAGTAGAATTAGGCTTGAATTGGCGAAGTTAGTATTTTGGCGAATTCCGGTTGGTAGGCGAGATTTTGATACGGGGGTCGGAATGGAATTCCGAGAGTTGCAGTAGCTTTGTTAGGTGATTTTGGACGTGTGTGCAAAATTTCAGATCATTCGGAGGTGTTTTGGTCGGGTTTTTTATCAAATGCGTATTTTGGAGGTTTTAGAAGAACTTAGGCTTGAATTCGATGTAATTTGATGGTTTTGGCGTTGTTTGAGGCATTTTGATGATTGAAACAAGTTTGTATGATGTTTTAGGAGGTGTTGGTATTTTTGGTTGAGGTCCCGGGGGCCTCGGGGTGAATCCAGATAGCTAACGGAAGGTTTTGGGACTTCGGATGCTGCAGAAAAATTGCAGGTCAGTGTTGCAGAGTTTTGCTCTATGCAATCGCAGGAGAGGCTTTGCGATCGCATAGAAGAAGTTTTGGGGCTGGTCAGTTGTTCAATGTGATCGCGGGAGAGTAGTGCGATCGCATAGAGGAATCTTAGGAGTTTGAATTTTTGTTCATCGCGATCGCGTGGGTGTGTCTGCGATCGCGTAAGGTAAATTGGTTGGTCATTGCGATCACAGGGGTGCTTATGCGATCGCATAGCGTTAAATTTGGAGGTGAAAATTTGGTGTATTGAGATCGCATAGGGGTATTGCGATCGCATAGAAGGAGCTACAGTGATCTCGGCAGAATGTTAAAACATTTCATCCACGAATCAAGTCTTATTTCTACCATTTTTGAGCATCCTTGAGAGCTTTTGGACGGGAATTGAAGGTGATTTCGACTGGGTGTAATTGGAGGTGAGTTCCTTGACCTTAATACATGATTTAATGATAGAATTAACATAGAAATTTGTGGAAATTCATCAAGAGAGGGTAAAGCTAGGGCTTGAAAATTGGGTATTTCAAAGTGTGATTTGAAGGTTCGTTTGGGCTTGGATTTGGGAGATTTTGGTATGTATGGACTCGTGGAGAGATAAGGAATCCAATTATGTTAAATTTTCTGAATTTCGAGAAGTGGGTCCGGTGCTCGAGTTTTATAAATTTCGTGAATTTCGATATATTTTTAGTCTTTTCAATTGGGTTATGTTCCCTTAGCCTATTGTGATGTATTCGTTATGGTTTTGTTCAGATTCGAAGCTTGAGGAGGTTGATTTGCGAGGCAAGGGGCTATCGAGCTAGGATTTCGGCCTGCTTGAGGTGAGTACTGGTTATAAATGATGTTATGAGGGTTTGAAACCCCAGATTTGCACAACGTGGTGGTATGTTGAGTTGAGACACACGCTGTATGATGAGCGTAGGGTCTGTTACTACTGGGAATTTGGACTCGGTCTATCCCGTTTGATGACTCTACTGTACTTTTGACTGAGACTTAATTAATATCATTATATTATGGGCTAGTTGCCATGTTTGGGGCCTTGTGCCGATCTGTAGAACCCTTAGGGGGCATTTGTATTGGTTGACCTCACTTTTCTTGTCGAAATCATACCCTCAGTCATATTCTTAACTGATAAACATAATATGAACCAGCTTTAGAGATTGTTAAATCCTAATGAGAGTAACGTGTGGGTTGAGAACCCCGTCTTATCTTAGTGCGCCCGAGAGGCCAAGTCTATATTGACTGAGAGGGGTCGAGAACCACATTGTGAGGGTATTTGTCATGCTATGGATCCGCTGCACGCCGCAACAGTATATATATTTATGCGGATCGGTCTGCACGCCGCAATACTATATTATATGGATCAGACTGCATGCCGCAGTAGTATATTATATGGATCAGACTGCACGCCGTAGTAGTATATTATATGGGTCGGACTGCACGCCACAATAGTATAGTGCTTGGGCTGAAGGAGCCCCTCCGGAGTCTGTAAACCCCTAGTGAGCGCAGTCGACTATTCTTGGATCGGGCTACGCGCTGCAGCAGTATACTATATGGATCGGGTTGCACGCCGCAGCAGTGCAAACATGAATTCGGTTATCGTGAGGAGTAAATGAAATGAATACTGGCTTAAAGGACTTTTAACTGACTTCTTCATTCAGTTGTTGTTTTTGATATTCTCATTGTTTTAATATAGAACTGCGTAGGGTTTTACGAGTTTTCTTTCCGTCAGTCATTATTTATTTCTATTACTCACTGAGTTGGAGTACTCACTTTACTCCCTGCACCATGTGTACAGATACAG
The DNA here is from genome assembly GCF_000393655.2 of Nicotiana sylvestris. Lineage (NCBI taxonomy): Eukaryota > Viridiplantae > Streptophyta > Magnoliopsida > Solanales > Solanaceae > Nicotiana > Nicotiana sylvestris. The sequence continues at coordinate 11,421,776 of NC_091065.1, forward strand.
GTATCCCGGAGGCATAGTGTGAGCTTTCTACTGCTATTCAGCTTATTCTGGAGTCATCGAGGTAGTTGCATGGCGTCCGCAGGACCCGATTTCTCCCCTTATCCTCTTTATTTTCTGCATTCTAGACAACTCTATGTATAAGTTGCTACACAGACTTCTATTAGAGGCTTTCGGTTCGTGACACCTATTTGGTGGGATTTATATGGATATTTTATGGATTTTTTGTACTGTTTATTTATTACTACAGATTTATAATCATATTAATTTGGCATTAAATCCTAATAATTAGTAATGAATTCTACATAAGGGATTGTGAGTGACGAATTGGTCGGGCTTGCCTAGCATCGTATTAGGCTTCATCACGACCGGGGATTTGGGGTCGTGACAAGTTGGTATCAGAGCCTAGGTTACTAGGTCTCACGAGTCTTGAGCCAGTTTAGTAGAGTCTCATTGATTGGTACGGAGACGTCTGTACTTATCCTCGGGAGGGTGCAGAACCTGTTAGGAAAATTCCACATTCTTGAAATTCTTGTCGTGCGAACTTGTTGATTCGAATACTACATTTCTCTTTATTCCATTCTCTCACAGATGGTGAGGACTCGAGCTACCGGACGTGTCGGACGACCACCAGTACCACCTACTGAGGCTACTAGAGGCCGTGGACGCGGTCGTGGTAGAGGTAGAGCAGCAGGGGCAGCACTTGTGGATCTTTTAGTTGCCCCAGCTCAGGACCAGACTCCAGCAGCACCAGTGCAGGCACCAACTGTGCCCATTGTGATACCGGGTCTCTAGGAGACATTGGCCTAGATATTGACAGTTTGTACGGGCCAGGATCAGGTGGTTTCAGCCACCACAGTAGCAGTAGCAACTTCGCAGGCTGGGGGAGGCAATGAGACCGCCGCTGCTCGCACACCTGAGTAGGTAGTGCAGGGATTACAGACTCCAGAGGCACCTCCAGCTCAGCCAATGGTACCCGTTCAGGAATACAGGGTTCCAGTTATGCCAGACGATGAACAACGTCGTCTAGAGAGGTTTAGTAGACTTCAGCCTCCTTCTTTTAGTGGTGCTCAGGGCGAGGATGCCTAGGGTTTTCTCGACAAGTGTCAGCGTATGCTTCATACAACAGGGATTCTTGAGTCCAGCGGTGTGGCTTTTACTACATTTCAGTTTGCTAGAGCGACCTTCACTTGGTGGGAGGCGTATGTGCAGCATAGGCCGGCAGGTGCAACACCTTTAACTTGGCAGGGGTTCTCCACTCTCTTCTTGGAGAAGTGGATACCACAGTCTCAGATGGAGGAGCTACGTAGACAGTTTGAGTGGCTTCGCCAGGGAGATATGACTGTGTCTTAGTATGAGGCGAGGTTTTCTAAGTTGGCTCGTTATGCCTCATGGATAGTTCCGACTGATCGGGAAAGGATTAAGAGGTTCGTGGATGGTCTTAGTTATCACCTTCGTATTCTGATGACTCAAGAGAGAGTTTTGGGTATTTCCTTCGAGGATTCAGTTGATATTGCTCATGATATTAAGATGGCTCGCTGTTAGGAGAGATAGGAGAGGGAGGCCAAGAGGCCTCGAGGTTCTGGCAGTTTTAGTGGCGCTCCTTCGAGGGGCCAGTTCCAGCAGGGTCGCGGTCGTTCTTTCAGGCCCGATCAGTCAGCTCGACCTGAGTATCGAGGTGGATCTTCTGGTCATGGTTATTAGGGTTCTCAGCAGAGTTAGCTATCTCTCAGCACTTTTCCAGCACAGAGTTCGTCTCTTGCTCAATTTGCTCAGGGTTCTTCCAGGCCGAGTGCACTAGCTAGCCACTCTGGCATGAGGGGTTCCCTTCAGTCCCAGTTCCCAGCACCTGGGAGTACTATGAGTGTGGAGAGTTCGGGCATATGCGGAGGGAGTGTCTGCGTCGTGCCGCTAGCTCATCTCAACAGAGGGGTCAACCCTCATCTTCTGCTCCAGTTACTTCACTACCCACCCACCCAGCTAGGGGTGGAGGACATGCGGCTAGGGTTCGCCCCAGAGGGGAAGGTCGATTAGGGGATGGTCAGGCCCGTTTCTATGCACTTCCTAGCAGGGTGATTTCTTTTCTAAAGGCCTAGCGTATGGTTGGGAAAGGCTGTCTATCATATTTGGCTCTTGTGAGGGATGTATTCGGTTCCAGTGGTGAGGGAGTTTCCCAATGTGTTTCCTACAGACCTGCCGGGCACGCCACCGGACAGGGACATTGATTTTGGTATTGACCTGGTGCCGGACACTCAGCCCATTTCCATTCCTCCATATTGTATGGCACCGACATAGTTGAAAGAACTAAAGGATCAGCTTCAGGAACTCCTTGATAAGGGGTTCATTCGGCCTAGTGTGTCACCGTGGGGTGCACCGGTTCTATTTGTGTAAAAGAAGGATGGCACAATGAGAATGTTCATTGACTACAGGCAATTGAACAATGTAACAGTGAAGAACAAGTATCCCCTGCCCCATATTGATGATTTATTTGACCAGCTTCAGGGGCAAGGGTATTCTCCAAGATTGATCTTCGTTCAGGCTATCACCAGTTGAAGATCAGGGATTCAGATATTATGAAGACTGCTTTCAGGACTAGATATGGGCACTACGAGTTTCTGGTTATGTCCTTTGGGCTGAGTAATGCCCCAGCCACGTTCATGCATTTGATGAACAATGTATTCCGGCCATATCTGGATTTGTTCGTGATTGTTTTTATTGATAATATGTTGGTGTACTCGCGTAGCCAGGAGGAGCACGCACAACATTTGCGAGTGGTATTACAGAGATTGAGGGAGGATAAGCTTTATGCAAAATTCTCCGAGTGTGAGTTTTGGCTCAGTGGCTTTCTTGGGGCACGTGGTGTTCCGCGAGGGTATACAGGTTGATCCAAAGAAGATAGAGGCGGTTCAGAGTTGGCCCAGACCATCCTCAGCCACAGAGATTCGTAGCTTTCTTGGGTTGGCAGGCTATTATCACCGGTTTGTTCAGGATTTTCATCCATTGCATCGCTCTTGACCAAGTTGACTCAGAAGGGGTGCTCCATTTGTATGGTCGAACGAGTGTGAGGAGAGCTTTTAGAAGCTCAAGACAGCATTGACCATAGCTCCAGTGTTGGTTTTGCCATCAGCTTCAGGTTCATATACTGTGTATTGTTACACTTCGAGAGTTGGGATTGGTTGTGTGTTGATGCAGGAAGGTAGAGTTATTGCTTATGCTTCTCGTCAGTTGAAGCCCCACGAGAAGAACTACCTTGTTCATGACTTAGAGTTGGTTGCCATAGTTCATGTTTTGAAGATTTGGAGGCACTATTTATATGGCGTTTCTTGTTAGGTATTCACCTATCATCGAAGTCTTCAACATTTGTTCAAGCAAAAGGATCTTAATTTGAGGCAACGGAGGTGGCTTGAGTTGCTCAAGGATTATGATATTACCATTTTGTATCACCCCGAGAAGGCCAATGTGGTGGCCGATGCGTTGAGCCGGAAGGCGGTTAGCATGGGGAGTTTGGCGTACATTCCAGTTGGGGAGAGGCCCTTTGCAGTTGATGTTCAGGCTTTGGCCAATCGGATGGTGAGATTAGACATTTCAGAGCCTAGTCGGGTGTTGGCTTGTGTGGTTTCTCGGTCTTCCTTGTATGAACGCATCAGAGAGCGCTAGTATGATGATCCATATTTTCTTGTCCTTAAGGATAGGGTTCAGCATGATGATGCCAGGGATGTGACCATTGATGGTGATGGCGTGTTGAGGATGCAGGGCCGAATTTGTGTGCCCAATGTGGATGGGATTAGAGAGTTGATTCTGGAGGAGGCCCATAACTCGCGGTATTCCATTCATCCGGGTGCCGCGAAGATGTATCAAGATTTGAGGTAGAACTATTGGTGGAGAAGAATGAAGAAAGATATTATGGGATTTGTAGCTCGGTGTCTCAACTGCCACCAGGTGAAATATGAGCATCAGAGACCGGGTGGCTTGCTTCAGCAGATGGTTATTCCCGAGTGGAAGTGGGAGAGAATCACTATGGACTTTGTGGTTGGACTTTCTCGGACTTTGAAGAAGTTCGATGCTATTTGGGTGATTGTGGATCGGCTGACCAAGTCTGCGCACTTCATTCTGGTATGTACTACCTATTCTTCAGAGCGGTTGGTAAGGATTTATATCCGGGAGATTGTTCGGTTGCATGGTGTACCGGTTTCCATCATCTCAGATAGAGGTACTCAGTTTACTTCGCAATTTTGGAGAGCCGTGCAGAGAGAGTTGGGTACTCAGGTAGAGTTGAGCACATCGTTTCATCCTCAGACGGACGGACAGTCTGAGCGTACTACTCAGATATTGGAGGACATGTTGCGTGCTTGTGTTATTGACTTTGGAGGTTCATGGGATAAGTTTCTACCACTTGCGGAGTTTGCTTACAACAACAACTACCAGTCGAGTATTCAGATGGCTCCATATGAGGCCTTGTATGGGAGGCGGTGTAGATCTCCAGTTGGTTGGTTCGAGCCCGCCGAGGCTAGACTATTGGGGACAGATTTATGTTCAGGATGCCTTAAGGAAGGTGAAGGTAATTCAGGAGAGGCTTCATACAGTGCATTTGCGTCAGAAGAGTAATGCGGACCGGAAGGTTCGATATGTGTCCTACATGGCCGGTGAGAAGGTCTTGCTGAAGGTTTTGCCCATGAAGGGTGTTATGAGGTTTGGGAAGAAAGGCAAATTGAGTCCTCGGTTCATTAGGCTTTTTGAGGTGCTTTGGAGGATTGGGGAGGTGGCTTATGAGCTTGCTTTTCCACCCAGCTTGTCTAGCGTGCATCCAGTATTTCATGTTTCTATGCTTCGGAAGTATATTGCGGATCCGTCTCATGTTTTGCACTTCAACACGGTTCAGTTGGATGATGATTTGACCTATGATGTGGAGCAAGTGGCTATTTTGGGTCATCATGTTTGGAGATTGAGATAAAAGGATATCGCTTCAGTGAAAGTGCAGTGGAGAGGTCGGCCCATGGAGAAGGCTACCTAGGAGACCAAGCGGGAGATGCGAGCAGATATCCTCACATATTTGAGACTTCTGCTATGTTTCTTGACTCGTTGGAGGACAAACGTTTGTTTAAGTTGGGGAGGATGTGACAACCCAACCCGTCATCACGTGAGTTACCGCCCCGTTTCCCCCATTTTATGCTTCTTCATGTTTCGTAATCGGTATACGGTGTGTTAGAGTTAAATCAGATTGGTTTAGATAGGAAATGAGACACTTAGTCTCTTTAAGGAAGGCTTGTTTTGGAAAAGTCAGCCGGATGTTGACTATTGAGTTAGAGGGCTCGGATGTGATTTCCGGTGATTCGTTTAGCTTCGGGGGATGATATGTGGCTTAGGAGTGTGATCGGAATGGATTTTGGAGGTCCGGAGTAGAATTAGGCTTGAATTGGCGAAGTTAGTATTTTGGCAAATACCGGTTGGTAGGTGAGATTTTGATACGGGGGTCGGAATGGAATTCCGAGAGTTGCAGTAGCTTCGTTAGGTGATTTTGGACGTGTGTGTAAAATTTCAGATCATTCAGAGGTGTTTTGTCGGGTTTTTCATCAAATGCATATTTTGGAAGTTTTAGAAGAACTTAGGCTTGAATTCGATGTAATTTGATGGTTTTGGCGTTGTTTGATGCATTTTGATGATTGGAACAAGTTTGTATGATGTTTTAGGAGGTGTTGGTATTTTTGGTTGAGGTCCCGGGGGCCTCGGGGTGAATCCGGATAGCTAACGGAAGGTTTTTGGTACTTTGGATGCTGCAGAAAAATTGCAGGTCAGTGTTGCAGAGTTTTGCTCTATGCCATTGCAGGAGAGGCTTTGCGATCGCATAGAAGAATTTTTGGGGCTGGTCAGTTTTTCAAGGCGATCGCGGGAGAGCAGTGCGATCTCATAGAGGAATCTTGGGAGTTTGAATTTTTGTTCATCGCGATCACGTGGGTGTGTCTGCAATCGCGTAAGGTAAATTGGTTGGTCATTGCGATCGCAGGGGTGCTTATACGATCGCATAGTGTTAAATTTGGAGGTGAAAATTTTGTGCATAACGATCGCAAAGGGGTATTGCGATCGCATAGAAGGAGCTACAGTGATCTGGGCAGAATGTTAAAACATTTCATCCGCGAGCAAGTCTTATTTCCACCATTTTTGAGCATCCTTGAGAGCTTTTGGATGGGAATTGACGGTGATTTCGACTGGGTGTAATTGGAGGTGAGTTCCTTGACCTTAATACATGATTTAATGATAGAATTAACATAGAAATTTGTGGAAATTCATCAAGAGAGGGTAAAGCTAGGGCTTGAAAATTAGGTATTTCAAAGTGTGATTTGAAGGTTCGTTTGGGCTTGGATTTGGGAGTTTTTGGTATGTATGGACTCGTGGCGAGATAAGGAATCCAATTATGTTAAATTTTATGAATTTCGAGAAGTGGGTCCGGCGCTCGGGTTTTGCAAATTTCGTGAATTTCGATATTGTTTTAGTCTTTTCGATTGGGTTATGTTCCCTTAGCCTATTGTGATGTATTCGTTATGGTTTTGATCAGATTCGACGCTTGAGGAGGTTGATTTGTGAGGCAAGGGAGTAGCAAGCTAGGATTTCGGCCTGCTTGAGGTGAGTAATGGTTATAAATGATGTTATGAGGGTTTGAAACCCCAGATTTGCACAACGTGGTGCTATGTTGAGTTGAGACACACGCTGTATGATGAGCGTGGGGTCTGTCACTACTGGGGATTTGGACTCGGTTCATCCCGTTTGATGAATCTACTGTACTTTTGACTGAGACTTAATTAATATCATTATATTATGGGCTAGTTGCCATGTTTGGGGCCTTGTGCCGATCTGTAGAACCCTTAGGGGCATTTGTATTGGTTGACCTCAATTTTCTTGTCGAAATCATACCCTCAGTCATGTTCTAAACTGATAAACATAATATGAACCAGCTTTAGAAATTGTTAAATCCTAATGAGAGTAATGTGTGGGTTGAGAACCCCGTCTTATCTTAGTGCGCCCGAGAGGCCAAGTCTATATTGACTGAGAGGGGTCGAGAACCCCATTGTGACGGTATTTGTCATGCTATGGAACGGGCTACATGCCGCAGCAGTATATATATTTATGCGGATCGGACTGCACGCCGCAGTAGTATATTATATGAATCGGACTGCACGCCGCAGTAGTATATTATCTGGGTCGGACTGCACGCTACAGTAGTATAGCACTTGGCCTGAAGGAGCCCCTCCGGAGTCTGCACACCCCCAGTGGGCGCAGTCGACTATTCTTGGATCGGGTTGCATGCCGCAGCAGTATATATATATATATATGGATCGGGCTGCACGCCGCAGCAGTATACTATATGGATCAGGCTACATGCCGCAGTAGTGCAAACATGAATTCGGTTATCGTGAGGAGTAAATGAAATGAATACTGGCTTAAAGGACTTTTAACTGACTTCTTCATTCAGTTGTTGTTTTTGATATTCTCATTATTTTAATATAGAACTGCGTAGGGTTTTACGAGTTTTCTTTCCGCCAGTCATTATTTATTGCTATTACTCACTGAGTTGGAGTACTCACTTTACTCCCTGCACCATGTGTGCAGATAGAGGTATCCTGGAGGCATAGTTTGAGTTTTTTTGCTGCTATTCAGCTTATTCCGGAGTCATCGAGGTAGCTGCTATTCCGCAGGACCCGATTTCTCCCCTTATCCTCTTTATTTTCCGCATTTTAGACAACTCTATGTATAGGTTGCTACACAGACTTCTATTAGAGGCTCTCGGCTCGTGACACCAAATCGGTGGGATTTATATGGATATTTTATGGATTTTCAGTACTATTTATTTATTACTACAGAGTTATAATCATATTAATTTGGCATTAAATCCTATTAATTGGTAATGAATTCTACATAAGGGATTGTGAGTGGCGAATTGGTCGGGCTTGCCTAGCATCGTGTTGTGCACCATCACGACCAGGGATTTGGGGTCGTGACAATACTCTATCAAAATTTAAGACTTTCTATCAAAGCTCCTACTGGACATGAAGCCCCATCTAGGAGATATCTATTCTTACTAAAATCTTTTCATATTGCTTCTTCAACCTAGACTCTATCTGGGTGCCAGTTCAGAGCATTCAAGCATCTATCTAGCCTCAGAAACATTTTTGCTCTAATATGTATTTCTTGGATGATCATTCTGATAATAGCATTTGCATTGCTCTTCTTCTTCTGGAAGATGGCATTATTCCTTGCTTGCCAAATGTGATAAACAGCTGCGGTTAGTACCATTTTGCAAATTGCTGCTCCTGCACTCTTCCCTTTAGCCACCCTTTCTATCCACTTTAGTTCTTCCTGCCAATCTTTCTTTGTTCTCTTAATGCCTCACCATAAAAAGGTCTGCCATATAGTTGCTGGCATCTCACATTCAAAAAACAAGGGTTGAATAGTTTCTTTATCCCTTTGACAAAGTGAGCATGTTTTGTCTTCTATGATCCCCCATCTTGCTAGTCTTTCTTTTGTAGCTAACCTATCTTGTATTGCCAATCTTATTATGAATATCCACTTTGGGAGTCCATGGTTATTGCAAACTAATTTCCTCCATGACACCTTCTGAAAGTCCTCTTGCATTGCTTTGTACATGTGCTTCACAGAGACCTTCTCTATCTTGGTCACCTCCTCTTCTGTATATCCAGTATCCTCAAAAGGTCTTTTTGCAATGAAAATCTTTTGGATAACCCACGATGCATTCTTTGGTTTTGTGTTCCATATAGTACCCCCTTTATATAGTAAACATGTATCCACTGGACCCACAACTTTTCCTTCTTTGTGCAAATGTTCCATAAAAGCTTGCATTGTTCCACAATTCCACATTGATAAAGTTTACGCCTCCTGCTACCTTTGGAGCACACATTTTATCCCAGGCAATCAGTGCCTACTTGGTTGGTTCAGCATTCCCCCACCATAAGAATCTCCTGCATATTTTTTCTATGAACTGTATGATCTATTTTGACAGAATAAATATTTGAGCCCAGAATGTCTGAATTGCCTCTAGTACACTCTTGATAAGCATTACTCTGCCTGCATATGACAAAAACTTTATTGTCCAACACTGGATCCTGCTCAACATTCTATCAATTAGGGGTTTACATTGCATAACTGTCAGTCTTTTTGTGCTCAAAGGGACTCCTAGGTACCTGAAAGGTAAATCTCCTTTAGTTTATCCTAACATGTCCATAATATATTGTTCTGTCCTATTGACTACTTCTCCAAAGTAGATGCTGCTTTTATTTGGATTTGCAATTATGCCTGATACTGCAGTGAAAGTTTGAAACTGTTTGTGCAGGATCTTGACTGATTGTATATCTCTTTTACAGAACAATAATAAGTCATCAGAAAATCCCAATTATGCTAAGTTGACTTTAGCACATTTTGAGTGAAATTTGAACTCCTTGTGCTCCTTCAGTGGCTTCAGCAGTCTGCATAGATACTTCATGGCCATCACAAATAGCAGCGGTGATAAGGGGTCCCCTTGTCTAAGTCCTTTTCTTGCCTCAAATGGCTTGGTTTACTTGCCATTGATTATAATAGAGTAATCAACTAAGCTAATACATACCATTATCCACATCACAATTTTTTTACGAAATCCCAAATATTTCATCACCTGCTCAATATCATCCCATTCCACAGAATCATAAGCTTTCTGAAAATCGATCTTGAGCATACACTTGGTGATATGTTCTACCTCCCATAGCCTTTAACCAATTGATGGCTCATAATGATGTTAACCGTAATCATTCTTCCTGACACAAATTGTTTTTGGAAGTTATCAATTAGGTTTTGCATAGCTCCCTGCAATCTTGTTGTTAGAATTTTTGATATTATCTTATAGAGCACAATGCAACATGATATAGGCCTAACCTCCTTGATGCTGGTTGGGTTCATTACTTTAGGAATCGGGGTAATTGTGGTGCTATCACGTCCCAGATTTCCCACCCTCGGGAGTCGTGATGGTGCCTACTCGTGAAAGCTAGGCAAACCGAGTATTATGGATTCACTAACTCTTTTATTTAGCCCTTTTTAACAGTTTAAATCAACATACGATCAACAGTGAAATATTGACAATAATCAAATACATACGAAGACGTAATCTGATAACTTAGCCAAAAACAAGTACGACAATATCAAGTACATCTCTACCTGGAATCGGTGCCACAATATCATGGACCATCTACGAATACTACACATAATTGTTTGGAAAGAAAGATACACTCTGTCTCTGAAGTAAATGAAAACAAAATATAAAGATAGAAGAGAACGCCGGGGCCTGCGGACGCCTGTAGGACTACTTTGGGATCTCTAACTGGACTGAAGACATCCCCCCAAAGCTATGGTCCAAAAGTTGCCGCTTCAGGATCTGCACACAGTGTAGAGTGTAGTATCAACACAACCAACCCCATATGCTGGTAAGTGCCTAGCCTAACCCCGATGAAGTAGTGACGAGGCTAGGACCAGACTACCAGATAAACCTATGTAGTTATATAATATACAACGGAAAATAAAACAGATATAAACATGTAAATATGGGAGGGGGACATCCTGAGGGGGAATATCATTTACCAACAGTAATTTAAAAGACAACATAAAGAACAATTTAGAATTTGCAGCAAAATAATAAAGAACTCGTAACCGACCAATAAACACTTTTTATTATCTATTATTGTGGCGTGCAACCCGATCCAAATCATAAAACACTGTTGCGGCGTGCAACCCGATCCATATCATTTATCACTGTTGTGACGTGCAACCGATCCAATCATATTAGTGTTGCGGCGTGCAACCCGATCCAAACTTAATGTTGTTGCGGCGTGTAACCCGATCCAAATATAATATTGATACGGCGTGCAACCTGATCCATATATACAGTTCAACACCGACCACAAAGAGAGTCCCGGCAAGGGATCAATAAAGAAACAACACTATCCCGGCAAGGGAATCGATCGTATGAATAAATACGTCCCGACAAAGGAAAATCAGCTATAACCAAACTTATTCCAACATCTAACTTCCTCAACTAGCACAAATACTCAATCATAAGTAATTTTCACGAGAATAATCATAATCCTTGTTCAACACAGAGAATTCAACAACTTAGGCATTCGTAATATTTGTTAAGAACACAACAATTTTAATTTAAGACTCACGGTCATGCTTGACACCAACGTATAGATACTCGTCACCATGCCTATACGTCGTACTCATCAAGTAACACGTAGCAAATAGGACACAATTCCTAATCCCTCAAGCTAAGGTTAGACCAAACACTTACCTCGATGCCACGAACACAATTCGAGTCTCAACTATCGCTTTACCCCTTGATCCCACAACTATTTCGCTCGTATCTAGCCACAAGTTACTTAATTACATCAATGAATGCTAATTGAATCAATTCTAATGCATGAAAATAAGTTTTCCAAAGTTATACCAAAAAAGTCAAAAATCGCCCTCGATCCTACATGGCCAAAACCCAAGGTTCGAAACCAAAACCCGATTACCCATACCCCCACGAACCCAAATATATAATTTGTTTTGAAATCGGACCTCAAATCGAGGTCTAAATCCCCCAAAATTTGAAAAACTTATGTTCTACCTAAAACCCTCAATTTCCCCCATGAAAATCATTGATTTTGAATTGAAATCATGTGAAAAGATGTTAAGGATTGAAAAAAACTAGTTAGAAATCACTTACAATCGATTTGGAGAAGAAGTTGTCTTTGAAAATTCGCCCTAGAGTGTTTTGGTTTTGAAAAAGTGTGAAAAATGGTTGAAATGCGTCTACGTTATGAATTTATAGGTTGCAGGAATCGCAATTGCAACCAGGGTTCACAATTGCGAACCCAGACTCTGCTAAGCTTGCATTTGCGAAGCAACTTTTGCATTTGTGAGGTCGGATTTGCGAACATCCTGTCGCATTTGTGAAGACAGGCCCGAATGGGGAGCTATCGCATTTGCGAAGAAAATTCTCGCATTTGCGAGGAAGGGCTAGCCTGGGCTGTTCCGCATTTGCGACTCAGCCCTCACATTTGCAAGTCAGGCTTCGCAAATGCAAAGCCTGCAGGCCTGCAATAGAACAGTTGAAACCTACAATTTTCCAATTTAAAAAATCCACCCCGTGGCCTATCCAAAACTCACCCGAGCCCTAAGGCTCCAAACCAAACATGCACACCAACCTAAAAATATCATACAGACTTGCTCATGCATTCAAATAACTAAAATAACATCAACAACTATGAATTTAGCATCAAAATCATGAAATTTTCTTAAGATCTTCAAATTTTTCAATTTTTTCATATACGGTCCGATTCACGTCATTTCTAGTCCGTTTCTTACCAAATTTTACAGACTCATCTTAAATCACATATAAGACCTATACCAGGTGTCGAAAACAAAATACGGGCTCGATACCATCAAGTTTTACACAGATTTCATTTCCAAAAACTCATAAATATTCCAGAAAATAATTTTCTTTAGAAATTCATTTCTTGGGCTTGGGACCTCGGAATTCGATTCCGGGCATATGCCCAAGTCCCATATTTTCCTGCGGACCCTCCAGGACTGTCAAATCATGGGTCCGGGTTCGTTTACTAAAAATGTTGACCAAAGTCAACTTAATTCGTTTTAAAGTCAAAATTCATGATTTCTCACAGATTTTCACATATTGGCTTTCAGGCTACGCGTCCGGACTGCACATGAAAATTGACGTGGGATATAAAGAGGTTTTTAAGGATTCGGAACACAAAATTTACTTTTAAAAGAAGTGATGACCTTTTGGGTCATCATAGGTGCAGTTGATGCTTTACACATTTCTACACTTTCAAAGAACTCCATCACTGCTTCAGTAACTTCATCACCCAAAATATTCCATATCTTCTTAAGGAAAAATTAATTATATTCATCGCATACCGATGCTTTGCTATCATCAATGTCCTATAATTCTTTCTTTACTTCCTCTCTTGTGACTGGCTTAATTAGCTGTAGTTGTTGTTGCCTGCTCAATATATAGCCTTTCTGCATGATTTCTGAGTTGACTACTGGTATTTGTGAAGTTGTTGTGCCAAGTAACTTCATGTAGAAGTTCACTATTTCCTCTTCCACTTCATTTGTATTCTGGAGTATTTGCCATATACTGCTGACTAGTCTTCCAATATGATTTGTTGCTAGCCTATTTTCCCCACATGCATGGAAGTATGATGCGTTTGAATACCCTAATTTGATCAATTTGACTCTTGATTTCTACTTCAAAACACTCTCCTCAACCTCTAGCCATTTAGCCAATTCAAGTTTTGCAGCCTTTTCTTGTGCTATTGTCTCATTGTCAGTTCCTGGACCTAGCATTTGAGCCTGTATGCCATCCAGTTTAGTTCTTGCTACTTTAATCATGTTCCCAATAATGCTAAATTCTTGAGTATTCAGCTGCTTCAGATCTCACTTTAGCATTTTGAGCTTATTCCATACCTTTAACATTGAATTTCCTTTTTGCCTCTTTGTCCAACATTGTTTAACTATGTCATCAAAGTCTTTTGATTTACCAGGCAGTTTAGAAACTTGAAAGGTTGACTTCCTACTTGATTAGTGTCATCAAACATTATGCTCAAAGGACAATGATTAGAAAACACAAGGTTCATTACAATCCCCTCCATGGTAGGCCATTTTTTAATCCACTCTGCATTTACTAGAATTCTATCAATTCTACTATGAACATGGTTGTTTGTCCAGGTAAACTTTCTACCCACAGTTCTAAGTTCATCTAGTCCATCATCTATTATGAGGTCTTCGAAATCTCTCACCTCAATCTCTTGTACTGCATTCCCTGCACTCTATCCTCACTAGATAGGATAGTATTAAAATCATCCATTATTAAGCTCGGTCCATTGATTCTAGCCATAGTTCTTCTTAGGTCCTCCCATAATGCCTTCCTATCTTGTATAGTATGCAGTCCATATATAGCTCCAAAGTTAAACTTGGTTCTGTTCTAGTTTATGGTCACTTGTCGTACAAATGGTGTAACGACCCGGTCGGTCATTTCTTGAGTTACCGCTCCGTTTCACCCATTTATGCTTCTTATTGCTTTGTTTTTTGGTACTATGTGTTATCGGATTGGTTGGCATAGGTTCGGAAAGGTTTTGGTAAGGCTTGACACACTTAGTCTCTTTTGAGTGAGTTTAAATTACAAAGGTCAACCGGATATTTACTTATGTGAGAAAGGGCTCAGATGTAAATTCCGATCTTCGTATAGCTTCGGGAGGTGATTTGGGACTTAGGAGCGTGATCAGAATGTGTTTTGGAGGTCCGGAGTAGATTTAGGCTTAAATTTACGAAGTTGGAATTTTTGCGTTTTCCGGTTGATAGGTGAGATATTGATATAGGTGTCGGAATGGAATTCTGGGAGTTGCAGTAGGTTAGTTGTATCATTTGGGAATTATGTGAAAAATATTAGGTTATTCGGACGTTGTTTGATAGACTTTTTGATCAAAAGCGGAATTCAGAAGATATTTGGAATCATAGGCTTGAGTTCGATGTGCTTTGGTTGATTCGATGCTGTTTGAGGTGTTTTGAGGATTGGCATAAGTTTGGATAGTTGTATGTGACTTGTTGGTGCTTATGGTTGAGGTACCGGGGGCCTCGGGGTGATTTCAGATGGTTGACAGAAGATTTGGAGTTGGGAATTTGCAACTAAAGCTGAGTTTTCTGTCATAACAGCACCTGCGTCTTGGGGACTGTAGGTGCGAGCTGGTAGAAGCTCCCAGAGGGTCGCAGAAGCGGAATTGGCCATGGGGAGCTGGAACTGCAGAAGCGGGTATGTGAGCGCACCTGCCATAGCGCAAGTGCGGTGTCTTATCACAGATGCGGAACTTAGAATTTTAAGTGAAAATCGCAGATGCAGTGTCTTGGCCGCAGATGCGGTGTATAGACCACAGGTGCGAAAAGCCTGGGTCAGAAAGTATAAAAGATTTCCTTCGCGATTTTTGAGTTATTCTTCACCATTTGCATACGGGTTTGAGCTTGAAGGAGCTATTTGAAGAGGGATTTCAAGGGGATTTTATAGAGGTAAGGTTTTTTGACCCTATACTCGTTTCTTTGGTGTTATTTCTCTGATTTAGCTTGAAATTAATGGAGATCAAGGGTTAAAAAAATTGGGAATTAGGGCTTGGTATTGGAAACCATGACTTGAAGATTTGAGGGGTCATTTGTTGTCGGATTTTGGTACTTTTGATATGGATGAACTCGTGGGAGGATAAGGAGTTTATTCGTGTAATTATCGGATTCCGAGACATAGGTCTGAGGGTCAAGTTTGGTTAATTTCTCGATTTATGTTGTAATTTGATTATTTTTGCATGGGCTTCGTTCCCTTAGCATATTTTGACGTCATGATTCTGATTTTTGGATAGATTCGACGCGAGTTGAGGCCGATTTGAGGGGCAAAGGCATTGCGGGCTAGAGCTTGGATCGGATAGAGGTGAGTAATGATTGTAAATGTTGTCCTGAGAGTATGAAACCCCATATTTCACATAGTTGTGCTACTTTGAGGTGATGCACATTCTAGATGACGAGCGTGTGGTCGTGCACCATTGTGGATTGTGACTTAGTCCGTCCTGTATGACTGTTTAATCACGTATTTGATTGAAAACTATTTGCTATCATCATGTTTTTGGGTAAATGCCATATTTGGGCCTCGTGCTAACTGTTTGGACCCTTAGGGGATTTTACTACTATTCCTCACTGTTTTGACTTTGTATTTGTGCTTAGTCATGCTATATTCTACTATTTTCATAACTCAGCCATCTTTACTCATTTTTTATAATTAAATGATATTTTGGGCTGAACAACATGTTTTTACTGTTGCCCGAGTGGCTTGTGAGATTCTGACTGAGTAAGGCCAAGGGCCTATGTTGTAAGGATACTATAGGATCAGGCTGCGCACCGCAACAATATTATACTAATTTATGATTATGAGGCCGAGGGCCTGAGTTGGTACGCCACAAGGTGGCTTGATATGCGGTCGAGAGCTTATTTGATTGTGCCACGAGGTGGCTTGATATTGCGTTTGGGTCGTAAGGGGCCCCTCCCGGAGTCTGTACACCCATAGTAAGCATGGGTACCTAGTGTGACACATGATATAGCCCGAACGGCTGATGTTGTTCCATGTTATTGCCTGAGGGGCTGATACGAGTGATTGTGAGATAGCCCGAGGGGCTAGTTCTGTTGGTATTTTGCCCGAGGGGCCGATTTACATTTCTATCTATTCTCACTGCTTATCATTCACTCGTTTAAACTGCTTGAAGATGTTTTAAAGAGATTTTCACCGAACTAAGGTGTTTTTACGAGCTTTCACTATTTTATTGCATTGTATTGGTTTTATACTGCCTCGTTATAGCATTTTGCTATGTTTTACGTGTTTTCTTAGCGCTCAGCTTCCTTTACTTTTATTACTCACTGAGTTGGCGTACTCACATTACCGCATCCACCCTGTGTGTAGATTCAGGATCCTCGGGTCATGCTAGCGAGGGTTGATTGCTTCCAATAGATCATTTCAGCGTTCACTAGGTAGCTGCTCGGCGTTCACAGCCCAGGGCTTCTCCCTTCTATCTTTACTTTCCTTTTTACTAGCTCTGTAATAGACTGTATAGTCCTTTTTCATACTCTTAGTCAGATGTTTAGATACTCATGACTAGTGACACCCCAATGTCGAGATGTGTTTGTTTTCCGCAGTTGCTCTATTTAACTCTATTTTGCGATCTATCACTTATTAATGACTTAATCACGAATTATTATAACTGTTAGTTGGCTTGGAGGTTTGTGTCGGCTGGCCTTGTATCACGAGAGGCGCCATCATGACCGGGTCTGGTTTGGTGTCGTGATAAGTTGGTATCAGAGCCTAGGTTACATAGGTTTCACGAGTTATGAGTAGGTTTAGTAGAGTCTCGCGGATCAGTACAGAGACGTCTGTATTTATCCTCGGGAGGCTGCAGAACCTTTAGGAAAACTCTATATTCTTGAAATTCTTGTCGTGCGAATCTGTTGATCCGAGTACTAAACTTCTGTTATTCTATTCTCTCACAGATGGTGAGGACACATGCTACCATTCACGATGGACGACCACCAGTGCCACCAGTTGGGGCTACTAGAGGCCGACGACATGGTCGAGGCCGTGGTAGGGGCAGAGGTGTAGCCCACACAAGAGCTAGGGCAGCACCTGCAGATCAACCAGCCACCCCAGTTCATGATCAGATCCCAGTTGTGGATGCTCCAACATCACTAGTTCAGGAACCAGCTGTACCCATTATTATTACGGGTCATTAGAAGGCCCTGGCCCAAATTCTATCAGTATACATTGGCCTAGCTTAGGCGGTCTCAGTCACTACAGCTGCAACTACTTCTCAGGCCGGGGTAGGCACTTAGACTCCCACCGCTCGCACACCTGAGCAGGTCGTGTAGGGACTTCAGACACCGAGGGAACCTCCAGCCCAACCGGTTGCAGCTGTTCAAGACTATGTAGATCCTGTTATGCCAGAGGACGAGCAGCGCAGGTTGGAGAGGTTTGGTAGACTTTAGCCTTCGACTTTCAGTGGTGCAGAGGACGAGGATGCCTAGGGTTTCTTGGACAAGTGTTAGAGGATTCTTCGTACAGCAGGTATTCTGGAGACCAGCCGGGTAATTTTTACTACTTTTCAGTTTTCTGGAGTTGCCTTCACTTGGTGGGAGGCTTATGAGAGGCATAGGCCTATTGGTGAAGCACCTCTTACCTGGCAGCAGTTCTCCGTTCTCTTTTCGAAGAAGTATATGCCACAGTCTCACAGAGAGGAGCTGCGCAGGCAGTTCAAGTGGTTGCGTCAGGGAGATTTGACTATGACGCAGTATGAGATGAGGTTCTTAGAATTAGCTTGTCATGTTGTTTGGTTGGTTCCGACAGATAGAGAGAGGATCAGGAGATTCGTTGATGGCCTCACATACCAGCTTCGTATTCTCATGACCAGGGAGAGGGTGTCTGGTGCTACATTTGAGGAGGTTGTGGACATTGCTCGCGAGATAGAGTCAGTTCGTCGCCAGGAGAAAGATGATAGGGAGGCCAAGGGGCCTTGGGGATCCGGTAATTATGGTGGTGCTCCTATGAGGGGTCAGTTTCAGCATGGCAGAGGCCATCCATTCAGGCATGCTCAGTCAGCTCGCCCAGGTTATCGTGGGGTGTCATCAGGTCATGGTTCTCACAATTCTCATCAGGGCGATTCATCACTCAGTGCCCTTCTAGCCTAGAGTTCGTCACGTGCTCCATCAGTTCAGGGCTATTCTATGCCAGGTGCATCTGCTAGTCATTCTGAAGTTAGGAGTTCCCTTTTGTCCCTGTCTCTACCACCAGTGAGTTGTTAAGAGTGTGGAGTGTTTGGCCATATGTGGAGGTAGTGTCCTCGTCATCTTGGAGGTTTATCTCAGTAGAGGAGTCAATCATCGACTTCAGCGCCAGTTACTTCTCCATCACCCACCCAGCCAGCTAGGGGTGAAGGACAGTCAGCTAGGGGCCACCCCAAAGGGGGATGTTGATCAGGTTATAGTTAGGCCCGTTTCTATGCACTCCCAACTAGACCCGATGATATTGCTTCAGATGCTGTGATTACAGGTCTTGTTTCATTCTGTCGCTGAGATACCTCTATGTTATTTGATCCCGGTTCCACTTTTTCTTATGTGTCATCATATTTTGATCGTTATTTGGATACGCCCCAGGAGAATCTTGTTTCATTTGTTCGTTTATCTACTCCAGTGGGCAATACTATTATTGTGGATAGTGTATACCGATCTCGTGTGGTGACTATTGGGGGTTTGGAGACCCAAGCGAACCTATTATTGCTTTGTATGGTGGACTTTGATATGATATTGGGCATGGATTGCTATCTCCGTGTCATGCTATTTTGGACTGTCATGCTAAGACAATGACGTTTGCTATGCTGGGTGTGCCACAGATTGAGTGGCAAGGTTTGATTGATTTTGTCCTCAGTAGGGTGATTTCGTCCTTGAAGGCACAACATATGGTTAGGAAGGATTGTCTTTCATATTTAGCCTTTGTGAGGGATGTCGGTGCAGAGACTCCTAGTATTGATTCTGTTCCTGTTGTGAGGGGCTTTCCCGATGTGTTTCCTGTAGACCTGCCGGGCATGCCACCGGGCAGGGATATTGGTTTTGGTATTGATCTGGTGCCGGGCACTCAACCAATTTCTATTCCACCATATCGTATGGCACCACCGGAGTTGAAAGAGTTCAACGAGTAGCTTTAGGAACTCCTTGCTAAGGGGTTCATTCGGCCTAGTATGTCGCCTTGGGGTGCGCCTGTTCTATTTGTAAAGAAGAAAGATGGCACGATGAGGATGTGCATTGATTACAAACAGTTGAACAAAGTAACAATCAAGAACAAGTATCCTTTGCCTCGTATCGATGATTTGTTTGACCAGTTTCAGGGAGCGAGAGAGTTCTCCAAGATTGATCTCCATTCAGGTTATCACTAGTTGAAGATCAGGGACTCGGATATTCTTAAGACAACCTTCAGGACCAGATATGGTCATTATGAGTTCCTTGTTATGTCTTTTGGGCTGACCAATGACCCGGCAGCGTTCATGCATTTGATGAAAAGCGTGTTTCGGCCTTATCTTGACTCGTTCGTGATTGTTATTATTGATGATATTCTGGTGTACCGCATAGTCAGGAGGAGCATGCGAAACATTTGAGATTTGTGTTGCAGAGGTTGAGGGAGGAAAAGCTTTATGCAAAGTTCTCCAAATGTGTGTTTTGGCTCAGTTCAGTGGCTTTCTTGGGGCACGTGGTGTAACACGATGGTATTTAGGTTGCTATGAAGAAGATAGAGACGGTTCAGAGTTGGCCCAGACTATCCTTAACCACAGAGATTCGCAGCTTTCTTGGGTTGGCGGGTTATTACCGCTGGTTTGTTTAGAGATTTTCCTCTATAGCATCACCCTTGACCAAGTGGACTCAATAGGGTGCTCCATTCAGGTGGTCGGTTGAGTGTAAGGAGAGCTTTCAGAAGCTCAAGACAGCCTTTGATCACTGCTTCAGTGTTAGTTTTTCCATCAGCTTTAAGTTCATATGCAGTATATTGTGATGCTTCGAGAGTTGGTATTGGGTGTGTGTTGATGTATGAAGGTAGAGTTATTGTTTATGCTTCTCGCTAGTTGAAGCCCCTTGAGAAGAACTACTATATGCATGATTTAGAGTTGGATTCCATTGTTCACGCGTTGAAGATTTGGAGGCATTATTTGTATGGTGTCTCTTGTGAGGTGTTTACTGATCATCGTAGCCTCCAGCACTTGTTCAAGCAGACGGATCTCAATTTGAGGCAGCGAAGATGGTTGGAGTTGCTAAAGTATTATGATATTACTATTTTTACCATCTAGGGAAGGCCAATATTATTGTCGATGCCTTGAGTAGGAAGGCGGTGAGTATGGGGAGTTTGGCATATATTCCAGTTGGGGAGAGACCTCTTGTAGTTGATGTTCAGGCCTTGTCCAATCGGTTCGTGAGGTTGGATTTTTCGGAGCCTAGTCGGGTATTGGCTTGTGTGATTTCTCGGTCTTCCTTATTTGATCGCATCAGAGAGCACCAGTATGATGATCCTCATTTGATTGTCCTTAAGGATAGAGTTCAGCACGATGATGCTAGAGATGTGACCATTGGTGATGATAGGGTGTTGAGTATGCAAGGCCGGATATGTGTGCCCAATGTAGATGGGCTTCGGGAGTGGATTTTGGAGGAGGCCCATAGCTCGCGATATTCAATTCATCCGATTGCCGCGAAGATGTATCAGGATCAGAGACATCATTATTTGTGGAGGAGAATGAAGAAAGACATTGTGGGATTTGTAGCTCGGTGTCTCAATTGTCAGCAGGTGAAATATGAGCATTAGAGACCGGGTGGCTTGCTCCAACAGATGGAATTCCAGAGTGGAAGTGGGAGCGAATCACTATGGATTTTATTGTTGGACTCCCATGGACTTTGAAAAAGTTCGATGCTATTTGGGTGATTGTGGATCGGCTGACCAAGTCCGCGCAATTCATTCATGTGTGTACTACCTATTCTTTAGAGCGGTTGGCAGGGGATCTATATTTGAGAGATTGTTCATTTGCATGGTGTCCTAGTTTCCATCATTTCATATAGAGGTACTCAGTTTACTTCGCAGTTTTGGAGGGCCGTGTAGAGAGAGTTGGGTACTCAGGTTGAGTTGAGCACAACTTTTCACCCTCAGACGGACGGGCAGTTCGAGCGCACTATTCAGATATTGGAAGACATGTTGTGTTCTTGTGTCATTGATTTTGGAGGGTCATGGGATAAGTTTCTACCACTCGTAAAGTTTACTTATAACAACAGTTACCAGTCGAGTATTCAGATGACTCCATATGAGGCTTTGTGTGAGAGGCGGTGTAGATCTCCAGTTGGTTGGTTTGAGCTGGGTGAGGCTAGGCTATTGCGTACAGACTTGGTGCAGGATGCTTTAGACAAGGTGAAGGTGATTCAGGATAGGCTTCGTATAGCACAGTCGAGACAAAAGAGTTATGCTGACAGGAAGGTTCGAGATGTGTCCTACATGGTTGGTGAGAAGGTTCTATTGATGGTTTCGCCCATGAAGGGTGTTATGAGATTTGGGAAGAAAGGTAAATTGAGTCCTCTATTCATTGGGCCTTTTAAGGTGGTTCGGAGGATTGGGAGGTGGCTTATGAGCTTGCCGTGCCACCTAGCTTATCGAGTGTGCATCCGGTATTTCATGTTTCTATGCTTCAGAAGTATATTGGTGATCCACCTCATGCTTTGGATTTTAGAACGGTTCAGTTGGATGATAATTTGACTTATGATGTGGAGCGAGTGGCTATTTTAGAGCGTCAGGTTCGAAAGTTGAGGTCAAATGATATAGCTTCAGTGAAAGTGTAGTGGAGAGGTCGGCACGTGGAAGAGGCTACATGGGAGATCGAGCGGGAGATGCGGAGCAGATATACTCACCTATTTGAGGCTTCAGGTATGTATCTTGACTCGTTCGAGGACGAACGTTTGTTTAACAGGGGAATGATGCAACGACCCGGCCGATTGTTTCATTATTTACCTCTCTTTTTCCCCTGCTTCTTATTGCTTTGTTTATTGGTACTATGTGTTATCGGGTTGGTTAGCTCGGGTTCGGAAAGGTTTTGGTAAGGTTTGAGACACTTAGTCTTTTTTGAGTGAGTTTAAGTTGGAAAGGTCATCCGGATGTTGAATTATGTGAGAAAGGGCTCGGATGTGAATTCCAATGGTTTGGATAGCTTTGGGAGGTGATTTGGGACTTAGGAGCGTGATCGGAATGTGTTTTGGAGGTTCGGAGGAGATTTAGGCTTGAATTGGCGAAGTTGGAATTTTGGTATTTTTCGGTTGATAGGTGAGATTTTGATATAGTGGTCGGAATGGAATTCCGGTAGTTGCAGTAGGTCCGTCGTGTCATTTGGGATGTGTGTGCAAAATTTCAGGTCATTCGGACATGGTTTGATAGACTATTTGATCAAAAGCGGAATTCGGAAGATATTTGGAATCTTAGGCTTGAATTCGATGTGATTTGCTTTATTCGATGATCTTTGAGGTGTTTTGAAGATTGGTATAAGTATGGATAGTGGTATGTGACTTGTTGGTGCTTTTGCGTGAGGTCCCGGGGGCCTCGGATAATTTCAGATGGTTGACGGAAGATTTGGAGTTGGGAATTTGCAGCTGAAGCTGAGTTTTCTGTCATAACCGCACCTGCGGCTTGGGCACCGCAGGTGCGAGCTCGTAGAAGCACCCAGAGCGTCATAGAAGCAGAATTGGCCATGGGGAGCTGGAACCACAGAAGCGGCTATGTGAGCGCACCTGTGATAGAGTAGGTGCAGTGTCTTATCGCAGTTGCGGAACTTGGATTTTTAAGTGAAAACCGCAAATGCGGTGCCTTGGACGCATATGCGGTACTGTAGATGCGGTGTATGGACCGCAAGTGCAAAAAGCCTGGGTCAAAAAGTATAAAAGATTTCCTTCACGATTTTTTAGTTATTCTTCACCATTTGCATGCGGGTTTGAGCTTGAAAGGGCTATTTAAAGAGGGATTTCAAGGGGATTTCATAGAGATAAGGTTTTTGGATCCTAAACTCGTTTCTATGGTGTTATTTCACTGATTTAGCTTGAATTTAGTGGAGATTAAGGGTTAAAAAAATTGGAAATTAGGGATTAGTTTTGGAGACCTTGACTTGAGAATTTGAGGGGTCATTTGTTATCGGATTTTTATACTTTTGATATGGATGAACTCGTGGGAGGATAAGGAGTTTATTGGTATAATTTTTATCGGATTCTGAGACGTGGGTCCAGGGATCGGGGTTGGTTAATTTCGGGATTTTATGTTGTAATTTGATTATTTTCGCATGGGATTCATTCCTTTAGCATATTTTGACGTCAGGATTCTAATTTTTGGATAGATTCGATGCGAGTTGAGGCCGAATCGAGGGGCAAAGGCATCGTAGGCTAGAGCTTGGACCGGATAGAGGTGAGTAATGATTGTAAATGTTGTCCTGAGGGTATGAAACCCCGGATTTCACATCGTTGTGCTACTTTGAGGTGACGCACACGCTAGATGACGAGCGTGGGGTCGTGCACCGTTGGGGATTGTGACTTAGTCCATCATGTATGACTGTTTAGTCGCGTATTTGATTGAAAACTGTTTGCTATCATCATGTTTTGGATGTATGCCATATTTGGGCCTCATACCAACTATTTGGACCCTTAGGGGATTTTACTACTATTCCTCACTGTTTTGACTTTGTATTTGTGGTCACTCATGCTATATTCTACTGTTTTCATAACTCAGCCATCTTTACTCGTTTTTGATATTTAATGATATTTTGGGCTGAACATCATGCTTTTACTGTTGCTCGAGTGGCTTGTGAGATTCTGACTGAGTAAGGTCGAGGGCCTATGTTGTGAGGATACTATGGGATCGGGCTGCGCGCTGCAGCAGTATTATACTGATTTATGATTATGAGGCCGAGGGACTGAGTTGCTACCCCACAAGGTGGCTTCATATTGCACTTGGGCTGTAAGGGGCCCTCCCGGAGTCTATACACCCCAATGAGCGGGGGTACCCAGTGTGACACGTGATATAGCCCGAGGGGCTGATGTTGTGCCATGTTATTGCCCGAGGGGCTGATACGAGTGATTGTAAGATAGCTCGAGGGGCTAGTTCGGTTGGTATTTTGCCCGAGGGGCCGATTTACATTTCTATCTGTTCTCACTGCTTTCATTCACTCGTTTAAACTGCTAAAAGATGTTTTAAAGAGTTTTTCACTGAACTAAGGTATTTTTACGAGCTTTCACTATTTTATTGCATTGTATTGGTTTTATACTGCCTCGTTGTAGCATTTTACTGTGTTTTACGTGTTTTCTTAGCGCTCAGCTTCCTTTACTTTTATTACTCACTGAGTTGGCGTACTAACATTACCCTCTGCACCCTCTGTGCATATTCAGGAGCCTCAGGTCACGCTAGCGAGGACTGATTGCTTCCAGCAGGCTGTTTCGGAGTTCACTAGGTAGCTGCTCGGCGTTCGCAGCCCAGTGCTTCTTCCTCCTATATTTACTTTCCTTTGTACTAACTCTGTAATAGATTGTGTAGTCCTTTTTCATACTCTTAGTCGGATGTTTAGATGCTCATGACTGATGACACCTCGATGTCGGGCTGTGTTTGTTTTCCGCAATTGTTCTATTTCACTCTATTTTGAGATCTATCACTTATTAATGACTTAATCATGAATTATTATAACTGTTAATTGGCTTGGGGATTTGTGTCGGCTGACCTACTTTCACGAGAGGCGCCATCACGACCGGGTCCGATTTGGGGTCGTGACAAATGGAAAGCAAACGTTGTCAGCAATGTTGAACCTATATAAAAATTCTTTTATAAAAAAAATAAATATTCAATTTAATGTTTAACCTAATTTGAGTGGCAGAGAAAAACGGAACATTACATAAAAATGATGAACAATGATAACGCCTAGGAAGATCAACCATAGAACAAAGAAAATTTAACGCCAAAAAAAATAAAAATAAAAATCAAAACATTAAACAACAATACACGAACATAAAAGAGTTTTTGAAGAAGAATCATGCAACGACTTTGTATATTTTTCTTTAAAAAAAAAAAAAAGCAGAGAGGATACGGCGCTGCAAGAGGTGAGTAGCAAAAATAACAGCTAAAAATAACAAAATTGGATAGATCAAATCTGATACAATAAAAATAACAATGTAAATAAAACCTAAATCAGATGTAATATTTCTGCAGCCGAAATGCGCAAAAATACAACCAAATTTATACATGCAAAGAATACATGCAGAAATAGACGCCACTATTAGAAATCCTCTAAAAACTGACAAAACTTTTTCGACCAACGTTGGTCGGTCAAACAAAGTGACCAAAAATCATCCAGCTTGGATGGAAACTGGAAAAAAATATAAAATATTTTTTAAAAATAAATACCGATCAAAGTTGGTCGGTAAATTGGTCAACAAATTGACCGAGCTGGTCAGACTTACTTAGTCAAAGAAATTTTTGGATTACCGACCAACTTTGGTCGGTATATTTTATTTTCTGGAAAATAACCGACCAAAGTTGGTCGGTTATTAGGTCAACATTGGTCAAAATTTTGAATCACTTTTATATTTATTATCTAAATAATATAAATGTAATCCATTTACACTTTTGTAATACAAATAATGAATACACTAACATATACTATAACATGCTATATATGTAGTTAAAGTAGTACAACGAAGCGTGTTATATATATATATAGATAGATAGATATAGGTCAAATGTTTTGTTTTTAATATTCATCGATGCATCTAAGTGAGTTATAAGTCGATGAATCAATTTAC